>NC_052056.1:48570169-48876558 GCF_903992535.2 Arvicola amphibius | reverse complement strand
TATGACGAGAATACAACTGAGCTCTGGATTCACCCTGTCCACATGTGTCTCTTGTAATTTCTCTTCAATCATTCTCAGCTCCTTTTCTGCTTCAGCTGTTAATTCTCTGGGACTGTTTAAGTCTTTTTCACCATCCAAGGTTTTATTTAAATGAATTATCATATCAGGTGTTATGCCAACAGCTGGTCGTAAGCTGGAAATGTCTCCTAACAACCTTTGAAAGTCATTGAGAGTCCGTAACCGATCTCTCCTAATTTGTGCTTTTTGTGTCTTAATTTTTTGTAAACCTATTTTATAACCTAGATAATTAACAGAATCTCCTCTCTGAATTTTTTCAGGAGCAATCTGCAATCCCCATTTAGGTAAAAGTATTTTTACTTCTTCAAACAGTCTTTCTAAAGTAGCCATGTTTGAATCAGATAACAGAATATCATCCATGTAATGATAGATTATAGACTTGGGAAATTGCTTGCGTATTATTTGCAATGGTTGATTTACAAAATATTGGCACAGGGTGGGAGAGTTCAACATGCCCTGTGGGAGGACGGTCCACTGGTATCTCCTTGTAGGTTGAGAGTTATTATAAGTAGGCACTGTGAAGGCAAACTTTTCTCTGTCTTTTTCTTGTAAAGGTATAGTGAAGAAACAATCCTTTAAATCAATTACTATGAGAGGCCATCCTTTTGGTAATAAAGATGGCAGAGGAATTCCAGATTGCAGAGAGCCCATAGGTTGAATAACCTTATTGATAGCCCTAAGATCTGTCACCATTCTCCACTTACCAGATTTTTTCTTAACAACAAATACAGGAGAATTCCAAGGGCTGGTAGATTCTTCTATATGTCGAGCATCTAATTGCTCTTGTACCAGCTGTTCTAAAGCCTGCAACTTTTCCTCAGCTAATGGCCATTGCTTTGTCCATATTGGTTTCTCAGTCAACCATTTTAGAGGCAGTGCTGTTCGTATCTCTGAAGGGCCATCAATTGCTTTGCATTCTTGTACAGCCCGAACAGCCGGTTTCCGCCTTCTGTAATATCTTTTAATATTTCCCTCGGTGATATAGGCTCTAGAAGCAGCAGGAATGTTAATTTGGGTATTCCATTGCTGCAACAGTTCACGGCCCCATAAATTCACTGCAATATTGGCTACATATGGCCTTAATTTTCCTATTTGTCCTTCTGGCCCTATGCATTCAACCCATCTCGTGCTCTGCCTTACTTGAGATAGGGTTCCAATTCCCAGGAACTGAACATTTACATCCTGAAGAGGCCAATACGGATGCCAAGATTCTGGAGTAATGATACTTACATCCGCACCTGTGTCCAGTAGGCCAGTAATAAAAACGCCATTTACACACACTCTTAACTTTGGTCTTTGTTCATTTATAAAAGTCTGCCAAAATACACGTAACTCATCTTTCAGGCCATTTTTGCTTTTAACAGCAGGCATGGGGCTTTCTAATTTTCTTGACGAGGCATGTTCTCGGCAGTAACTGGAAATGACTGGACCACATTCGCCATGGGGGCCTGCGAGAGGCCCCCTATTGAGTTTCCCAGTGGCAACAGGTTGCCTTGTCTATCTCTTGTTGACCTGCACTCATTTGTCCAGTGTCTGCCTTTTCCACATCTCCTACATATACCTGAAGGCTGAGTCCTCCTACGTCTGTTATTTCTAGAAGAGGCATTATTATTATTATTGTTATTATTATTATTTATTATTGTTATTATTATTATTATTATTTCTGAAAATCTGTTGTCTGCAATTCCTTTTAATATGTCCCATCTTGCCACAATTAAAACATTTGGTAACTTGATGCCTCCTTTTTGCATTAGAAATTGCTTCTTCGACCCATGCTTCAGTACCATAGTCAAATGATTCAACATTCATTGTATGTAAGACCCATTCGTCCAAGGGCGCTGATCTCATCTTTAAAGGCCCCAGGATCCTTTTACACTCCACATTGGCATTCTCATAAGCCAAAGATTCAATTATTATACGTCTTGCTTCTGGGTCAGATATCCCTATCTGTACAGCTTTAGTTAGCCTTTGTAAAAAATCACTAAAGGGTTCTCTCTGACCTTGTTTAACTCTGATATATGATTCCAGTCTCTGTCCTGGGTCTTGAACCCTGTCCCAAGCCTTTAAGGCTGCTGTAGTACATATGGATAAGGTGTGTTCATCATAATTCGCTTGTTCCAGAGGATCGGAGAAAAGTCCTTCACCTAGAATTTGATCTAGGGAGATCTCAATTCCCTTTGCTCTTTCCTGCTGTTCTAAAAGTTTAGCCTCTTGTCTGAACATGCATTTCCAATTTAATTGTGACCCACTCTCTAGAACAGCTGATACTAATTGTACCCAATCATGGGGTGTTGCCTTATTGCTTATAGACCATGTTTTGAGCATCTCTCTAACAAAGGACGAATGTAGCCCAAAGTTCATAATGGCTTGTTTAATTTCTTTGAGATCATTCATACGGACGGGTTCCCATGTATATTCCTTGATGACTTTAGGGTTTTTGGAACCAGTCACCTTTTCTGACGTTACTATTGGAAAGGCAGGTAGAACTTTATGGAAATTATCCCGGAGAGTTTTGCTCATTGACGGAGTTAAATTTCGCCTTTGTACCGTTTGCTCCTGTTCTATAATTTCCTCAATCTTTTCTAATCTGCTTACTATTGCCTTCTGTAAGGCCTGGATCTCCTGTCCAGAATTATGCTCCAAGGCCTTCATGGAGGATTCCAAAACATGAAGTTTGTCCAGTAGAGTTAGTATCTCATCCTTGGATAGAATTTTCATGGCATGAATTGTGCCTTCTTGTATTGACAATCTGTCAGCCAATCTGTCATATCCTTTAGACAAAATCCGATTTTCACATTCAGCAGTTTTAATTCTCTCTGATAATGTTTCAGACAGGGACTGAAGTTTACGATCCAAATCAGCTGTTCTCTCCTCCACAGCAATGAGTCTCTCCTTAATATCAGACTGTAGTTTTTCTAAATTTTGCTCATTTGACCAAGTCATATCAGACAAAGCCCTATTCCCTTCCTTGAGACCTTCAAACTCTTTCTTGGTGTCAGTCTGAATTGTTTTTGCAAATACCTCGACCGACTTAAAGTTGTCACTCAAAACAGTTGTGCCCTTTCTTAAGCATTCAACCTCTGTCCTAAGAATCCTGGTTTCATTCTGTAAGGACTTTATCATTTTTCTATTTTCAAACCATGTAAGGGAGAAACCAAATACGAGAAAAATTGCAAGCCCTATAAACATCCAAGTTATGGGAATATCATATGTATCCTGTAATATTTCTACCATAGTATAATTAAATAGATTGCAGAAGCTTTCAACGGTGATATGGTCAGACATTTTTTTTTTTTTTTTTTTAATCAAAAGAAATTTTACCTGAAATGACCGTTTCCTGCCAGTAGGTCGCTAGGGCAATAACCGCTCGGCCAAACCGAGTCTGCAGTACCAGCGGAGCTCGAATGTTGGGACTCCGGCAGTAACCGCTAGTCTCCGGCAGGTCAGGGCCCAGGCCGAACTCAGCCGGGACTGGTGCTGCCTGAGGGGTTAGCGAGCTCGGACTGAGTCACCCGCGCGCACACACACACGTCCTTTGCTCCGTACAAGCGGGGCTGGGACAGGCTAGTCTGGGAAACTGCTCTGAAGCAATCAAGAGCCCAAGGCTGAATCCCTGCCACGCAGTGTGGGAACTGGAGCTGAAGGCTCCCAAATGCCCCACGTTGGGCGCCAAATGAAGGTGCGTGGTTGATCGGCAGTTATGATTCACCAGACAAGCTTTAATATATATATATGTCAGTTTTAATAAAGGAAAGGAAAGGGAACTTACAAATCCAAGGTTCCAGTGAGGAGGGCAGGAAAACAAAGAGCAGGCAGGCCGCAGGCCCGCAAGATTTTATAAGTCAATATTAGCCTAAGGGGGACACGCCTAAGAGGGACATGCCTAAGAGGGACACACCTTTAGACCAAGGGGGACACGCCTTTAAACCAAGGGGGACACGCCTTACAAAACAAGGTTTTGGGCTAGGCTTCCCCTTCACTTTATGACTACATAAAATTCCATTTTCTATGTGAACCATAGTTTTTTTTTTTTCCATACGTTCATTAACTTCTAGACTAATTCCATTTCCTGGCTATTGATAATAGTGTAGACAGAATTCTAGATGTATCAATAATTGTAGATGTTTAAGTGTCTCTGTGGTATGCTGACATAGTCCTTAGTATATACCCAAGACTGGAGTAACTAAACCACGGGTAGTTAGATTTTTAGTTTTAGAGGAACCTGCATACTGATTCCACAGTGTATCCCCCCTAGCAGATATTGTGGCTCTTCTTTTAATACCCCAGCCAGAATTTATTGTAATTTCTCTTTTTGTGATAGTCATTCTGATAAGGGTAAAGTAGAAATCTCAAAGCTATTTTAATTTGTGTTTCTTGATGGCTAAGGATGCTGAAAAATTTTCAGTTTTATTTCTTCTCTGAAGCAGTTCTTAGCTTCATCCATTCATTTATTGATTGAATGTTTTCTCTTCATGTGTGTGTGTGTGTGTGTGTGTGGTGTATGTGTAAATTTTGCAGTTCTTTATGTATCCTGGATGTTAATCCCCTTGTCTGACATGTGGTTAGCAAATACTTGGTTTTCTTAGTCTGCATGCTGTCTCATCCCTCTAGTTGTTTTTCTTGCCTTGTTGAGAAGTCTTCAACTTCCTGTACTCCCACTTACCAATTTATTGAATTATTTTCTGTGCTTCTGGAGTTCTGTTCAGAAAGTTTTGTTTATGCCTGTATCTTAGAATGATTTACTATGCTTTCTTCCCAGATTTTTAAAGTCTGAGTTCTTATATGAATGTCTACATCCCACGAATTGATTTTTATTCAAGGTAGGAGATATAGATCAAGTTTAACCCCTCTATTTGTGGAAATTCAAATTTACCAGCACTTTTTGTTAAAAATGTTGTATTTTTACTGTGTATATTTTTTGATAGTTGTGTCAAAAATTGGATAGATATATCTGTAGGAGTTTATTTCTGGGTCTATTTTATTCTATTCTATTCTGCTATTGGTCTAAATGTTTGCTTTTTGTTCAAGTACCATGCTGTTTTTATTGCTATGGTTTTGTAGTATAATTTGAGCTCTAGTATTGTGATACTTATAGCATTACTGTTTTTTCTAAAGATTGCTTTACTTTCCTTTGCTTCTATATAGATTTTAGGATTTTGTTCCTTGTTCTGTGATCAATGTTATTGGAATTTTAATTCAGATTATAATGAATCTGTAGATTGTTTTCAATTGTATGTATACATACATGTATATATATGAAAATATTGTTTCTTTTCCTCCAGCAATATGAGACATGCTTCCAGTGATTTCCTTCAGTGTCTTAAAATTTTATTATAGAGATGTTTATTTCACAGAAATTTATCTATTTAATTTTAAAGCAAATATAAGTGAGATTTTCTTTTTCTTGCTCATCAAGATCATATGTATACACAGAAAAACTACTTATTTTGACATGCTGATTTTATATTTTTCACTTTGATGAACATGTTTATCAAATCTATGGGTTTTCTTCAAGAAATTTTAGAGTTCTGTCATGTGAAAATAGGGATAATTTGAATTTTTTCCTATTTGAGTCCCTTTTATCTCTCTCTCTCTCTTATCTTACTGTTATAGCTAAGACTTCAGGCACTATTCTGTAAAAGAGAGGGAGAGAAAAAACACTCTTGTTTCATTTTACATTTTATTAGAAATTCTCAGTTCTTTGTATTTATTTATGTATTTATAATATTAACTAGAAGTTGGCATGTAGAACCTTTATTATATGAGGTTATGTTTTCCTATTTCTAGTTTTTTTTTCATGGCTTTTATCATTAAGGGTTGTTGAAGTTTGTTAAAACTTTTTCTGCCTCAGTTGACCTGGTCATGTGTTTTAAGAGCTTCACTGTGCTAAGTTGCTCATAGTGGACAATGGGGAGATGGTTTCAGAATTTGACCCCTCCACTGACTCTAGGATCAGTGCTATAAATCTTCAGATAAATTTTCAATAGATGAGAACCTTTCCCAGCTGTAGAGGGGAGGCTTGGCCCTCTTGACATGCTCTTCATAGCCTGGTCTAGCTTCTTGCTGTGTGTGACCTTTGCTTGCCAGTGTCAGGACCTCCTGTTCACCAGAGCTGCCTTTCTTGTCCTTTGTCCCCCAAGGGCTGTGGCATGCCAAATGGAGGCTTCTTGACCTGTGGATGCTCCCTGATCTCAGGCCTCTGGGGTAGCTCATTTTTAATTAGTAGGTTCTCTCTCAAGATAGTGCATAGCCTCTGCCCTCTGAGTAATGTAGCAGTACAAATGGGGTTTTCTTCTGCTTCGGTAGAGAAGTCACTGTCCCACCAAAACTGATAGAGCTGTGTGTCCAAAGCTGTGTTCATCTTGCTTCCCCCGATCTTTTTTTCTTCTCATTTCTAATATGATTTCACTTCCTTTTCAGACTTCTGAAACTTTTCTCTATTTCTGTCTTTGGGATAATATTTGTTTTTATTCTGACATTTCTTTCTTGGTTCACACAGAGGCAGCTTTTAGCTCTTTATATTCCCCAAAAGTTCCAGGAAGTTACTTTTTTCTGCTTTGCCCACAGATAGGATCAATTCTAGCTACCAATATAAAAAAATACAAAGAGAAACAGACCAGATTCTATACAAGCTAATATTCTAGTGGATGAGGTCAGTAAACATTCACTCAAACATATTATCTTATAAATATAAGCTTTCTTAAGGTTCTATTTTTTAACTTTCACAAGTGTTTGTTTGTGTGTGTTGGGGAGTATGCAGACATGATTTTAGGTACCTGCTAAGGTGAGAAGAGAGCATGGCATTGGATCCTCTGGCATTGGACATATAGGTCACTATGAGATGCTTGCTCTTGGTTCTGGGAACTGAACTTTGATCCTCTATGACAGCAGTACACACTCTTAACTGCTGAGATATCTCTCCAATCCCACAGACAGAAGTCCAATGAAGAATAAAATGATAAAAGATAACAGAGAGGAGAAAGGAGAATTAAGTTTTGGGTATCATGTCACAAGAAGTGTTTCTGAGGTAGTATTATTTGAGCATGTAGTGACAGAGCATACCGGAAGAAGTAATAGAAAAAAAATCAAACCATTATGGTTTTAACAGATCAAACAAGCAGAAAATAACAGTAGGGAATTAATTTATAGAGATAAGCAGGAACCAGATCATGAAGAGCTTTATGGATAAGATACTGTTTTTAGAACTGTTTGTTTTTTTGTGTGAAAAACTTATAATAGTTTTGAGTAAGCATATGATATAAATCTATTTTATATTGGGGAAATATCAGTGTGGCAGCAGAGGGGAGAACAGAAAGGAGGAGACAGAAAAAACATGGGAAAATCAGCTGCACAGCTAAGAAGAGGTTTACAGCCTCAATCCAAATTGGCATTGGTGAGTGGTGGGGAGTGGTACCAGTGACAGAACCTGTTTGGGATTTGGATGTGTCAGAGACCAAGAGTCCAATGATGAGCCTGGGTTTTTTCCTTGAGTGACTGAGGAAATTGGAAAACTCCTTATCACGATGAGGAAAGTTGAAAGAAGGGCTGCCTAAGAGAGAGGATAAAAATGACAGGTTCAATAGAGCACTTATCTGCTAAGTATTGGATATACAAGTAGAGAGGGTAAGAGACACATAAATATATGAGTTTACAGAGAGTTTCAGCAAAAGTATAAGTTGGTGACTCTTTGGCATAGACAGATGGTTATGACTTAAATGTAGTTTATACTTACTAAAGCTGAAGATAGAATTTAATCTCTATTATGAGATCTTATGAGGAAGTACAAGATGGAATACTGAAGACGTGTCTGTCTGACTTATTCTCACTTGAGTAGATTAATCCAATCACACTATTAGTGAATTCATAGATAACAGACTAATAAATAATTTCAAGAGTGGATCTATAATAAAAGTCCATTTGAATAAGTTTTGGACATGTTCCTTGTGTCTATGTGATACCTTGAGGTTCAACCAGCAAGAAAATTGTCATCAGATATTGCCTGTCAATCTTATGTCAGAATTGTGAGATAACATATACCTTTTTCCTTTATAAAACTTGGTCAGTGATACTGGGTTATTAACAACATAAAAAGGACAGAAATAGACAACTCTCAGTTAGATTAGATAAGATCACCAACAGACAAAGTATCAACAGTGGAAATGCTTAAGCACTGTTCCTGGGGACACTGTGAAATGCTTGAGGATCAGATGAGACCATATGAAACCAATTCACAAAAGTAGAGAAAATTGCTAAGGAAAATACATATAGTTTGGTGTTGGCAAGCTTATGCTTATGTATCAAATCAGATCTGCTACTTGTTTTGAATTACTGAAGTGTAAAGAAAGGTCTTTACATTTCTTAATGGTTGAACAAAAGGATGACCCAATAGTTTATTAGTAAATATTGGTTGTACATGGTACTGAGTTCCATGAGGACAATTTTTATTATTATATAATGTTCATTGAGCATATCCCTCCCCCATCTTTCTACTACCCTCCATGTGCTAGTCCCCTTTGCTCCTCCAGACAGTTTTGCTTTTACTCTCTATCTCTATCTCTATCTCTATCTCTATCTCTATCATGTATATATCATAATATATATGTATATATATAATTTTTATGTGTTGTGTAAACTTTAGAAAGCACAGTGAAAGAAAACATTTAATATATTTTTTGTGTGACTGATGTAGTTCCCTCTCCTCTTATTTATTGCCTGTAAATCACATAACTTCATTATAGCTGAAAACCACATTTATTTTAAAAGAATAACAACATTTTTGACACATAAAATTTATATAAAATTCAAATCATAGCACCGGGAAAAAAGTTTTATTGAACCTAGTTGCCCTCCTAAATTTGCGTATTGTCTGTGCCTGCCATTATGCTACTGTAACTGAATTGCGTAGCTGCAGCAGAAAAGTCCCTAAAGCTTAAAATATTTACAGAGAAAAGTTTGCCATTTTCTTTTAATCACCAAGAGAAGGGCATGTTTCTAGCAGGAAGAGGTCACCAAGAGAAAGGCATGTTTCTAGCAGGAAGAGGTCACCAAGAGAAAGGCATGTTTCTAGCAGGGAGAGTTCACCAAGAGAAAAGCATGTTTCTAGCAGGGAGAGGCCACTAAAGGTGTCAAATTGTGTGAGAAGTTCAGCTTACAGAAGAGAGTTGTTTTCTCAGTTTGACAGGAGAGGCATAATTGGTGAACAATTCTAGAACGGCTCTGTATACAGGTAAGAGAGAAAAGCCTCAGAGACAAATTAAAGACGAAGTGGGAACATAGGCAATGAAAAATAAAGCCCTTTAAGAGTAATAGTTTAATTATTGTTTCATGACACAGTCTATATATACCATAATGGTAGAGAACAACACATACTCAATACATAGCAAGTCATATTTTCTCTATCATTGTGAATGTAAGTCACAATGATAAAACTGATCATCAGTGAAGGACAACTACCAAGTAAAGAAAGCCATCAGCAAAAGTTAATGTAGGGTTTGTTTGGTAATACATTTTTTTTAACTTACTGGTTAAATCACAAGCATAGTGGAGGGAATATTGATAGATATATATATTATCTTTCACTCCTGAAGATCATCAGAAAGAAAAGTAGCATCATTCATATAGTAAATGCATTCTATGACCTCATGCGTTTAAAAATTCTAGCCCAGAACTGCAAAGATTTTGATAATAGCTCTCATAGAAGACTCTAATGTAACAAAGACCTAGGAACCATGGGAATCTCAATGTTTCTAATGAGGATTGAGGTCATAAACTTAAGTCTCCATGATGTACGGAGACTATATTTTAAGTACAGCATTTGGGATACAGTATTATAGGATTGAAGTTGTCAGAAGAGATCAAGTACTTGGCAATAAAAAATAACAACAAAAAAAACCTCTACAAAACCCAACACAGGTAAGAATATAGACTGATAAACTGTTCCACAATAACCTGAGCCAAAGACAGATGCTCGGAGCAGATAATATAGAGAAGATTAATGTAGCTTACTCCAACGACAACTTTTTAGTTTTCCCTGAGTATTTACTTAGTAGTGTCTTTAGTAAGGCACACAACTGAAAACAGTCACCTTATACATTTCTGCAATTTGACCATCCAGTTATAGGCTTCTAACATCTTGAAAAATACCACCAAGGAGAATTAGAGGCTTGCAAAAGCAGAAAAATAAGTGTGGTGTATTTTGTTACAGGAATGGGATAGTTTTGTCAGCTTGAGATCATCAGGGACCCCTTGGGAAGGGAGTCCCAAGGAAGAATTTTCTTGATCCAGTTGAGCTGTGGGTATGCCTGTGAAAGCATTATTTTGGTTAAGTTAATTGAAGTGGGAACAATTGCCTACTGTGGGTGGACTCATTCCCTGGTCAGGGGCTCCTGAACTGGTAAGCATGGAAAAGGCATGCTGAGCACTGTCGTATAAATTCTAATTGGTCTTAATTATAAAAACCTAGAGTCAGATATTAGGGGCGAAAGCTGAAAGATTAGAGAAACTGAACAGCCAGTCACTAGTTCTTATGTCTACAAAATTCTCAGACCAAATAGGGTATCCTGTCTTTACAAGTCCTTGGACTGAATGCTGTGAGCTCCTGTCTTATATTCCTCTCTCTGTCCAGTCATATCCCTTCCTGTCTCTGCCTTGCTAGTGCTGGGATTAAAGGTATGCACCACCACTGCCTGACTCTGATCCTCTTTTAGACTCAATCAACCTTGTGTGGCCAAGGGTGATCTTGAACTCGCAGAGATCCTTCTGCCCCCGTCTCCTGAGAGCTGGGCCTCTATGGCTAACTAGTGGCTAGCTCTACACTCTGACTGTCAGGCAAACTTTATTTGTTAAAGCACAAACAAAGTAGTACCACAGAGCACAAGTAAGCATTCATGCAGGCACTGATTTTTCTCTCTCTGTTCTTTACCGTGGATGTGACTAACTGCTTCAAGTCCCTGCTGCCTTGACTCCCCTGTTATGATGGACTGTAAGCTTGAAGTGGGAGCTAAAGTGAATCCTTTCTTCCTCAAGCTGTTTTCATCAGACCATTTTATCACGACAACGAAAATGAAATACAGGGTGAGCCTTGAGTGTAGATTCTCATGTTCATCTGATGTTTTACTGAGTAAAGGATCCTTCCCTTCTCTCTGCTATGGAATCTTCACTTTTTTTTTTCCTGAGGAACTTGTGCTTCTCTACATGTAATATTTAACAGAGGATGATCTTCAATAAACTCTCCCCTTTCTCATCACTCTCCACACCCAGGGAAACAAAATATGACCTGGATTTTGACCAAAGTAAAGAACTTCATTCCTTTCAGAACAGAAAAAAACCCAAAAAACAAAAAAACCAAAAATATAATATCATCATCAACAACAACATCAAAAAACCAACCCAACAACCAATCAAACAAATAACAAAAATAAACAGCAAGACTCTTTTTCTAAGGCAGGCAAGCTTTTCCTGGGGTCCTGTACAGAAAAGCGAGATAAAAATTTATCTCCGGTCCTCTGGATAGTAATGGTAGTAATGGTTTGTACTTTTGTACAAACACTCCTCCTCTCATGTTAGAAGCCTTGGAAAATACGAGAAAGTAGGAAAATCCAGACTTTCAGTAGGATGGGTGAATGGACACTTAGGGAGCGTCATTTCTGTTTTTGAAGCCACTATTGTCTGTTCATAAAACATAACATAATTTTTCCCTCTCTCTTTTTTCTTTGTAAGTCAATTAGATTTTTCATAAGCATATAGGCAACAAATCATTATTAGATTAACTACAAGTATAATGAGCTACTCAGAAGTTAAAAAGTAACATAGAGTTGATGTTGACTGTGATATTGTATATAGAAACTAGGTGCCAAGTTCTTAGTTTCAATGATCTTAAAATAATCTAAGGGGAATTTTGAACATGATTTTTATTTTTTGTCGTAATTCATTCACTGCATAAGTAATAACATGCAGGAAGATCCTGTGTGTCTCCCACACTGAAACAGTAAGTCAGTAGGATACTCAGCACTCAAACATTCTACTTACATTTCAATAACATTCTCCTGCTCTGCTGTTCCAGCATTTTGTCTCAGCATTGGCTGGGAAACTGTTGTCGATGCAATCAGCAGTTATCTCATTATGAAACAAATCAGCACAGCAATAAATCCAATATCAGGATGACTCAAGGACAAAAGCAGAATGTTTCTGTTAGTGGACTTGTCTCACAAACACAGGGCAATGGGAGAGCAAAGGAAAAATGATTCAATGGAAATAATACTTTGAGCATAGGCAATTGTCAGTTGCAAAATCTTTACTTCTATTTATCTCAGCAAAAATCTGCGCTGCCAATGAATGCTGTCATCCCTAAGAAACTTTGTGAGGTCTACGGCATGGCACTTCAGCGTCATCATTTATACAAACTAAGGAAGAGACAGCCCCTGAATGAAGCTGATCTGGGGCAGCGTGCTTATTAAGGCGGTTTGAAAACTCATTTTGGGTCATGAAGATGGCTGACTGATGTATTTGAGGCTTAAGATAAAATTATTTCAGCTATTATCTGTGAACAAAATCTTTAAAGAGAACACTCTAAAAACATATGTAACAAATTTTAACTACCAAAGAACAATACTCAGTAGGAAATAGGTCTTATCAAATAGTAAGATAAGTTTTCAGACAAATAGGGATATTTGAGACATAATTGTTAAAGACCTGAACAGCTTGGGTATCAGATTAGAAAAATCTCAACCTAGTTTCTTCCAGGTTCAATCATGTTTTAGTAAATGACACACTTATTTCCTTCAGAAATAATAATCAGCTCCATATATATGCCATTTTTCCAAAGTTCAATTATCCATGAATTTTCTTGTGTTTATAGGATTAAGTGTAAGAGTAACAAAAATGCTTATATAATATGTCAATCTGTTTTCTTTAGGTGCTTTGCATAGCTCTTAATCATCCTATGTGTCTGGTGGATATCTGTGACCTACAAATAGCTATAACTTGCAACTGGGCAAAGCAAGATCCAGAAAGTGTAACGAATGCTCCTGTCACCACACCCAGAATGAGGGCTAGCATCTTTATCATGTATTTGTCATCTCTGTCTAACATTAACTCCATTTCTCCCGCTTTTCCCGAAGTGAGGACATGAGTATATTTGTATCCTCAAGAATCAAAATACAATGGAAAAGGCATTAAACTGATAACAAAAGAATCATTGTTGTTCTCCAGATAGTTCTAAAGCGTACATTCTGATGTTGATAGAGAGTTACTCTACTGTGAACTGAGTGTGCAGACATGGATACAAAGAGCTCAACCTCTGATTTTAGTAATATTGAGATTCTGCAGATGTGAAGCAGGTCAGCCTGTCAAATAAAAGGAGTTAGGGATGTGAATTTCATTCTTACTATTGGGTAGTGTTCCTTCTTTTTGTCTCCTTCTATGTTTTACCATGTTGAATGTATTCAGAGTAAGTTCTCAAGAAGCTAAGATTCAAACCTGAATCTACTCTCTGCTTTGAAATCCTTTCTAGTAGACTGGATTTATGTGATGATACATTGTTATAATAATATCTTTTATATCCTAAGAGGCTGAAACTATTGCTCGATCTCACTGTCAGAATTAATAATACAGCCCAAGGTCACTTAAGACATAAGACTGCTATCCTACTATGTACTTAGCTTTTTGGTTTAACTTGCCTTTAAGGCAACTTTCCTTTCCTTCAGGTTTCCTGGACATTCAGCTTTTACAACTGATGTAAAAGTATAGTTATAATCTTAAGTTGTGTACTCTTCCATGCCTCTGACACAAATAAAGCTTGGGTATTTGAAAGTGTATTGTGATAATCACTTGTTGGAAACCGAAAATGTTTCCAACAGCAGCCTTATAAAATGAATAACCGCTATAAATACTAGAAGTGGCATTCTGTTATTGCTCGATAGTGTTTGTCTGTTATCTAGATCAGTTGGAGTCGGGTTTAGTGACTTAATCCCTTGTAAAACTCTGTCAAAGATATCTGTATCTGTCATTTCTTCCTCATGCTACACTTTATGTGATGTTCGATAAATATAGTGCAAAAGTCCTTTGTTAGGGATGATGGAAGATATAGGGAAAGCAAAGTATAAAATTTAAATCTGGGCTCTCTTTTGATTAAAAGATGCTAAAATTAAGTGCATTGATTTTCATCCTTAATTTACTGACAGTATTTGTGATTCTGAGTTTATCATTGACCCCTTCAAACCAACATAGACTTAATTGCCTGTGTCAGACTCTCTTGTTTGCTTTTTCAATGTTTTTAAATTCTAATTATGAAACTCTAAGACAAATGGGATGAGAAAGCATTTTTTAGTAGCAATCAAGAAATACCTTCCAAATTAGAACTCATAAGTTCATTTATTGGTGCTAGTTTCAAATACATGTCCAAACTCACATGTTCATATTCATATACATGCAAAGGTCACATTCATCTATAGATCAATGTTTAGCTATATTTATTCATTATAAAGATCATGTACATTCAAGGCTTTGTGTGCGTGTGTGTTCGCACACACACACACACACACACACACACTCACACACACTTTTTTAAGTTCATGGGCATCATACTTCCCTCTTTTCATAATGTTCATCAAAGAGATCTATTCTAACTAGGTTCAAGTAAAAGTTCTTATGTAACTACTTTAGATAGACTACAGTACAAAAGGGAACTGAATTATACAGCAGATATTATTAATCACTTAGTGCTATAGACTATGTGGATTTGCAAGACATCTATGTCCTTTAGGACCTTAGCATGCATGAAACACTATCAGACAGCATATAATTAAGTGTTAAACTCCCTGACACATGTTAAATGTACTGGGAATTTCAGAGTGAAGAAAAGAAATGGGAGTTAGCAAAGTCAAATAAAACTCTGAGGGAATGAGGCCTGAACTAGAAAAAGAAAGTGAAAGGGAAGAACGATTTCTACCTGTTTCCCAGGTTTCCTTGTCTCACATAATGACATGTGTGTGGATTCTAGACAGGATGTAAGAAGCCACGATCAGCTTCAGAAGAATGTTTCTATAGTTAAGGGCATATCTTTATCTGTAGCTCTTTCTTTCCTGTTACATACATTACAGCAAGGACAATGAGATGAGCTCACCCAAGAAAAACGGTAAGGATTTTATGAATAATAATGAGAGGGCTTCTGAAATGGCTAAGTGGGTAAAGATGCTTGCTGCCAAGCCCAAAGACCTTAGTTTGATCCCTGAAATCCAAATAATGGAAACCACATGATGAGAAAACCAAAACAGCGTCTCTTAATTGTTCTCTGACCTCCATATACATCCGGCTCCCTCATATACAAGCAAAATGGATAGATACTAAAAATATTTTGATGATAGTAAGAAAATATGTGAAATATGTTTCACATATATAAACAGTTAAACAAAATTAGCCAAGTGTTTATTGATTTGGATTTAGAGTGGGTTCTGATTTGGGGAGCCAAGGTAATGTGTTTATGTTTTAACATCTCTTAAATATCAGATGAACTTCACATCAACAGTTTGTACTGAAAAGTGACCAGACTTAGAAAAACTATACCCACCAGATTATGGCAAAGCCCAATCTGGACTATCTGTGTAGAGTTTCCACTACTTTCTTTTAGACTGGCTAAACATCTGGAGACATGTGCTACAGTGAAATGGAGGGTGGAAGTGGATCCTACTGTCTTCCTCAGTCATAGACTCTTAAACAGCTAAGTCTATCTTCAAGATTCAAATAACATAGAGCTTAAACAAGAAGAACATTTTCCTTTCTCTGTGGTTCAAGCATTAGTAGAGAAACAGTTTAGAGACCCTTTGGAACAACTTGTCTTTCTCCCTAATTTATGGAAGAAACTGATGTAAGAGTGTCATTCTTGTAGTTAGGTATATACATTAGATCTGATTATCTATCTCATTCTGATTTTACGATCGCAGACAATTACAATTACTTATGTAATAAGTAGAATAAGGTGGGGATAGCAATAAAAATATAACTAAGTCACAGAAGTAATAGCATTTAATGAGAGCAAAGACAGCAAGAAACCTTGTTGGAAATGTGTCATAATGCCTTTTTACAAGGCACTGTAAGGGACAGCTTGAAGTCACTGGTCAGGAGATATGGCATATAGAAGAACTAGGACCCTTGCATTAGCTCAGCCTGATTAAGTTTGCTTCTCTCTGTAGGGCAATTGAATGTAGGTGTCTGTTTTTTATTCTTGAGACAAGATTTCCCTATGTAGCCCTGACTGGTCTGAAACTAGCTATGTAGATCAAGATGACCTCAAACTTGCAGAGATCTTCCTGCCTCTACTTCCTAAGTATTGGCTTTAAAGGCATGTACCACCACACCTGGTGCAATGTAGTCTTTTCTATATTGAACATTAGCACGATGGTTCTAACAGTCTGTTCATATTTAGTGAGTGCCAGAGAGGAACATGTATATAGAGATGTCCAAAAGGAAAAAGGTCTACTTTTCATACTTCTTCACAAAAGTCCCTTAACTTGTTTAGACTTAGAAAAAAACAGAGAGACATTTAATAGGTATACTATGGAAGCTATAGTGGCCACCTACAGGCTGAGAAAAATAAATGAAAATAAGAGCAAATGAAAATGCTGCTGGCCCAGTGGCTACAGAGACTGGTGAATTGATTCTCTCTGAAATCCAAGGCAACCAGCTCTAGTCATCTACTCTCACAAAGACACACAGAGTCCCATGTGTTGTGCTCAATTTGATGGAATGAGCAGGAAACTAAGAATCTGATGAAGATGTAGGTAAAGCAGAGGAAGAATCCCAAATGATTTGTCTTGATGACCATGCAGTTCAGGTCTGTGCTGGTGACCCATATTCTAACGCCTTTTCTTAGCCTCATTCTTAGTAGTCGAGGGTTTGATAAACTAAATTAAGGAAACCAAAAGGGACTATGGTTAGAAAAAATTAGAGATGGTGCATAGAAACTATAGAAAGGGATGAAGCTGGGCCTTGGTAACACATGTCTTGTGGTTCCATGTGCTCCTGAATGCCTGCTTCATTGCCCAAATTACCAATCTTGGGAGAGAGAAACGGCACTTTCAATCAATGTCTATCTTTGTTACAGGTAACTAGGGCCACAAGTGAGTGGTGTTTGGGTTAGCTTGTAAGAGTTGCTTTATTGTATTTATGTGGCCTTAAATTATTCTTAAGGCTGAGCTATTGTGGTCTAGCCAGATATCACACAAAGTAAACTACTGTATTAATTTTAGTTCTCAGTCCTAGAGAACCTGCTTCTTGTGTATGTTCTGAAAAACTGTTATTGTCAAAAACGTGGTCCAAGAATGAATTCCAGTGAGGAGATTTCTGAATGCTTGTGAGAAAGCTCCAAGAAACCAAGGTGAAAGTCTTGAGACCTCAGTCTTTTAAAAAACACAGAATTTTTCTTGGATTATGTTTTTGTGCCCCTCCCAGGTATAGCAGATAGAAATGAGTTTACTTCAGATTATTCTTTACAAATATTAATTACTATTATTTGGGTATATGCCTCTTATGGTTATACACTCTATACATTTGACTATTTTAACCCTCAGAATATAAATTGTCTGATGTGCTGAGTAAAGTTAGCTGTCGCATTAGATGTTAGCCTACTTCATTTATCGCCTCCATTCTCCTAGATTCAATCTTCTCTAGAGCAGTGAACAAGGGATAAATCAGACTAAAAAGAGTTTTCATTTGCCTCCTGTATGGTCTTCAAATAGTATCTTATAAATGGCATTGTTCTAAGTCAAGAGAAAGGACAAGGTCGCTTTTATTAATTTAATTCTCAATTCCCTGATCACCCATATTTGGAGGATTTGATGCTTGGTAAATATAAAGCCAGTGAGCAACTGAGAGGGTGGGCACTTTATTTATAGATATTTTATGCAAGGCCTTTGGGATGCATGTGTGTCGTGCACATGCTTATGCCAATCTTTGTCAACTACAGGATCTCTCACAGTGTCTTCCTTTCGAACAACTTCTCAGGCCGCATTGAAAGAAAAAGAAACTTGACAGGGACATCCAGCCATCTTGTGGGTTGTATTTGCAAGAGGATGATTGGTCTGGGTCTGTATTTGCCGAACATACATCTTGCAAAAGATCCCTGTGCACTTTTCTTTTCTTTTTTTGGATTGCCTGTGTTTTGTGGAGTCAATCTATTTTGATTGGGTAAAATAAGGAAAGAAAATGCAGGGGCAGTATGCACAAGCCTGTCCCAGTTAGCTAGAATGTTCTAGAATCAGGAAGAGAGCACTCAGATGATGGTGCAGAGAGTCACAATTGTCAGACAAACTGAGAGGGAATCTCAAGGGGTAAGGCGCTTTACTCTTTTCGACATTAACTCTGGAAGTTGTCACTTAGAGATCATTCCTGGACATGAGGTCCACAGCTATGGACACTGAAAAAGTTCATTAACCAAGATCGTTTAAGTAAGGTACTGGAGAGAGTGATGACATGAAACAGATAAAAGCAATAAGAAAGGTCATCTAAATTGAAACTAAAAATATTAAATGAAATAATAGAGGGATGTTATCCAGTCTCCAAATAAGCAGTTAATAGAAATCCTTTTTAAAAAGTCTTTCATTCACTTAAATTTTCTTGCATAAAAACCCCTATGTGGTGACTTTACCTGGAGCCTGGGTCTTCTGAACAGATGTTCTAGTGTGAGTTTTCCCACAAGATGGTCCGTGAATTCCCGATAAGGAGACTGGTGAACACAGTCTCTTTCCAAAGGTTGGGGGTCAGATAACTGCAGGTCTTAGAGAAGGCAATTAAGGTGACCTAGGCAAAGTTGCCCAGGGTGGCATTGCAGTCCCTGGCTGATGTGTAGCAGTCATCAATATCAGGCATCAGCAGCAGTTTCTTTGGACATAGGAGCAGAAGCTACGCCAGTGCCTCTGGGGGTAGGCATTAGACACAGCAACACAGAGCTACAGTGCCCTGTCACTTTGCATGAAACTGTGTAGAACTTGTCAATATTATTCTTCCAATTGCCTTTCCACACAGGCATAATGAGAAGCTTGGCCAAGATGATGATCCCTGTGATAGCAGTGGCTACCTCTTCGGAGAACTTAACATCAAGACCAACATGACCATTGTACTCCTCAGTAGTGACAAAAGCCTTGAACCTGGTCTGCTTGTCAGTCTGAGTCTGCTTCTGCACTGGCATGAACTTTAGAACCTCATCCTTCAGGGATGTGCCCAAGAAAAAAAAAATCAATGATCCCGGATTCCTTAATGGGCAGAGAGAATAGATATATCTTTTCCAGGGACCTGATCTTCATGTCCTTAACCAGAATGTCCAGCTTGGTGGCAGGAATCCACTCCTTGTCTTCTGCTTTACCTCCATGAACCCAGCGCCTTCAATCATGACCTCAGCTCTTAACACTGTTGCCAAGTCCTCCATTCAAGCAGGGTGGCCTCCTAATCCTGGGCTCCCCGGTCCTCTGGGCACTTCTGCTGTACGGGTATCATCCGATGTTTGGTGTTTTACCAAGGAAACAGAAGAAGGAAGAGGAGGAGAAAAGGGAAAGAATGGGGAGAGGGGAATAAGAAGAGAGGAGGAAGAGGAAGAGGGAGAAAAGGAGGGAAGTGGAGGAGGAGAAGCCTGAAAACACTTTCAAAAATAAACTAAGTGCTATCAATGTGTTCTAGAACAATGGAGGAAGATTTTAGTGGATTCATAGGGAATGCCCCTCTGAAATTATTACAGGTGGAAATTTAAATAAAATTAAATTGCCTAAGAAAGAGAATTCTTTTCAAAACTATATTGCTCTTTGGATTTTTGTCTTGTTTCTCATTAATTTTAAGTAGAAATTTCTATGAAGTACTAAATATAGTGTGGAAAATATGATTCTACTGGGTTCAAAGAAATTACAGACAAAATCAACAGTAGTGGTAAGATCCATGGCAAAGAGAAGATGATTCACTCAAGGATATGGCAGAAATAAACTTAGAGTTATCACCGAGGGAGTGGGCAGTGGCAAGGGCAGAGGAAATAAGTTTTTCTGAACTCCAAGGGAAAAGAAAAATAGAAGTTTTCTTTGTATTGCTTCATTGACTTAAAATAATGTCTCAGTAGTCATGTTTTTCTGAGCCAGGGTAACAAAATTATGTTGACATATTCCCTTTATCCGGTACGTCTCCTCTGGAAACTAAATTTATTCAGTGAGATTCAGTGTCATGTTTTATTGAAAAATTTCTATGAGATAGTCTAAAACCTTTACCACTGTGTTTCAGAGACAGAAAATTGTTGAATTAAAAAACATGACTAATCTCATGTCTTTCCACAATCTCTTTTTATTTTGAGATTGCTGGCATTCTGTCCTTACTCTCAACCTCCCTTTCATGTTTCCTTTTCTTCCTTTGATTCATACCACAGGGAAACATGCCATGTTTAAGTGAATCAAATGTCTGCCTCTAAATGCATTTAAGAGATTTTGCTTTTGTCTGTTACATGCATGGAGGAAATCCAGTACTGATTTTCTCACATCGCTCTCTGGAATTCATCCTGAGTTTACACCAATTTGTTGTTGGTCCAGGAAGGGCCCCGGGAGTAAGGATGCTGTGCACTGTTCCCAGGTACTTGCAAACTTCTTGCTTCTTGGGAACAGCTGACTTTCGTTAGTGGGCTATGCAGAAGAATAGCTACTCTGCATTGAAGTTCTGCACATGGAGGATTACCAGCTACTCAGTATTCTGAACACTTTCAATTTTATTGCCATAATGATGTCTATTGTGGACTATTTTATGGAAAGGTTTTAACCAGGAGGCTCATAGTACTGTCATAGTACTGCTTTATCCACATCAAACATTAGTGAATTCATGATGATTTGATAAAAAGAATTCTAGGAGAGACATACCCCGACAGAATGTGCGGTCAGTAAGTCAGGGAACCAAGAGCTCTGTGTGATGTTGCCCATATGGGTTTCTTTGGGACCTATAGTATCCTATTTGAACCCCTGTCTACTCCCCTACATGTTCCCTGCTGGGTGCTAATTACATTTTCTCAGAGGTAGTAAGCAGTGTAGCTGAGATAGGGCGGGACTCAGTCAGCCACAGGCCTGTATGTTCATGCCACCTGCAGCAGGCAGTCCCACACCACACACAGTCTAGCTGTTTAAAGAGAAAATAGATGAGCCTCTGGCCAGCATTTCATTTATCACCCTCGCGACAGCCCACGACAGCTGTTGCCATTTCAGGCGTTTGCCTGACAGCTCAGGTGTTTGCAGTGTTTGGCCACTGCAGTTCTCTGGCCCTCAGCTCTGCTTTTCTCTCAGGCATCTTCAGGGCAGTGTCTTCCCGGCTTTAGGTTCTTAAGCACAATGAGACTTTGTGTCAGGGAAGTATTTCGTTGCAAGAGGATCTATGGCTTACTAAGGTCTCTTGTCAGATGAGAGCAGAAATAATTCTTAACATACCACCCCTAACCTTGGAAGAAATAAATCATATGCTTTAAAAGACTTGTCGTGTAGGCTTCCACTCCCAGCTTGAAACCGAGGAGAGAGCCTCTCAAATTTAAGCTTTCATAGGCAACTTAGAGTATGTGTAATGGGCCTTTTATCTTCTTTTTGTTTGTTTGTCTTTTAATAAAATGAGTCCTGTGGATATAGCTTGGTGGAAAAACACTTGCCTACCATTTATGAGGCTCTAAGATCAATATCCAGATATTTTAAAAAGGAAAGAGAGCTGAAAAATCATCCGAAGCTCTGAAGTTTGCAGTAGTAAGACAATGAGTTCTAGCCTTTACTCGACAACAAGGTATATGGGTTTGGCCACATTACAAATACACTCCTAAGATAAAAGTGGCAGTCCCTTTTCTGATTCATATAAACATTGTTTCTATGATTCAGTCAAATTATATACCATGTGTAAGGAAGTGTACTTTTGGACACTGTTGAATCTCATAGCTCATGAGGGTTCATTATGATATACTGTACTTGAGTATTTGCTTGAAATATTCTATAATAAAATAGTTTGAGACTACAATAAATGAAAAACTACTGAGTGTACTTCTCAGCAGAGAGAGATAGTAGGAGAAGGTGAGTGACAGGCAAAAGTGTTTTGCAAATATTAAGAGCCCTGGTCATAGATGCAGAAGTCCACATACCTAGGCAAGCCTACCTCAGCGGAATCCAAACAGTGAATTTGCCCTTTAAGTCTCCCACTCAGATGGCTTTCTACATTATGAAATTTGAAAAATACCAGGTGATTGGTGTTGACATTCTTAAGTTCTTCTAAGTGGGTGAAAACATTGTTCCCAGTGGGGCTGAGTATTTGTTTGCTACATACTCTATAACAACCTCTCCTCTATGTATAGAATAGTATTTGCAGCAAACTGCATCTGGTTCTGCCTGCCACTTCAGTTGATGTCCTTTGGGACAGTCATGATCATCACCTAGGCTAGAACTCAGAAGGGCCCCTTCTACATTTTGTGCAGCCAATGGGGTTCCACAGGAAATATGGAGTTGGAGAGCTATCTGTCCTGGGGCCATTCTGTCCTCTAGCCATTGTCAAGATAATAGACTGGTGTGTAAAAGGAGAGGAAAAGAAATAACCAAAGGAGAAAATGTTATGGGATAAAGACCCAAAGACCACTCAACATAGCCAAAGATTGAGTTGAGAGTCCTGTAGCCCATTATTTCAACCCTAGCTCCTAACAGTTGACTAAACCACAAGCCAATGATGGCTGTAATATCCCTTCATGAGTACCACACTGTAAGCAGCAGTCATCCATTAAATGCTGGGTGCTTTCTCTTTTGTTGGAATTTGTGGCTTCAGCATCATCATGCTATGAATCTGCATAGACTTTGGCCTGCCTAACTGCATCTCTTCCCAGATACTGCAGGATACTCACTAAGTTTATTCACTCAGCCCTTGACCAGCATGTACCCAGAGAACGGTGATTCACACAATGGAGTCCAGCCCCTTATGGAACTTGTACTGTAGATTTGGAGACTTGTCTCCTAATCTATAAATAAATAATAGAACATTGGATCTGGAGAAATGGCTCAGTGGCTAAGATTACTTGCTACTATTGCAGGGAACCAGAGTTCAGTTCCCAGTACTCAAAGGATAGCTAACTACTGTCTCTAATTTCAGTCACATGGCATCCAATCCCCAATTCTGGTCACTTCAAGCACTGCATGAATGCTGTACACAGACACATGCAAACACAGCACCAATACACATAAAATAAAAGCAAATCTTAAAAAAATAAAAAGCATGTTAAATGATACAACTTCAATATTATAACATGTATCAAAAAATGAAATCAGCTGACAAAAGAAGAGCTTAGAGTTTGACAAGTCATGGAAGGTGTCTTTGAAGAAATATTTAAATAAAAACCTAAGATGAAAGGAAGGAAAGATAATTAGTTGAAAACATGGAGTTGATACAATGGTCCTGAGGTAGAAATGTACTCATAGTCAAGGAATTACAATCAGACAACTATGGTTGGATTACCCTCGTCAACAGCCAATGTGGTAAAAGGAAGAGATGGAATAGAGGGTCAGCTGATGTTGTGGGCACCATTTTGTAGGAGGAGAGCCAGCTTGTTAATCCCAGCTGCCTGGCTAGTTTAGCCCAAAAATAATCACACAGAAACTGTATTAATTAAATCACTGCGCTTGGCCCATTAGCTCTTGCTTCTTATTGGCTAACTCTTACATATTAATTTAACCCATCTCCATTAATCTGTGTATTAATGAGGTTGTGGCCTACCAGCAAAGTTTTAGCACATCTATCTCTGGTGGCAGATTGATGGCATTTCCCTCTCCACCTTCCTTCTCCGAGCATTCAGTCCAGTTTTCCCCACCTACCTAAGTTCTGCCCTATCAACAGGCCAAGGCATTTTCTTTATTTATTAACCAATAAAAACAACACATAGACAGAAGGACCTCCTACATCATTCTCCTTTTCTGTTTAACTAATAAAGAAAGGTTTTAACTTTAACATAGTAAAATTGCTTATAACAAAACAGTTATCAAGCAAGAATTATAGTTACAATATTTATATCCACTTTATCTTTTATCATAACTAAGGAAAACTAAAATAATAAGTATCTATTTTTTAACTCCATCAAAGACTCCAGAAGGATACAATATTACCTAAGTAAACAGAAAGTACATTGTAAGCACTTTCCAAAGCTCTACAATTGACAGAGACATCTCACTGCTGCCTGGACAGTCACCCAAAGTTCTTCTGTACCATTGGGGCATCCATTTTCAGCCTACAGGTCAATAGTATCCAGCAGACTTTTTTATGAAGTAGGAAATCTCAAAGACAGTTCCACCTATATTGGCAGTTTTGCCAGTCACTTTTTTTGTATCCTGCAGAATGTCTAGTAGAGTCTCTTATGAAGCAGGAACCTGAATGAAAACATCACCTTTAGGCAAGTTTAGCAGTCATTTTTCTGTGGGTCTTGCATGTCCAGCAGTACAGGCAAGAGCTTTTTTTTGCCCAGATGGCTAACCAACTCCATAAGGAGTCTCTTGGCTCCATCTTCCTCTTGAAGTGGTTTGAGCTGCCAGGAGCACAAATGTGTCTCATTATCATGAAAAGCTCTAAGTTATTAAAACATGTTAAATGCCATATTCTGAAGGGCTCTAAAAGATTTGAAGAATAACTATCTAACTGAAATATATCTTTATATACCTAGAAAATCTAATTAACATGACTACAAGCTTGACTATTATAGATGATTATCTATTAACCTATATTTTTAAAATTATACATTACATTTTTAAAACAAACTGCACCAACATAATACCTTAACCAATATCAGAAATACATATACACAATATAACAAATTGACCCTAAATTTGTATCAATAAACTAAGATCCATACCAAAGCAAATTATTCATCTCTATAGCATATCCCCCTTTAAATGTAAAGAAATATTTGTAAACAATATTTAGGAATATGGGTGTAGTTTTTCCATACTGCTTCCTATTGATTAGGGGTGCTATTAATCAGGTCTTTTATATTGTATCCTGTGTGCTAGGTTCATCTCAGTTAGCAGTTGGGCAAAGTAATTTTTTTGAGGGGTGTATTTTTGAGGAGTGTTCAAGGCAACCTTTTAGAAGGTCTTGGTCTATCAAATTATATTGGTCTGGAAGCAACTCACAAGTTCTTATCTTCTGTGGAAACAAAAGAACAACCTCTTTTTCAAAACAACATATCCTTAGACTTAAATTTTGAAGTTAAGATGCCTTTATAATATACATGCTGGTTTAGTTTAGCAGCCCATACAATTAAATGTCTCTCTGTACTTATCTCCTTCACAGTCAAAAAATTCAAAGAAAACACAATAATATACATAATTCAGACTCTCTGTGTATAGTACACCTTTACATGGCTTATTTTTCTTTACTTCTTCTAATCTATGACTGTCTGTACTTTGTCTCTTTAAAATTTTTTAAAAGTGATTTACTTCTTTTCCAACTCTCTATACTCTTTTTCTTCTCTCTCCCAAGCCTACACACATTTATGAAACACTATGACCCATTTAGATTTTTTTTTATATCTGAATCTGTCCTTTTTGCATTATCTGTAATTCTTTACTGTCTTGAAGAACTTTTAAAATGGTAAGCAGCTTGGTTGCAGCTGCTCTGGAGGCTAGCTCCACTTCTCTCCACTTTCAAAATGGTGGACATACCATTACTGCCAGATCTGGTAGGAGCTACGCTCAGCAGTTTAACTCTAAGAATGAGTGTGCAGCACATAAACCCTTTTTATCTGAGTAATAGCTGAATCTGCCGTGAAGTGTGTTGTGTGGCCTGGAAATATCTCTGTGTATGGTGTCAGGAATTGACCATGCTCTCCTGCTTGTGTACACCTATTAGACCTTATTGCACCACTTTCCCAGGAGGGGAGCACTGAGCTGTGGGCATGGTCTCAGCTACTTTCACGTTTTACATGTATTTAGTCCACCACATTGGTGCCAATTTGTTGTGGACACCAATTTATAGGAGGAGGGCCAGCTTGTTTGTCCCAGCCATCTGGCTTGCTTAGACCTGAAATAATCACAAAGAAACTATATTAATTAAATCATTGCTTGACCCATTATCTCTAGCTTCTTATTGACTAACTCTTGCATATTAATTTAACCCATTTTATTAATCTGTGTATCACCATGTGGCAGTGGCTTACCAGCAAAGTTTTGGCATGTCTGACTCTGGCAGCGACTTCACAGCTTCTCCCTGACTCTGCCCTTCTTCCTCCTAGCATTTAGCTTACCTTTTCCTGCCTACCTAAGTTATGACTTGCTATCGATCCAAAGCAGTTTCTTTATTCATTAATCAATAAAAGCAACACACAGACAGAAGGATCTCCCACACCAAGCTGATAGATTATGAAGGCCAAAGAGAACATGCAAAGACTTTGGAAGCCTTATAATAGCCATGCAAATTGAAGGTATGCAGCTTGAATATGGAGGTAAGCATGGACTCATGAAATTGGAATTGCCATTGTTTGGTGATAAATCTCAAAGTAAGATTATTGTAGACAATGTTATGCTGTAGAACATGGTAGAAATGTTAGTACTCATTTTCTAGCTTCATATTCTCTCTCTTCCACTTCCTAGAAATCAACACTTTACCTTGTCTTGTGAGATCCACTCTTTTTCCTTAACATAATGGCCCCAGGGTTGATCTGTTTCAGCAGGTGGCAGGATTTCCTTTTTTTCTTGAGCAGTTAATGGCATTTCACTTTTTGTACACACAACAGTATCTGTTTCCATTATTTCACGAACATTTCGATTGTTCCACATCCAAGCAATTGTGACTCATGCTACACTCACCATGGGAGAACTGATAGAATATATTAAAGATTGTTTTGTTGTATCTTCTCTTCAAGATTCTCCCCTTTTAATTAAGGTACTGCCAAGTCACTTTTGATCCTGGTTATTAATCCAGGGTGGCTATATCCAGACTCCCTGTTTTCCAGAATTTGTGTTTTAAAATATTTTTCCTTCCCCATTTTGTGTGTGTGTGAACATATATATGTAAACAGTAATCAAGATATATATGTATATGATTACTGTTTCCCCTCTCTCTTCTTCTTCCAGTTCCTTTCTACCTCCCCTCCCATCTAGACCTATTTCCTTTATGTCTCTCATTGGAAAAGAACAGATTCTAAGTGTCAAAAACCAAACATAACAAAATAAGGTACAATAATATAAAACAAAAATCCTCATCTTGATGTTGGACAAGGCAAACCAACAGAAGGAAAAGCCCTGAGAGAAGTTGCAAGAATCAGATACTCACATATTCACACATTAAGGAGTTCCATAAATAATAAACTGAAATACACACACACACACACACACACACACACACACACACACACACACGTAGAAGTCCTGCTGCAGAATTGTGCTGGCCCTGTGCATTCTGCTTCAATCTCTGTGAGCTCATATGACTTTGCTCAACTGATTTAGAATGCCTTGTTCTCCTGGTGTCCTCCATCACCTCTAGCTCTTACACTCTTTCCGTCTCCTCTCCCAAGGGTTTCAGCAAGTTCAGAAATAGGGGAATATTTAGTGGAGACATCCCAAATAGATCTATGTGTTCCAAGGTCTCACTCTCTGCATAATGTCTGGCTATGGTTCTCTGTATTTGTTCCCATCTGCTGCAGGAAGAAGTATCTTTGATATTTGCTGAATAAGACACTAATCTGTAAGTACAGCAGAATATCATTAATTGTTACTTTTGTTTTCAACAAGTAGTATTTGGTTTTATCTAGGTCACTGGACTATCTGGTTCTTGTTCACCCAAGCAGTATCAGGTATTGGTTCCATCTTGCCGTGTGAGTCATAAGTTAAATCAGACACTAGTTGGTAATCCCACAAACTTTGTGCCATCATTGCCCTACCATATTTTGCAGGCAGGAAGATTGGATATTAAAGGTTCTGTGACTGAATTGGTGTTTATGTTTTTCTTATGGTAGCCTGCATCGTACCTTCTCATACCAAAGACACTAGAATGTAGAGGTGAAGGTTTTATATAGGCATCAGTTCAACCTCTCCATGTTCAGTGGGTTGTATGGGGGTTTCTTGCTGTCAGTTTTCAGAGAGCAACCTATTGTCTTGGCAACAGCCTGGGTTGTTCAGGGAGTGCTTTGAAATCTCAGAGAAGAGAATTTTCCTTTGTGGTTCTGTCAATACTGTGGTTTTCAATTTCACTGAACTTTATCTTAAAAAAATAATAAAAAACCAGAAAATGATGTGAAATGTTCTCATCCACAACTGTGCAAGTCTGTTGTAACCAGATTTGGCCACTAGATGGTGGCTATATTTCAGTATTGTAAAATAACAACTGTTCCCTAGTTGACAAATACCAAGCAATAACATATTAAAGTTACACAAAATACATGTGCATTTAAAATGCTTTTAATTGAAAATATCAGTAAGATAAAAAGGAACATGAAGGCATCACACCCTGAAGTCTGGTTTTGGTTTTATTATGTTTCCCTCTATTGGGACTTTCAGAGTCTCTGTTTTAAGACAGAATACTCACTTGTAAGTCAGATACCGAAAGTCATGTCTGTGGTTGAGGAATAGCTCTTTACTGCTTCTGTCCTCACTTACCCACTGAAGTGATGCTGTTCTTCACCATAGTCTCTTACCACCTCTACATTTCCAGGAACTGCGTCAGCCTCATCATGATGTACCTGTATCTTGAGTATTAAAGACTAGATAAGTGTGACCTCCAATTCTACCCTAGCTTGACTTTTTGTCTTCCTTTTTTCTTTCTTTCTTTTCTTTCCTTCCTTCCTTCCTTCCTTCCTTCCTCCCTCCCTCCCTCCCTCCCTCCCTCCCTCCTTCCCTCCCTCCCTCCCTTCCTTCCTTCCTTCCTTCCTCCCTTCTCTCTGATAGGGTTTCTCTGTGTAGTCCTGGCTGTCTTGGAATTTGCTCTGTAGACCAGGCTGACCTTGTACTCACAGAGCCCTACCTGCCTCTGCCTCCCAAGTGCTTGGATTAAAGACTTTTACCACCACCACCCAGCTTCCCATCTTTATTGATCGGCAGAAAAGTGATTTTCCCTGTGTCCTCCTCCTTCCATTTCTAATCATAGTTATTCTCACATGAAGAAAGAAAGAAGAAGATTCTTAGAGAATCTTCAATACCAGAAAGTGTCCCATCTTAGAAGTGTGAAGTTTTAGAGACAGAAGAGGAGGAAAGAGAGTCACTGCCCAGATCCTATAAGCCTCATGTTGGCACACTCTTCTCAGATGCTGGCATATAGGGAGGGTGATTATGTGACCAGAAATCCAGGAAGGTTTTCAGTTCTCCATACTCATCTCTTGTTCTACCGATTGGCACTCTGTCAGATATTCTGAAGTCACTCTGGAGATGACCAGACCACTGTGGGTCATTTACTGGCGGACTGCTATTTTCAGTTAGTGTGATATCTACAACTTCCACCAATATTTTGGGTAAATGACACATTCTTGAGCCACTGTGGTTACATTTTGTGTCTGTGGTTACAGGCAGAAACACAGAATGAGTTTTCTTTGCAAGACAATTTTAATGTCTTTTGATAGAAATCTGTGCCTTACATGAAGTATATCATCCAGTCTGAAACCATTCTGCATTGTGTTATTGATTTGAAAGAAATAGTATAGCAAAAAGGTTAAAATTAAAATCCATTTTTCTCTATGGCCAGCAAAAAATATTTCTGCCCCCTAGTCATGCATGTGTATTTGTCTGGTATGAGACAATAGAAGAGTGAGGATTTCATTTATATTTCAATTCTATTATAACAGACTTTGAACTCTTTAGAGATAAGAGACATTCTTTAGTGTCTCAAATATTCCTTTAAATATGTGAATCATCTTTGCTACCCAACAATACCTGCTGTGCAGGAAGTTATTGAAATCTTTCTCTTTCCATGTCCCTTCCCACATCAGACTCAGGAATAGTCAGATTATGCTATTTCCTACCACTCCTCCTTGCTTCATTCTGTATTTTTACAAAACTTTCTCAGAGGCTGGACATAAAAATTATAGCCATTTCTATGTGTTGAAGCTTCATATGTTTTAAATATTTACTTTACTTTTTAAAATTTAGGTATTTGTGTCTGTGTGTGTTCTCACATATGTGGGGGGAATCAACACAGGTCAGAAGACAGTGTCAGCCACCCCGGGAACTAACATTATAGCTATGTGGATGCTGGGAATGGAACTCTGGAGAGCAGCAAGAGTGTTTAACTCTGAGACATCTCTCCAGCTCCTGTACCTTTGCAATTTCTTAACCATTGCACAAACCTTTATGAGCAGTACTAATAGATCCACATTAAAGATGAGAAAGTTGAAGCTTGGGGACAGATTTAATCTAAGTTTATAGCAGTAACAATGTAAGCAGTGGGAGTCAGCTTCAGATTTCAGTTTTAGAGTCTTGAGCTCTTTCTTACCCATACCATTGTGTTGAGGACATAGCAGTTTATCACAAATGGTGGCACTGGGGTAGAAGATAGTTCTATTAGCAGAGCTGGGCATGGCATGCTAATAACCAAACCTGCTAATATTCTTTTCCTCTCTGAGCCACAGAGTAGCCCCATCACTATCAGCCAGTTCTGCTCCACAGCGTTGTCAACTGACAACAAGCATGCGGGCATAGGTGTTTTCCTTCCGGAGGAGAGCCCAGAAATTAGCTAGCCCTCTGGGAAAAGGGCAATGCTGCATCAAAAGACAGAGCACTGGCTTTGATTTCTCTGTAAAGCTGCTGGAACAGTCCTGGTACCAGCTTCTAATCTAAAGATTAGTTGGCAGGTCTGCTCTTCTGGTGAAATACCTGTTCTTGTGGGAGACAAGTACCAACATATATTAAGAAGTTTTATGTCTTATTAAAGGTTGTTCACTGGTATTTCAAGGATCCTAGAGCAGCCTTCCACATTATTACCAGGCAAGTTCTAAATTTGCTCAGAGAGAAATAATGTTATGAAAAGATTCTTCAAAATCATAAGGGGTTGTGCTGTGTAAGGAACAGCACTGCTTCCTTTCTTTTGTTTCTTGCACTTTAGACCCACACTCAAATTTTTTTCAATTTAATTTTTAAATATGTGTATATGAGTGGGTATGCAAATAAGAATGGGTGCCTGTAGGAGACAGAGTTGGATGGTGTAGAACTGGAGTTCCTAGTGGTTGTAAGTCACCTGACAAAGGTGCCAGGAATTGGACTCAAGTCCTCTGGAAGAGCAAATACTTGCTCTTACACTGAGATACCCTAGAGTCAACATTCTAAATGGAGAAGAGCATGTATGTATGTATGTATTTAGGTATGTATATATATGGTGGTTCTGCAAGACAATATCAGTGTCTTTTGATAGAAATCTATGCATTATCCTCTGTACCCTCCATGACATACATCATTTAGTTTGAAACCCTTCTGTGTTGTGTTATTGGTTTAAATGAAAGAAATAGGAAAGCAAAAGGTTAAAATTAAATTCCATTCTCTTCTTATGGCTGGCAAAAAATTAAAAATAAAATTTCTGACCCCTAGTCATGCATGTGCATTTGTCTTGTAAGAGACAATTTTTTAAAGGGGAAAAGCACAGAACTGCAAAAATTCCGAGAGACAATATTAGGGATAAAGTGATAGTCTAAGACACAGTATCAGTGTTTCCTGAGTCATGATGTGGTCTCTAGATGGGCTGGCTTAGTGAAGTCATGTAGAGTGGAGACAGAGACACCGAGATTGCCATTGAGAAGAGTCTGGGACCCAAGCAGGTGTTAAGGGAAAGACTAGGTGATATGGCTGGGCTCGACACACAAATAGCAAACTGGGCCAGAGGGCAAAGTCTAGTTCTTGGAAATAAGTAGAAGCTCAGTAGACATCAAGGTGCAGCGACAACGGAAAGGAAAAGAATTAGGACCACCCCCTATACCAGGTCCCCTTACCTTCCATGAGGATGACATTGGGTCACTCATTTTTACTTCAAAGCAAAGTCTGTTATGTGAAGATGTAGATTTCAAAAATAATTCTAGTCTTAGATGTTGTAAGGAAAGGGAAAACAGTTGAAAGAAGTCTAAGCGCCATTCAAAAGCATTGTTCATAAGCTTACTTTTCTTTTAAACATTGTGCTTTTTATGAAAAGAATGCTTTTTAATTGATTTTTATTGAGCTATACATTTTCTCTGCTCCTCTCCCTTCTTTTCCCCTTCTTTTCAACTGTCTCCCATGTTCCCTATGCTCCCAATTTACTCAGGAGATCTTGCCTTTTTCTACAATCTATGTAGATGAGATCCATGTATGTCTCTCTTAGGGTCCTCATTGTTGTCTAATTTCTCTGGGATTGTGAATTGTAGACTGGTTTTCTTTGCCTTATGTCTAAAAGTCACTTAGGAGTGAGTACATATGATAACTGTCACTCTGGGTCTGGGTTACCTCACTCAAAATGATGTTTTCTAGCTCCATCCATTTACTCGCAAATTTCAAGATGTCATTTTTTTTTCCGCTGTGTAGTACTTCATTGTGTAAATGTACCACATTTCCTTTTTCCATTCTTCAGTCCAGGGCCATTTAGGTTGTTTCCAGGTTCTGGCTGTGACAAACAATGCCTCTGTGAACATAGATGAGCACATGTCCTTGTGGTATGATTGAGCATCCAAAAAGAATGCTTTTTAAAAATGAATTACATCTGAATAGCTCAATGCTATATTCTCTACTTGTCATGAGTAATAAGTCATTTGTAAAACAAATATTTGATTCTTAGAGGAAGAAAGGACCTTAATACAGATCAGGGAGAGGTTTAGGTCCTTATGTCTTTTCATTTTACTTTTTTATAGTCTTGAGGTTGACCCCAGACAGGGCCTTGGACTTACTACACAAATGCTCTGGCCCTGAAATATAGTCCCATCCTTCATTTTTACATTTTGTTTTTGAGACAGAATCTCTCAAGATTTCCAATTTGCCTTAAACTTTTGAGTTTTCCCAAGTGATTGGTATCAAAGACATGCGCCTTCATAGCACAGGCAAAAGCAAAACCTAAACTTGGTCAAGAAACAAACAGAATGACTTAACTGTCAGTGAAAATTTTTGTGAAGGGGTACTTGCTCTCCAAACAGATAGGACATACATTAAGAGAGAAGTTTTATATCCTGAGCTGGGATCACTGACAGAACACATTCATCTCTATCCACCCATGCCCCAAAATAGGGACACTGAGGACTGTCACTGGACAGGGAGGAGACCGGAGGAAAAGCCTTCAGCAAAGGGTGTTTTGTGTCACCAGGAGTTGCTTCCCTGGAGAAAGCAGAGGAGCCCTGGATGCAGACTGACAAAAGTATCCCCTTACAGAGAAGTGGGGGAAAACATGGGCTTTGGGGCTACTTCTGATTGCTACTCTCATATAATGTTTGCCAACTGGTTATCCTTTTAAAATGACATCCTTTTCCTTCTGTAGATGTGCTTATCAAGCCTTCATCCTTGGTATTTATTTGGAAACATTTTCCCCAAGTCTTCAAATATGATGGAACCAAAAGAAATATAATAGGCTAAAGCAAACTTGATTTTTATTTCTAATGTTCCCTGATAGCAGTCTTGCATACGTGGATGTATTCATTATAGTAAATTTCTATATGCATGTGCACACACACGCACACACACACACACACACACACACACACACGGAATTATTGCCTATTAGATATCAGTTGCTGATAAATATTTAAAAGTATTTGAAAAAGCATTCATTCAAAGGTTTGGCAAAGCAAAGTGCAAGCAATGATGCTTTACGAAATGAAGAGATAGATGTTTGCAATTTAAAAAGTCCTTTTTCATTTATTCATTTCTTTCATTTATACTTTATTTGAGTTTTTTTCTAAATACACTTATGCGATACACAATTATTCAAACACTGCCTGTAACTGTGGACATAATAAAAATCTAATAGCTTGGCTTCATTATTGTTTGATTTCTCATAAGGAATGCATCATTAATTATAAAATTATTACATTTGAGTCAAAGTGCCAAATAAGAATAAGACAGAGTTAATGCTGGTATCAAGCTAAAATGTCTTAGAGAATATTTTTTTCCATTGCTGGGAATTGAACCCAGAGCCTCGTACATGTTAGGGATGGAACCCCAAAATTTACGCATATTGGGGAGAGAACTCAGAGACCCATGCATACTGGGGTAGAAGCCAGAGATTCACCATTATTGGGGGTGGAACCCAAAGACTTGTACATGCTAAGGTAAGCACTTTACTCTGGCTCACACCTCAGCCTGGAGCTACTATTCCTGTAGATGAGAAATTATTTATCAGGATGGTAAGCAAGAGAACAGGATGTTTCAGTGCTTTCTCTCTTGTAAAGCTATCAGCTGGAATAATTCTACATTTGAAAACATATTCACAAGAAAGGAGAAGTCTAGTTGAGGGAGTACATCATCTGGCTGTACCAGAGAAAAGGCATAGTGGGAGCAATAGAAAAGTTGTTTCATCCAGTCCAGTTGTGCTTTCCCCAATCCAGCTGTGCCTTTCCTGAATCTTGAAATACAGTGTGGAAAGAGACAGCGACCATGTGAGAATGGCATATGAACTGAGAATTCAACCTTGGCATGGATCCTGGCACTGCACCTGTCCAAGCCACTCCCTGGACACGTTCTATAGGATGACCATGACTGTAGACTAGCTCCTATGCCAGGCAAGCCTCCAAAAACCTAGCTTAGGAAATGGCTCTTTGGCTCAAGACTTTCAAAGTTAAGGACTTAATCAGATCCCTGTACCTCCAGGCTCCCATCTAGCTTTTGATAAATTTGGGCCACAAGTTCACCTGTATGGAATCAAAAGCAGATGTGTTCCAGTGTAGGATAATTATCCAGATTAAGGTTCAGGGTTTACACCAAATCAGCCCTTGTGGGGCCAGGATTGACAGTGACCTCTGAAAATATAAGCTGCAAGCCCATATCATTGATATTTATGTCCCAGGTCCACCTACTGCAAGCCCAAATGACAAACCTATATTAGCAGTACCATCCACCTGCTGAGCCAGACATAGACTAGACTGTCTGAGACCTCTGGAAGGACCCTGTGTGCTAAGAATTTCTATCTGTGATGACTAATGAAGGATTCTGCTGAATCCAGTCTGCATTGACAAGAATCAAAGCTGGCTTCTTCAAATGCAAACATACCATTGCTCCACATAAAGATGGCGAGAAAGCAGGGAAATATGACACTAAGGAGGAGCAAAATCAAACATCAGTAATGACCCTTAGGAAATGGAAATTGAGGGTTTGTGAGGTGACTCAGAAGGTTAAGGCACTTGCTGCCTAGCCTGATAACATGAGTGAGGCCCCAAACCGTGTAGTAGTTGGAGAGAACTGACTCCTTCTGATTATCCTCTGTTCTCCACAGGCATGCCTTGGGTGTGTTCACAAGTCCACACACACACAGACACACACACAGACACACACACACACACACACACGAACACATACATGCACACACACAAAGTAAATAGCTAGCTTGCGAGGTAACAGCAATAGTAAAGGACTTTGCTGAGGGAAATTTTATAAATTGGTGAGCTCATTCTTGGAACTAGAGAGCAGAGTTAAAGATCTCTTCTAGCTAATTTTATTCTGAAACTTAGAAAACTCTTCAGGGTATTTTGTGATGCTGCATTACTTTAAGTGAGCATTACTTAGGAATAAATAATGAAACCACAGGAAATGGGAAAGATCCCACAAAGAAAACACCATTAAATGAAAAGTTCATACACAACCAAGTAATAACTAAAATATTTTCAGGTAGCTATCAATTGCTCTAGGTTAGGAATGGGGGCTTGTGTCCACTTCATCAGCTCCAGGACTGCATCTGCTGTCGACCCGTGCTGTCCCCATGCATGCTGCCACAGTCTCTGTGAATTCTTACGTGTGGCTGTCCTGTTACACAATGTCACACAAATTCTTTAATCAAAAGTTCTCTATAAAATAGGGAAAAGTAGAAGTAAACAATTTATGAAAGAGACCTTAGATGATCAATAATTACATAAAGACTTCCCTGAATTTTATAGAAATAAGCAAGTACTAATATAAATAATTGCTCAAACTAATATGCTAACTGTAAGTGTTGGCATAAACTGTAGACTGCCATACTCTGAATACAAACCTCAAAAAATAACTCAAATACACACAAAGAGCTAAGCTGGCTTCTGAGAGCTGCCTTTCACATAATCATTTAATCTGTTCTTTTTGCTTTGAGTTAGGACTGATGTCCACAGAGCTATTTCTTAGCTTCGATGCCATAAATCAGCTCAAATGAATATATTCAAATAGTAAAATGAAGCATGGTGTTTTTAAGGACGCTAAGTTAAAAGCATAAGAACATGACAAATGAGGGTTGGTGTGGGAGGTCCTTCTGTCTGTGTGTTGCTTTTCTTGGTTAATGTATAAAGAAACTGCCTTGGCCTGTTGATAGGGAAGAACTTAGGTAGGCGGGGAGATGGAACTGAATGCTGGGAGAAAGAAGGGCAGAGTCAGTTAAATGCCATGGATTCACCTCTGGAGATGTGATGAAACTTTACTGGTAGACCACGACCTTGTGGTGATACACTGATTAATTAAGATGTAAGAGTTAGCCAATAAGAAGCTAGAGCTAATGGGCCAAACAGTGGTTTAATTAATACAGTTTCTGTGTGATTATTTTGGGTTCAAGCAAGCTGGGTGGCCAGTAAGAACAAGCGACCTCTCTCCTTCTACAGAGGGATGGAGTTGCAGGGAGAACTTGTCAGTTTGCCAAGATGGGGCTCATACGGTGCTCTCATCATAGGCACCAGTCACAGGTTTCTGCCAGAACAAGGCCACTTTACTTCAGTCTTTAAGACTTTACAGGGATCTTGAGAAATATCCCACCAAGGAGAAAGGACTCAGAGCTTAGATGTCAATAAATATTTTATTAACAATAAAAAAGAAAATGGAGATGATGTGCAGAAAGGAAAAAGGCACAGCTAATGTATGATCACTAACTGTTATCATAACTCAACTGAAGATCAAATTTAAAATACTGTTAAAAGACTAATCATCTCTGTAGGACAGTCGCTACCACCCCACTTCCTTCTCTGGACCTCCTCCTACTCCCATGTCTTCAAAAGGGACTTGCCATGTAAACCATGCTTCCCTCAAACTCCCAATCCTCAAACACAGACTTCCTGAATGCTAGGATTATGGGTGTGTAACATTCCAGTTGATTGCTTAAAGATTATTTTTTGTTTGTTTGAAATATATTAATCAATGAACTATGTCATCATTTTAAAGCCCTGAATTTAGACGCTGGTGCTATAGTATCCATAGATGCTATGGTATCCATTGATGCCGTAGTATCCATAGATGCTATGGTATCCATAGATGCTGTGTTATCCACAGATGCTGTGTTATCCACAGATGTTTTGGTATCCACAGATGCTATGGTATCTACAGATGCTATGGTATCCACAGATGCTACGGTATCCATAGATGCCACAAACAACTGCTGTCAATCCGGTTTGGCCCAAGCCTTCCTGTCAGTACCACACCTTACTCCTCCTTTCCAAGCCTCTGCATGCTACTTGGGACAAAGGATCCTGAGAAATGAAGAAGAAGATTGATAATGTAGCTTACATGAGATTTCTTAAACTCTTGCCCACTGTCACACTCATGTCAATACTGACACATTTGCAGAACAAAAAACAATCATGGGCTGCAGTCACAAGATGCAGGCTTTCTTGCATGGTTCTTTCCTGTCTTAGTTTTCATTCATTACCTAAGAGAGTTGACTCTCATGCCTGGTAATGAACACTTTATTCTAGAATGTGAATTAACCCACAAATTCTGTTTTGGGGAAAGATATTTGGCTCATTTATCTCTATTTTGTTTTTCACTTTTTCTGGTACAAGATTTTGATCCATGATAGAGCAAGCAAGAAAAAGTGAGAGGATGAAGCAGAGGGAGGACCAACTTGTTCCTTATATTAACAAGACAGTCATAAAAGGAAAGGAGGTACAGGGAGTTATGCCTGATAGAGAATGTATAGTTTACATTAGGCATGCTTTGAGGAGAAATGACTCAGAAAGGCATGACTAAAGTCAAACATTATGAATTTATAAATAGGAAATAGGACTCATGTCTCCTGCCTCTTCATACTGTTATGCTTTTCTTTATGTCTTACTATGCTGGCCTTTTTGCACATTGAAAATTGAAGAGGCCTAACTAAACATCAGTGAGGCCATGACAGGCTGCAGACTAACAATATTGGGACTAGGCTTTACCATTACAATTATAAGGAAAAGTCACAGATTGTACCCTACAAGGAACCAATCAGAATTGAGACAAACAAGCACTAGATGCTTCAGAACATTACGAACAGTTTATCTAACGTGTATATAGGTTGCTAATTTCCTTGCTGCAATGTCAGTGCCAGTGCCAATTACTCTTTGACAAAACTTCTGTTAACCTCACTCCTGCCCAATCAGGAGTTCCACCCCCATCTGAATCTAGAATGCCTCTATCCCCCATCATTTACTCCTTAAAAACCCTGCCTCAACTAAGCTCAGGGCTCCCTTATCCAACTGCTGTGTCATAATTGACAGAGAGTCCAAGCTCAAGCTTTCAATAAAGGCTCTTTGCTTTTGCATATGGACTCAGACTCCTGGTGGTCTCTGGTGGGGCTCATGATGTGGGCATAACAAAAATATCTGGGAACTCCTTTATAGTTAGGTAATGACGGTGTGTGAAAGTAAGAAATAAAGACTATGTATCTGAGTGGACAGATTTAGAAAAAAATCTCTGACATTATGAAGCAGATCCCATATCATAAAAGCATGCGGTTGGATTACTATAATGACCGAGAGCTGTATTGACCCAAGTTGATACAACCTAGCACCACACTGATATCCTTATAGTCTGAAAAATAGAATGTCGAGTATTGCTATTTACGTATAGAACTGAAAATGATGATCCATAATATCAATACAAACCCTTATACTATACTTAAACATTTAAAAGGTTGTTTATAGCATCTGATAGCAAAAGCTTCGAAGGCCCCTTACTAAAATCATGGAGTATTTTTTTCTTCCAAAGGCAGTTTTCTCTATATATCAGCGTCACGATTGCAAATGTTTGGATATAAAGAAAAACCCTGCAAAGCCCACATTGCAATTATGTCTTAAAACCATGTCTCTTTTACTGCTCTTAAATGAATTGTAAATGTTTAATTGCAGCTTACATGAAATGACTCTGTATTGAAAGCAGCATGTAATCAGAGTTCTTAGTGCCTCCCCTCACACAATGCACAGTGGTGTCTCAAATACTGGCTCCTCTGAGGACACAACTAATTTGGAATTGGGCTCTGGAATGTTAAAGGGAAAAGCAACCTTGTCCTCTGAGGTTCAAGCCTGCCTTTATACATAGAAATGAATACCTTTAGAAATGCTCTATCTTCAGATCTATTCTCAGGGCAAAATGAGGAATCCTGGTTATGCCTGGCACGTTTTTCTCTCCGTGATTTCTGTAATCCTCATAACCCAGGATTCTATCATTGCTACGATTTCCCTCCTTACCTGGTATTCCCAGACATATTCTAGTGGGATAGATGCACCTTATTACCCACTGTTGAAAATCTTTCAGCTATGCCTCATGGGATTCCTAATTAGCAACCTTCCTTACAGCTGAAAGCTAAGACAGTTCCAGAAAGGCACACATGCAGCAAGTAAGATACTATCTCTGTACTGATAGAGGTCAAACCATCACAGAGAACTAAGATATGACCCTGCCAATTAAGAAAGAACACTTACACATAAAGATCGGTGGGGTTTAGATAATGACTAAATTGCCAAACTATAAAATCTTTAAAGAAGCACAAAAAAGTTGAGGTGAAATATCATTAGAGGTGTGGGTCTCCTAAAAGGAGGTTCTTCTGGCCTGTGCAGTCTTTCATGTCATGCTGCTCAGAATATACGAGGCAGTAGCTACCAGAAAGAACCCTTCCGACCCAGAAGCAAAGCCCTGGCTGCAGGTCTCAGCCTTCCCCAGAGATTAGCTTTCTGGGGGAAAAGTTTATCTCCTTTGAACTTCAATTTGTATTTCTGTAAAAGAGAGGCAGTAAAACCTGCCTTATTTCGCAAGGTTTAATGATATAATGGGGCAATACAGAGGCAAGCACTCAGCTAATTTCAAGATAGCATTAGCAGGACGTCCTACAATATGCTAGGGAACTCTGAAGAATACAAGATGGCAGAGACAGAGCAGTAACCAAAAGGGGCTTCTAAGCTCAGAATCAAAGTGGCTGCACATGCCTGCACTAACAACCAGACTGGATAGGAAGAGGAGCAGTGTGAAAGGCTTCTCCTTCTATTCTTTGTCTCCTGTTGTCAGAGAAATGGTAAGAGCAGCCATCATTGCTACATCAAGAGAGCTTTGTTTTTCCAGTGTTCACTTTGTTGGCGGCACGTACCCTTGGAAACAAGTGTTCATGAATGGCACAGATGAACAGAAGTGTTAACTTCAGTAACTTCATACCGCTGTCACTACAGTTCTTTGTTACTAAGGGTTAATTAAGTTTGAGTCACACAGCATCTCTCTAATGAATGTTAATTATTACTAATGGCTAAGGGTTCCCGTGGGGGAACGAATTAGGACTTCTGCCACGGAAGCTTTTCGAACGTGGTCTACTCCACTGGGGACTTCCTATACATTCTTCCCTCATGCAGACCTGCGGCCAGTTTAGGAAAGAATGTATTGGTTGCTGAGACGTTCCAGCTCAGCTTTCTCTCCAAGGATGTTTGATCTTTCCACAGGGAAATCATTAGATACCCGTTTGTGCCCAGAGCTACAGAGAACTCTAATAAAGTCTCAGGGAAGTTGTGGTGGAGACATACAGGATGTGGAAGAAATCCAATAAGTTGATTCCCCTTCGGGGTGGCACAAGGTTGTTTACTGTGACCTGGATCTCCTTCTAGTCTTCCTTTAAATATAATTTCACAAGCTTATTCTAGGCCAAGAAGATTCTTCTTACTATTTAGAAATAAAAATTTAAAATCTCTTCATTCCATAGCTTGATGTTACATTCCTTTTTTCCCCAAACTAATTGTGTCCCTCTTTTCATTGTTTTTCCTTCCAAATTTGATATTTAAATATTTCATTTTTCCCTCTTAGGAACCACAAAGAAAAGCTGTATAAATCTGATTTTTTTCTTACTTCATCAGCCATACAGTATATTCATCAGATCTTCTCATTTGAGAAAGTTTTCTTGTTACCTGCTCTGTGTTGAATAAAAAGAGAATAGAACCCTTTTGGTTCCTTGGTTACAGAGATATTATATATGTTTCTGGGTATTATTTATATATTATATATCATCTGTATTTTAGAAATGTCTTGAAAAACTGTTGGCTATTTTTCTGCCATATTTGTTTCTATGAGCATGTATAATTGCAGGTTTTTAAGGAAAATATCTATAAGATATCTGTCAATGACAAAATCAGCAATACAAATACACAAAGTATGCATTGAATTTTGTAATTAAAAGATCAATCTCATTAAACTCTTAATCGTTCAAACTACTTTCTATTATTTTTATGAGTGACCTCTAGTATAAATCAATGTTTTTTAAAAAATTGACAGACAAAATTATATGTATTCATTGGTTGAATCAGCTAATTAGAAATGTACTAGCAAATTCTGTTTTTTACAGTGATAATACAGCATCCATCCACTGTGCTTTTGTCCACATCATTATTAATGATAGTTACTTTACTATTCAATAGAGCTCTTAGTCTTATTCCTTCCACATCACTGCAATTGTGTATTCTTTGGCCAATGTTTTCCTAACAACTTCTAACTGTCCTACACTCCAGTAACCTCTATTTTACTCTACTTTTGGAGATCAAATTTCATTTTGCTTGCACATAGGTGTAAGTTTCTGTTATTTATATTTTTGTGAGTGGTTTATTTCTCTCAACATAATACCCTACAGGTTCATTTATGTCACACCAGTGACTGAAGTTCCTTATTTTATTATGTTTAAAACATATTGCATTCAGTAGGGGGTGAGATGGGGAAAATTGGGGGATGGAGAGGCAACTGGGGCTAGCATGTAAAATTAATTTTTTCTTCGAGACAGGGTTTCTCTGTAACTTTGGAGTCTGTCCTGGAAACTAGCTCTTGTAGACCAGGCTGGCCTTGAACTCACAGAGATCAATCTGCCTCTGCCTCCTGAGTGCTGGGATTAGAGGCGTGTGCCACTACTGCCCAGCTAAAATAAAAAAAATTAAATAAAAAGTATTGCATTCTAAATATTACATGTGAATGTGTATGTGCTCTGAACTCTATTCTTTTCTTGCATTCATTTTGTTGATGGACCCTTAGTTTGATGTGGCAGTTTGGCTACTGAGAATAGTGCTGCAATAAATATCAGAGTGTAGACATTTCTTTGATGTCCTGATTCCATATTCTTTTATATACCCTAAGTGTATTGGTATTATATACCCTTGGTGCTAGATCTAGAAATGGGCGTTGTAGAGATGTACCATTTAAATTACACTTCAAGGAAGACTTGGTTGTAACAGGTACAGCTGCAGCATCCACAGCAACCATATATCCATCACTGTACTAAGGTGTAGTGACATTTCATTTGCATTTTAATAAATAAAGCTTGCCTGAGTATCAGAGAATAAAACAGCACCACTCGTCACCCTCACAGACCAGACAGCTTGCCAAGGTGAAGGGAATAGAATCATTTTCTTCTGCAGAAGGGCTGGGTTGGGAACATGTCAGGAGTCAAGAAAGAACCCCAAGTAAGCTTCTGCATCTACCCATAGTCTCTTTGGAAGGCAAGTTTCAACTCTATAAATGTACCCAGTGGGGTCACACAGCCAGTCAGTCCATGGAGATGCGGCATTGAGGTGGGCTGGTTTAGTAATATACCACCTTGCATGTGATCTGCTTTTTTTAGTGCCTTTCTTCATTCTTTTTCAAAATTATGCCTTGCTTCATAAAAATGTTAGCAATTGCCTTTTAACTTAGCTTTCCAAAGAAACTCAGCTAAGAAAGGCATCATTGAAAATCACTTTTATTATCAGTAGTTTTCCATGTACCTGAGGCTCTCCAGTCACTATTTCATTCAGGCTGTGTTGCTATGTAACTCAGCATAATCTACTTGTTATAAAAGATCATAATAACATTTTACATACACTCTAGCAGAAAAAGGATTCAAAGATATCAATAAACTAGCTGTGTATCTATGTAACTGGCTCAGTGTACATACAAAATTTACTGCATTGTGATTTGGTATTTTTATTCATATATTTTGGCAGTAATTTAATTATATTCTGGTTTTGCTTCAGGTGTGTGCACTATAAATAAGGTGGCTTAAATAAAGGGACTTAGTTTGAACTTTAAACACTTTCTCTGGAAGACTGAGAGCCACTGGAATTTGTAGACTGCTTAAGTGATACAATTAAGACTTTAAAACATTCTTCTTATTGAAGCAGGATTGACTATGTCTATGGGATACATAATGGAAATCTGCTACATGTATGCAAGGCTACAATGTGCAAGAATGTAATCAGCATGCAGAGTATTTATATCTGCTCAAATAAATAATTGCTTTTATGTGTTGGGTTTCTCACTGTTCTGGTCATTTTGAAGAAGACTGTTTTCCCTAATAGTTCTCTTCCTGTGCTTCAAGGAAAAAAGCATAATAAATTTCTTCTTCTTCTTCTTCTTCTTCTTCTTCTTCTTCTTCTTCTTCTTCTTCTTCTTCTTCTTCTTCTTCTTCTTCTTCTTCTTCTTCTTCTTCTTCTCTTTCGTCTCTCTCTCTCTCTCTGTGTGTCTGTGAGAGAGAGAAAGAGAGAGAAATAGATAGATATAGAAATAGATAGATAGACAGAGACAGAGACAGAGAGAGATTTCCCCTCATTTATCCAGTGATTAGCCTCTAGGCAGACTCCTTATCTTTGTCATCAGGAATTTTGCAATAGAACTAAGAGTGCTGTATTTTTGGTGTCTAGTGATTTGTCCCTTTTCAAACTGTTTGCAGTAGAAGAATCACTGGTCTATAATATTTAAAAATTTTCTTTACTTTTAAAGTATTTATTGAATGGGCTTGCTGTAGCATGCATGTAGAGATCTAAAGAAAACTTGTATAATTTGGGTTTCTCCTTCCAATCTGTGGGATCTGGAAATCAAACTTGAGTCCTTAGACTAGCACCTGTATCCATTGAGCCATCTTGCTGACCTTTTATTTCGCTGTTGTTTATTTATTTATATTTTTGTCAAAATAAAGGTACTCCATTTTCTTCAGACTTATGAGCATTGATTTTTTTCTTTTTGATGATAGTCATTCTAAGTGTAGTAAATGATATCTGATTGCTATATTTCTGTGTTTCCATAGTGACTAATGAGATTGAGCAGATTTTTTTATTATTAACAGTTTTCATTGATTTTTTGGGAACTTCACATCATGCACCTCTTCTAATTCATTTCTCAGTCTCTTCATATCCACCCCTCATTTTTCTAACATCCCCTCCCCCAAAGAAGGTTTTAAAAATATTAATTAAAAACAAAGCAAACAAACAATGAACCCACTTTAGGGCCAATCATTGGGAAGACTCTTTCTCCCATTCTGCTTCCAGCATTCTTTAGTTGCCTGCAGCTCTTTGTGTAGTGCAGAGGCCTGCCCCTGTCCACATTAGCATCTTTACTGTTGTCCTTGTGCAGCTCCCAAGTTCTTTATCTATCGAAGATGGGATTGCTTTCTAATTACTTTTTCAACAATTCATTTTAGTTATAAAATACTGTTTTTCTGTGTGTATTGGATTTTTTTTAAAAAAAGAATCTTTCAGTTTTACTGAATTTTTTCCTGAGTTCTAACTGTTGTCTGATGGGGCATTTAAAATGTTCCATATAGGACCTAATCATTTGCACACATGGTTAATCTGACTCCTTTCTTTTCATTATGGATACACACTCTCTCTTGGCCAATTGCTCCCCAAAGGCATGTGGCATTCTATTAATAAGAGTGGTGTGAGGATATCTCTATCTTATTCTGGCAGAGTGAAATCTTAAGGAAGTTAGCCTAGAAGGAAATGGGGTCCCAGTAGTAGAGGCGGAGGTGAAGAGTGAAAGGCTATGAACAACTGTACATTCATACTCTACTAGACTCACTTTATGGATGGAGAGGATCAGAAAACACTCTGTACCTTAGACTCAATCTAAAGAGTCACTGTATCTAACTATGTGTCATTCCTTAGTAGTAGGATGAAACTGATCAAATATTCATTTTTAAGCAGTCATCATTTGACCATGTAAGGCATTTTACATGCATAATCCCATTTCTCTCTTAGTTTTGTAATTCATGTTTTTCGTATTCATTTTCAGAGATGAGAAAAATACTAGTGGTTAAATGTGCCTGTTGCATAGATCTTTTGTGGCCATGTTACAATATAAACCAGATGGTTCAGGTTATAATATCCTTGGTCCCTGTACTGCTACAATGCTGTCATATGTACAGACCTGTAAGATTAATGATCCAGTGAGGGATACACTACTAGACCATATAAAGGAGTATAGAGTCAAGATGCTCAATTGGCTTAAGGTTTTCTTCTGCCTTTTTGCTTCATTTTCACAGTACAAATAATGAGTCTCTTTTATTCTCAAAGATTAAAATTAATGCTGATGTGGTGTGTGTGTGTGTGTGTGTGTGTGTGTGTGTGTGTGTAAGCACACATGAGTATAGATGCCTAAGGAAGCTAGATCTAGTCATGTCTACTGGAGCTTGAGTTACAGGCAGTTTTGAACCACTGATCTAAGTGCTAGGAACTGAATTCCAGTCCTCTGCAAGAATAGCACTCTTAACAATGAGCCATCGCTCTAGCCTCTATGAGTATATTTAACATGTCAAAAATAGGTTGTTGTCCAGAGGTCACTGAACACTTAGATAAGCTTGTTGTATTTCAGGGCCAAGGCATCTGAGCAATTGTGTCCCATGGAACACATGAAGAAGCCTTTAGATCAACAGCATTGCTTTGAGGTATGAATTTCATCCTTATCAGGTGCCATTTGCTGTCTCTTGCCTAATTGACCTTTTTGGACTCAGGGAATGGTAGAGTCATTTGTTAGAGGCAGCAGAGCTACTGCTACCTTTGGCATTCAGGATGTCTTGACTTTAGTTATCATGTGGCCACAGTGAAGTCAAGAAATAAACTAAATAAGTTAGAGTAACATCCTTTATAGGCTTGCCAAGGAAGCTGCAGGGGAGTTGAAATAATTTCTATAGCATTATACCAAATACTGTTTTTACCAAAATAGAAAGAAGTTAATAAAATTAAACTGGATTCTTTATCTTGTCAAGAAATTATCATAATTTTATGAAGTAATATTTATATTCAGGCTGATCTTGCTGCATTATTCCAGAATGCTCATTCTTTTAAAATAGGAGAAACTATCTCCTGAGAAGGGAGCCAAATTCCTTCAAGCTTTACTGAAACTCATTACAACCTTTCCTTGAATTCCTGGCTCTAACTGTTTGGTACATTATTATTTAATAACATTGAAGATTTATCTTACTCTAAGTAAACCACAAGGATAAGTTGTGGAAATGATTAGATATGATTTCTTACTTTTCATGGGTGTTTGCTACACAATGACTTTTAAGAAAGCTTATTGAAGATAGAATTTACTTTGTAAAGACATCTGTTTCCATATACATTTCTGGGGATCCTTGCTATGTTCAACAGAGGGTGATATATGTATGTGTAGCACCAGCAGTCCCTGGGGAAAACACCATGTGTACAGGAGCCATGTTTAGTCTTAATATTGATACAGAGTCCATATTAGATTTTATTTATTCCTATACACTTTTCTCTTTTATAAAACTCACTTGGCTTGTGGTGTGTGTGTATGTGTGTATGTGTGTGTGTGTGTGTGTGTGTGTATGTGTGTAAGATGGTTCATTTTATTTTTTTATTAGAGTGTTGGGTGATGTAGTGGGTCTTCTTTCTATGTATTGCTTTCATTGGTTAATTAATAAAGAAACTGCTCGGCCTGATAGGTCAGAACATAGGTAGGTGGAGTAGACAGAACAGGATGCTGGGTAGAAGGCAGTGAGGCAGAAGCCATGGAGCCAGTCACCAGGTCAGACATGCTGAATCTTTCCTAGTAAGCCACCACCTCATGGTGCTACACAGATTATTAGAAATGGGTTAATCAAGATGTGAGAATTAGACAACACGAGGGGGGGAACTAGTGGGCCAGGCAGTGTTTAAATGAATACAATTTGTGTGTTATTTCAGGTGTAAAGCTAGCTGTGCGGGAGCTAGGCAGGACAAAAAGCAGACCTGCTCGCCTCATCACTACAGTTGGGGACTGAACTGGGTTTCTCACGTGATATGCTAGGAAATTGCTCTACTAGGCCTAGGAGTGTATATCTATAACACCTAGCCCAGTACCTAGTACGTGAAGATGTTCAATAGAATTCTGTTAAACTGATTGGTTGATTTATTCACTGAGTCATTTATTGTTATTCTCATCTAACATGTACTGGGTGTTTCCTAGTAAACTGTTACTGGTGTGGGCACAGTTGTAACATGACGGCCTGCTTTTGTTGTTGGGTTTTCTGTCCTGCCTGGTTTCTGTCCTCCCACCAGGTCCCACAGTCGTTTAGCCCCAAAGAAATCACACAGGGTCTATATTAATGATAAACTGGCCCATTAGCTTAGGCTTTTTATCAACTCTTATAACTTACATTAGACCATTATTCTTATCTGTGTTAGCCACATGGCTCAGTACCTTTTTCAGCGGGGCAGGTCACATCTTGCTTTTTGTGTGGTTGGGTCAGGTCTGGGAATGAATGAGCTTCCTCCTTCCCAGAATTCTCCTGTTCTCATTACCCCATCTCTACTTACCGTCTAATTTTCCCGCCTATACTTCCTGCCTGGCTACTGGCCAATCAGCGTTTATTTAAAACATATTTGACAGAATATAGACAATTGTCTGGCACCACACAGTGAATATATTAAATATGTATATGACTGTGTGTATGATTTGACTATTGCTCCCGATCCAAGTGTTTCTTTGCTATCAGTAGTATTGACTCTAATGACTGCAGCATTGGGATATTTGGTAGTGCAAATTACTGTTGAAACCATGATCACTGCCATCCCATGAGTGAGAAAACACCTTTTTCAAATCCCAGTATGAATTAGTATGGGATTAGAAGGTTAACTATACTTTTAGAAATGAGTCTTAAACTATAAAATATTTTTTCTTTAGAAATAACTTAAAATCACATGTCAGAGTTTAAGTCTAATGTAAGAATTTAAGTCAGCATAATACAGGTTTTGTATCCTTGATTTGAAAAGCTTAAATACAAAAGGTTCCAAAACCCGAAGCTTTTTGAACACTGACATGACATCATAAGTTACAGTTAACATGCAGGAACACTAAAAATATTGTATAAAAAAGTAACCTCAAGGTCATGAGACCATGTCTATTTGAAACATAAAAGATTGCCTTGCTGAAATTTGCATCCTTTCCCAAGAGCTTTCATCAAAAACATGCAAATATTTTAAAATCCAAAACAAAATCTGATATTTAAAAATTTTCTGGTCTCAAGCATTACACACTTGGGATATGCAACTTATGTTTTTCTTAGCTAGTGAAACAAAAGCCATTTAATTCATAGTAGGACACTAGATAATAAATTCTGCATTTTTTACCCTCTATAGGAGAAGTGGAAGAATGTGTGATCCTGGAGAGAAGGGTGTGATCATTTTTATGTATGTAGAACAGCAGTCCACAGTCCTTGCTGCATGGCAGATATTTGACAAAGGTTTGTTGGATGGCTAAGGTTCTTAATATATAAAAAGTTGTTGCCATCTAAGAGAAAGAAAACCACCCTACTCTTTCATAGTGCACAAGGTATATTTATGACACAGTTCATGAGAGGTAAGAATACTGATTATATTTTGTGAGAATGTAAAATGTTTTCCTTTTAAAAATGATTTCTGTTTTAGTCAGGTGTTGGTATTGCACACCTTTAATTCCAGCACTTGGGAGGCAGAGATAGCCGAATCTCTGTGAGTTTGATTTACAGAGGGGGAAAGGGTGTGAAAAAAAGAGAAAAATCCCCCTGCTATGCACACCTTTAACTCTAGCACTTGGGAGGCAGAGATAGCCGGATCTCTGTGAGTTTGATTTACAGAGAGGGAAAAGGCATGAAAAAAAGAGAAAAATCCCCCTACTGAACTGACAAAATTTAGAGGACAACAAAAAAAAATTCCTTGTAAGGTACAAAGACACACAAAGTGTGTACATAGATGAGTTTTGCATACAGACATTGACCAGGGTTCTTGGAACACTGTTATAGAAAATATTTCAAACTTGATTAAGTACATAGTATCTGGCATAAAAGCTCCACTTCTAGTAACTTATGCTTAAAGAGATAATCTTACAGTAGAACAGCATCCTTGTATGTATAGGCACATGGCAGAAATGCAGACATGTGAACCTGTGGTATTTGCAACCATTGCAGCAGAAGCATCAAGATTACAATTTATAGCAAACCGTCTTTGCTATAAATGGTGGTGTGCCATTTAGTATTTACATGATAAGAGGTATTCTTTCCCACTAGACATGTACATTGCCAAGTACGTTAATTTCCTTTTAAGTTTTCTCAAGTGTTATTAGTATGCATTCTGCTTGTTTGCTCTATTGCTAGGTGCCCTGTGATGAGACCTTGAGTGTGAGAAAGAAGAATCAGTGTGTATATCCCTAGGAACGCCTGACCCCCACCCCCCAAAGTCATAAAATATTGGATGGGCCTCTGTGTTTGGCAGGCATAGTGGGGACAATTCTCTTCCATCACCTAATCTAATCTTTACCTCCTAGGAATTGCTATTCTTATTTTTAAAACAAGGAAACTTATTAGTACAATCTTTATGTTAAAAGAAATTAATGTCTGGATAAGGTTTCAAATACAAATCAAAACTATCTTTCTTCTAAGGTAAAGTGTTTCTTAATAACGCTGTCAAGGCTAGGCATGGTGGAAAACATCTTTAATACCTATACTTGGGAGGCAAAGGCCAGCATATCTCCATGAGACTGAGGCCAGCCTGATCTACATAGTGAATTCCAGGACAGGCAGGATTACAAAGAGAGACAAACCAACAACAAAAGAATATTTTCAAAAAGCTTCAACTCAGTTGATCTGAGACTACAACAATCCTTCAAAGATTACCAGACACAAATGTTGAAAATTGGTGTTTGAAGCAACAGATCAATGAGGGAACAATGCATGAATAAGGGACCCCCCACTGTAATATTGATAAGTGACACTGAGAGGCAGAAACACTCCAGTTTTGCTTTCTTTTGTCTTCATTGTCAAGTAGAAATGATCTTCAAATCATTGAAGAGCAAAACAAACTTTGGTTACAGGGAAATTTGAATCTGTATGATAAAGATGCTTTGGGACAGCAGCTAACAGATCTAAATGATCTCGGGACTCCAGCTAGATGAAGTATGCCCTTGAAGACTAGGGCAAGAACAAACAGATCAATGTTCTGTTATATTCTCTCCCAGTACCCTGAGCAACACTGTGTTTTCATTTGCAAGTCTGTATGTATTTATGGGCTTGTATCAGTGATTATGTTTCTATTTGACCTCAGCCTGTTCTACCCTTCCTCTTTGTATCCACTTGTGGCCATACTGTTTAGAACTGAACTGGTATTCTGCATACTTTCAAAGAATGAAAAGAGTTTCCTGAACACTTACTTGCTGGTGACTCCCAAGAAGCCAGTAAAAACTGAGGAGGTGGAGGATACTCTGGTTTTGAAAATTATGATGGCAAATGGAGCATGATAAGCCGTGAGATGATAGCTTCTGAGACACAGAAAACTGTCAAAATGTACTGGCTGCTATAGAAAATTATTTAACTTAAATAACTTTAGAAATATTCATTTTCTAGTTTATTATAGTTTCCAATTCCCCATACTTGGGTTTCTGAATTTTATTCCCTGATGATTTCTTAGATGCACTTTTGTATCTAAGAAATACAGCATCAACAAAAGTTGATACTATAAATTCTATACAAAGTTCTTGAGAACACAACTGTGAAAATGGATAGATGGAGTGGGGAGATAATCATCTCCAAGAAACAACTCAAATAATTTCTAATTCCCTTCATTATATCATATTCAACAGAAATATATAGCAAATTGGGACATTGAGATTTTCTCAGTGTATTATCAACTGTTGATGTATTAGGTCCAATTCCAACTTTTCCGTTTCTTCTTCTACATGGTGGTTTTTAAATTTATTGATTTCAGTTGGTTATATGTTTGTAGCTGAATATATAAGGCTCTCAACAGAATCAAGATGATAATGACATAGTGAATGATTGGGGCGCTGAGTTTCTTAAAACAGAATTGGGACAGAAGTCCTCCCACAAGATAGCACAAAAACAACAGCAACCCACCCACATGAAATATGGACATATTTAAAAATTACTCTAAATTATCACCATTTTCACACCTCCTAGGTCCCCTATTCAATCTGTTTAGGGATGTGATGGCATCTTAGATTGTCAAGTGCAACATTGTACTGTCCTCAACTTGCTACACTCACCTAAAAATATTGCACAGAGAAAAATTATCTAAAGCATATCCTTCTGCTTCTACCTTAGGACAAACTTCACAGTTTTATCCATATGGGTGAAAAACCTTTGACAAAGAAGTGATCTGTATAAAAAGTTAATATAGGTTACCATGGGATGCAATTGTGAGGATGCTGTAGAATTAATATTCTACCTGTCCTTTTTTGATATGTGATCTGGTTGAAAGTTATGTGCTACACTTCTCATACACAGCCTTTACACACAACTTAGCATAGGTTAGAAGACACACCATTTTACATACACCCCGAGTAGAGCAGGAGACACAGCCCTTTATATGGAACCTACCATTGATCAGCAAATGCACTCTTGACATGCATCTGACCATTCAATGATTAGCAGATACACCCTTTTACTCACATCATAAGCAGCAGCTATCACTTTCTTGCCATCGGTTCACAGGAAAAATAAGTTCTGAATCTCCAAAACACTTCAAGATTTACCTTTATTCCCAGCAATATTACTTTCAGTTCAGGTGGTGGTGGCCCACTCCTTTAATCCCAGCACTCAGGAGGCCAAGGCACATGGATCTCAGTGATTTCCAGCCTGGTCTAAAGAGACTTCAAAGCTACACAGAGAAACTCTGTCTCAAAAAACCAAAACCAACAAAAAATATTACTTTCTACAGGCTATTTCCACCTATCAGACATGGTTTTTTGTTTATTTTGAATTTTTATTTTTTAAAATCTATTGCCCATGATGTTTTAAAGAATAATAATTCATTGGGTGTGGTGGCATATACCTTTAATTCCAACAAGGCATGCGGATTTCTATGAGTTCTAGGACAGTTTGGTCTACATAGTAAATTCTAGTATAGCCAGGGCTATATACATAGAGAGACCATGTTTAAAGAAAGAAAGAAAAAAAAAGAAAGAAAGAAAGAAAGAAAGAAAGAAAGAAAGAAAAGAAGAAAGGAAGGAAGAAAAAGAAGGAAAGGAAGTAAAAGAAAGAAAGGAAGGAATAAAGGAATAAATAAATAAATAAGTAAATAAATAAAGGAATGAAAGAAGGAAGAAAGAATAGCACAATTGCTTTTTATTTTCTTTGTCAGGAATCACATCAAAGTTTTGTAAGTTTAGAATTCTGTTTATAGACCTTGTAGTGTTATAATAAAGAGTGTCACATATTTCTCTTACTTTATGGATATATCCTGTTATTTTTCCCACCCACTCACCACCATTTACTTTTTTTCTTCTGAAACTTCAGGCTGGGTTTTAATTTTCCTTTGAAAAGATTTTTTATTGGCAGATGTAACTTGAGAGTTCATATACTGTACCACCATTTGCCAAGGCATCTTTCTTCAAACCAATCTTACTTTTATCAAAGTAATGCATGAAACTAATAAAAATCCAAGTTAAACTAAAAGGCATCTGTTGAATAAAATATAATTCTTACCCCACTTTTTCTCATTTCCATGTTCTAGTCTCCAGCTACCCAGTTTGTTCAGCAAAGAACCACCCTAGAGGTTTTAAAATATTCCCAAGTAGCATGACCAGCTTCCAGCCTATAGTTTTACTTCCAGACCACACCACTGATGGAATATTGATTTTCTTCCTCAATTTTTTTTTTGAGACAGGTTTTCTCTACAGTTATGGGGCCTGTCCTGGAACTAGCCTTATGTGGACCAGGTTGGCCTTGAACCTTATGTGGATCCGCCTGCCTGTGCCTCCCAAGTGCTGGGATTAAAGGCATGTGCTAACACCGCCCAGTCAAAATTTATTCTATTATTATATCATTTTCATTATTTTATACATATCATCTTACTATCATCTTTCTAACATTTCCAATAAGCTTTACATTTTTTCAAATGTTAAAACATAATCTGTAATGGAATCATACCCAAAGCCTCCATCTGTCTTCTGGGCTGTGTTACAAAGGTCATACTGGAAATTCTTAATATTTGTTATTTTACCTCTTTTCTAGAGTGTTATTGTCTGTCTCTCGGTCTCTCTGTCTCTCTGTCTCTCTGTCTCTCTCTCTTTCTATCTCTCTCTTTCTCTCTGTCTGTCTCTCTCTGTTTATTTTCTAGCATGTCTTCCCAAGAGGGCATATAGAAAAGAAATTATTCAATCTTTGCTTGTCTGAAAACATCTTTATTTTACTTCCTCATTTGATTGATTCTTTGTCTGGAATATTTGATGCCCATCATTACCCATCATTTGAGCAGAATAGATGTTAAATATCTCCCACACATGCGGCCTGCATTCTTTTTTGTTCCTACCTTGTCAAGTCTCATTCTTTAATGCACTGGAGGAGTTTTCCTTTAACCTGCCTTACAACTAGAGGACAAAATGATACTTCAGTCTAGCTGACATGTAAATGAAAGAGCTAAGGGGCACATTTTTGGGGGGTGGATCAAGGCTTTGCAGTTTCACTGGCCATGGGGGCATCCCAGTATGTGGTGACGAGGCTCAAAGGGGAAAGGGTTTTATGTATGGTGGTTGTCACAGCTATTTTCCTCATTGTTGCGACAAAAGCACCTTATGAAAAAAGGGTTTGTTTTCACTCACAGTTTGAGGTCACATGCTTCACAAGGGTGGAAAGTTGTGGTATTGGGAACAGGATGGAGCTGGTCACTTTGGATCTGCATTAAGGAAGAAATGGACACCAGTGCTCTGCATCTCCCTCTTATTCAGTTCAAATCCCCAGCCCTTGCAATGGCTCCACTGATGTTCATGGTTCTCCTCAAATATCTGCAGAGGTTTGTCTCTCCACTCATTTTACTCAGCTGACACTTCAGCTTATGTGTAATACTGAGTTGATAATTCAGGTTAACCATCACAGTGCTTCTGCAGCATGGCTCTGGGCCAAGGTACTGAACTTTGATATTTACTTTTAAGAACAGCATTCCCAATGGCTTAGTGAGCCATTCAGTCCTTTACAACAATCATTCTTCTTGGCAAGGGGTTTGTCTTTGTGTCTGCTTTTTCTCTTGCTGGAGTTTTGCCTGGTTTGAACTTGTACAGGTCTTGTGCATTTATGTTTGCTGTTAGAGTTCCTGTGAATTCACATGTGTATCAGCCCTGCTGTGTCCAGAAGACATTGTTTCTTTGCAGTGGATATCTGCTGTGAAAGAGATAATCAGTTTTCTCCAATGGAATGACACTGGGTGTACAGGACATAGCTAACCAGCACAAAACAGACTTCATGGATTTTGTGTGTGTGTGTGTGTGTGTGTGTGTGTGTGTGTATGTCTCTGTGTGTATATGTGTGTATGCTTTCTATTTCTTTTGGCTTTATTTTGTCTTATTGTTTTTTTCCTTCTTTTTTTCTTCCTTCCTTCCTTCCTTCCTTCCTTCCTTCCTTCCTTCCTTCCTTCCCTTCATCTTAAAGAAATAGAGCCAACATGAAATTGCATAGGCAGGGTAGTAGGAAGGATCTGGGTGGATCTGGGTGGAGGGGCAAGAATATGACCAAAATATATTGTATGAGAAAAAGCATTCTTCTTGGCCTACCCAACTGGGTGAAAATAGGACCAATAATGGTGGCGTGGAATTCTAGAGTGGTCATAAGTTTGTATAAAACAAGAGGCTTGACTTCATTGACTTTCAATATCAGTGTTGCTGATGTCATGTGATCCCCTGCTTGCCAAGGTCTCTGTGTGTAGAAGGAACTGCAGGTTGCATTCCTGCCACCCAGATCCCAGCCGCCTGGCTAGCTTATGCCCCGAAATAACAACACACAAACTGTATTCATTTAAACACTGCCTGGCCCATTAGCTCTAGCCTCTTACTAGCTAACTCATCTTGCTTAACCCATTTCTAATAATCTGTGTAGCACCACAAGGTGGGGGCTTACTGGGAAAGATTCAGCATGTCTGACCTGGTGGCTGGCTTCATGGTGACTGTCTCAGAGAGGAGAGGCATGGCATCTGCCTGAAGCATCTGCCTAACTTCCCTTCTTCCCAGCATTCTGTTCTGTTTACTCTGCCTACCTAATTTTCTGTTCTATCAAAGAGCCAAGGCAGTTTCTTTATTAACCAATGAAAGTAACACATAGACACTCCTCCATTATCTGTGTGTCCTGTAGGGTTAGGAACCTTCTCTTGAAACTTGGAGAAATATGTGACATGCCTTATTCTGTATTTCTTTCACTTACGATTTTGTGCACTCCTGGGGGGATTTTCTGAAAATTTATTTTGTTCAGTTCAGGGAAATATAAAAGCATTGCTTCAAAAATTTCTATATCTGATTTCTCTGGAACTCCAGCTGTTAGAAATCTGGACATACTTTCTTAATTTTTTTTTTTACTGTGTCTTTTCCATTTTTTATCTGTTGATTGATACATTTTATTTTGCTTCCCACATTCTTGAAATATCAATGTTGTCCTTCATTTTGATTCATTTAATCTATGACATTTTCTTTTTTAGGGATTCATTTAAACTCCAAGACAGTTTCCATTTCAAGAGGCATTATGTTTTTATTTTTTAAAGAAATTTTAGGTTCAGAGTAAAACTGAGTAGAATATATTATGATATCTCATGCACTCTTGGTTCTATAAAGGCAAACTATAAACATTCCCAAAATCATGGTGGAGTTCTTGTAATCAATGAACCTATGGCAATATATAGTTATATATAATTGGTGTGGGACAATGGTCTGTATCCTGTCAATTATATTTGAAATAGATCTCATTGGCCAGTAGCCAGGCAGGTAGTATAGGTGGGATAACCAGATAGGAAGTAGAGGCGGGTCAATGAGAACAGGAGAATTCTGGGAAGAAAGAAGTCCTAGTCTGCAGTCCTGACCCAGCCACAGAAGAAACAAGATGTGACTGCCTTGCCGAATAAGGTACTGAGCCACGTGGCTAACATAGGCAAGAATAATGGGCTAATATAAGTTATAAGAGTTAATAAGAAGCCTGAGCTAATGGGCCAATCAGTTTATAACTAATGTAGACCTCTATGTGATTTCTTTGGGACTTAACAATTGCAGGAACTGTGCAGGACAGAAACCCTGACAACATATAGTTATCACTGAACATTCAAGTGTACATGATTGGTCACTGATGTAACTGTAAATTTTGTTTATAGTAACATATACCCATTATTAAATTATCACACAGTGTTTTTACAGACATGTCCTTTGTGCTCTATTTACTCAGCCTTCCTTGTCACATTGTCCCTGGATACCTTAGATAGTTTTAGTTTCTCTGTAGTTTGTTGGCTGATTTCAAAGTCTGACTTCTAGGGTTGCTGTTGGAAAATTAAATAGCTTCCTTTCGTTAGCAATTGATGGAGACTTTAGCTTCCTTCTTTTGCCACACTGCTTTCATTCTTAAAAGCATTTTCCATCCCTCAAATGCTTGTTGAAAAGATTCTAATCACTGTTACCTTGTTCTATAATGAGTGCCAGACATTTCAATTTCTGATATTTTAGTGTAATTTGAGGAACATTTAAAAATAATTGGGAGCATGGGGTAGGGGGAAAAAGGGAGGTTGAAAAGGGAAGAAGAAGGGAGAAGAGGGAGAAGAGGAGGAGTAAGGAGAACTTGAAGGAATGGGATAGTCGAGATGGAGGAAGGGCAGAGATGAGAGAAAGGAAAGAGATATCTTGACTGAGGGAGCCATTATGGGGTTAGCAAGAAACTTGGCTCTAGAGAAATTCCCAGGAATTCGCAGGATGACCACAGCTAAGACCCTAAGCAATACAGGAGAGAGGGCCCAAACTGGCCTTGTCCTGTAGTCAGACTGATGAATATCTTAAATATCACCATAGAACTTTCATCTAGCAACTGATGGAAGCAGAGGCAGAGACCCACATAGGAGCACTGGACTGAGCTCCCAAACTCCAGTTGAAGAGTGGGAGAAATGAGAATTTGAGCAAAGAGGTCAAGACCATGATGGGTACACCCACTGAAACAGTCTACCTGAGCTAATGGGAGCTCACCAACTTTATCCAGACTAGGAAGGAACAAGCATAGGACCAAACTAGTCCCTCTGAATGTGGTTGACAGTTGTATGGCTGGGCCAGACTGAGGGGCCACTGGTATTGGCACTAGGATTTATCCCTACTGCTTGTACTGACTTTTTTGGAACTTACTCTTTAGATGGACACCTTGCTCAGCCTATATAGTAGGGAGGGCCTTGGATCTTCCCCAATGTACTGTGCCTTACCCTTTTTGTGGAGTGGATGAGGAGTGGGATGGGGGTAAGTGGAAGGAATGGGAGGGGGATGGGAGTGGGAACTTGGATTGGTATGTATAATGAAGAAAGATAGTTTGTTTTCTCTTTAAAAAATGAATAAATAAATAATAAAACAATTTTTCTGTTAGAAAAGAAAAAAATGTGGTAATCTTATGCATAACAAACAAACTATTTCAATTATGTTTTCCAAATAGTATCTGATCTTTTGATGAGGAATTTTGATATCAGATACTGAAATAATACAATTAATTGACCCTCACTATGAAGGAATATTGTTGTTTGTTTAGTATATGGACAACGAGACACAGATGTTAGTAGGTTTCCAGAACCAAATAAACTTAGGTGACAGAAAAAAAATTTAAATCAAGATCAATCTTAATTCTGAGGGGCAGGCTATGACTATTAACACATTGCTTAGTATATCAAATGCTTGATACGTCTCATTTCTTATTGATTATAGTTATTAGTCATGTGAACTCACAAGTATTTAGGTGCATTCCAATGCATTTGTAGAAACAAAAAGATTTCGTTTCTACAATGAATAAAACAACATAATGATACTATATACAGCAACAAACACAATTTATGCCTCACTGCAGTAGGTAGCATTCACAGAAACTTTTTGTTGACTTATTGTATAAGCACAACACCCCCACCACCAATATCTATACCCTAATCCTTAGAAACAGAATATGAGACTATATGACACGGATGTTATGGTTTTGTTTTTTGTTTTATTTTTTGTTTTGTTTTGTTTTTGTTTTTGTTTGTTTTTTGAGACAGCGCTTCTCTGTGTCTTTGAAGCCTGTCCTGGAACTAGCTCTTGTAGACCAGGTTGGCCTCAAACTTACAGAAATCCTCCTGCCTCTGCCTCCCGAGTGCTGGGATTAACGACATGCACCACCACTGCCAGGCTGGATGTTATGTTTATACATATAATTAACCTTCATAATATGCTGATTTTATGTATCTGAGTCACAAGAAACCTGAAAAATTAAATGGGGACACACAGAAAAAAAATTCACAAAATATTAGCAGGATTATAGCTTTGAGAATGGAGAAATTGGGCCAATAGCTGAGAAAACTTGTGATCATTGAAACTAAAAAAAGAAAAGAAGAGAATGAGAGAAACAAAAAGAGAGGGAGAGAGAGAGAGAGAGAGAGAGAGAGAGAGACTTGCCCACAGCAAGCTTAGCATTATGAGACCCAGTTCAGACTTCTGACTCGTAGAACTATAGGATAATATTATTAATTTCTTTTAAGGGTAACTTTGTAATAATATATAATATTAGTCATAAGAGATGAATACACTTATAAAATTAAAGGTTTTGAAGTGGTTTAAATGAGAGTGGCTGCCATAGACTCACATATTTGAATCTTGGTTCCCAGCTTGTATAAGTGCTTGGGAAGGATTAGGAATGCTGGACTCCTTAGAGGAGGTGCTTCACTGTGATAAACTTGAGGTCTCAAAAGCCTCTTGCTATTCCAAATGTGCTCTCAGTTTCCTGCTTGTGGATCAAAATTGGAGCTATTCCTGCAGTCATGCCTTCATTTTACCATCATGGACTCATGAAACTCTCTGAAATCATGAGTCAAACTGAACATTTTATTTTATAAGTTGCCTTGGTCATGGTGTTTTGTCATAGCAATAGAAAAGTAACTATGACAGTCTCTCTTTCTCTCTCTCTCTCTCTCTCTCTCTCTCTCGTGTGTGTGTGTGTGTGTGTGTGTGTGTGTGTGTGTGTGTATACAGGCATGTGCATGCATGTGTGTAGCCTGTCACAACAGAAAGGCATTAAGTGCCTGATGGAAATGTGACGGAAGAGGGTTGTGATGTGGTTAACTAGTAACCCTGGGGAAAAGAAGAAGAAACTCCAACTGCAAAGATGCTCTCAGAATTAGGGTAGAAAAGGCTCCATTTCATCTTCAACCCAGACAGAGCAGAGAATTTTATTGCCTATACTTATGTCTGCTGTATGTAGAGTATATATGCTGTCACAGGTTATCTGCAGGAGGAAAAATCTCAGGTACCCTGGAAATGAGAAGAAACCACTTCTAGTGGAATATGAGAGTTAAAAAATGATGTTCTAATAAGAAAATATATAAAATGACAAAGCAAATCTCGGTGCTATAATTGTTTCTATATTTTATGTATATCAGTGTTTTACCCACATGTATGCCTCTGTACTACTTATATGCCACAGAGTTCCAAAGAAGGCAACTGATGCCTTGGAACCAGAGTTACAGACCGCTGTGACCTGTTATGTGGGTTCTGGGAATTAAACACTGGAATTATGCAAAAGCAGCTAATCCTTTTATATGCTGAATCATCTCTCCAGCCCTGAGAACTCAGTGCTTTCAGAGACATCTTTACAGGGTATAGGTCATTATGTCTCAACTTACCTATCAATTCTTCTTTGCCAATTGTTCAGGTTGTTCTAAAGACTTTACTTTTGGACACCTATAAATCCACTGGTTTAAACATTCACTGGTAAGTTAATACATGCCCTCTGTAAAGAGTTGTAGGTAATAGAAGAAACTCTCAACAGGCCTAGGAATGGTGGATATTAGGGATTTATGTTCAGCTATGCCTCTAACCGTCATGGGCAAATGACATGATACCTATTACATAATATCGTAGGCTTACTATTAATGTAATGAAGCACCATGACCAAAGCAACCTGGGGAAGAAAGGGTTTATTTAGTTTACTCTTCCACGTTATAGTTCATTATCAAAGGAAGCCAGGACACGAATTCAAGCAGGGTAGGGTCCTGGATGCTGAAGTTGATACAGAAGTCATGGAGGAGTGCTGTTTACTAGCTTCCTTACAGTTTCTAAGATTTAGTCTATAGCCACCATAGTAGAAAGAGTGGCAGGATGCAGACAAACATGGTGTGGAGAAGTGGTTGATAATTTACATCTGAATCCATAGGCAGCAGGAAGAAAGAGAAAAATCCACTGGGCCTGGCTTGGGCTTTGGAAACTTCAAAGCCCATCTCCCAGTGACACACTTCTCCAACAAGGCCACACCTACTCCAACAAGGCCACACCTCCTAATCCTTTTCAAGTAGTGCCTCTCTCTAATGACCAAGTATTTGAACATTAGAGCTTATGGGAGCCATTCTCATTCAAACAGCCATACACAAGAACCTGTCTGGAATTTCACTAGTGAGTCCTAAAAGAACCCAAATGGCTCAAATATGAACAAATAAACAAAATATAGATCAATCACAGTGTTTAATGGTTAGTAATTTCCTGAAAAAGAGAGGAGGAGTCAATGTAAAAAAATTGCTTATTTAAATTTTGCAAATTTAAAAATTGAGGTTAACTTTCCATGAATGCAGATGAGTCTATATACATAGACTTAAATCTGTTTGAGTCAATATGTAGGTATTCACAGAAGAAAATATAAGACATTCTATTCTATAAGATTTATTCAATTATGAATACGTTTCTTTTCCTATAAAGGAGCATAATCTTAAGCCCCAGCAGGCAGACTTTTGAAAATATGTAAATTGCAGGTTCACAGTATGTGGCTGAAAATGCAGGTCAAGGGATTGGTTGTATGTTCTTCCTTCCCTGAAGGAAGAACAGTTAGGGAATATTGTCTTAAGGCACTAAGAACTATAGCTAATGTACTCACAGTCTGGGATTATGTAAGTTCCCAGCAGGCTAAGCTAACTGTGGCAGATGTAGTGGCTCAGAAATGAGCAACATAAAAATAAGTCAAAAAGCAAACATTTGGACATTTCTCTATTCTTAACTTTTACTTGAAGACCATAGTCAATTATTCTTTGAGATATGCCAGAATGCAAATGAAAAACTGTTCCTTTTTATGCTATATTTTTTGATATATTCAGAATAAAAAAATGAACAAAACTAGAGCTCTAGGTTGAGCTAGTCCTGTTCTAACATCCACCTACTTTGATCTTGACAAGATATTTGGTTTCATATTTTCGTTTATCAAATGTGGATGGTGCCTTGTTTAAGTATAGTTAACAAGGAGACTTTAAAGTCCTTTTCATTATGAACTTTAAGTAAATGTCCTCCCCATTCCTTATTATTGAATCCCGATCTTTCTCAGTGGAGAATACATAGTTATTTTGCTGTAATTAAGCTCAACTCTTTTGCCAATCTTTTGGTGTCTAGTTGGTGTACTAGTGACTAGTGATAACCACAAAAAACCATTCCAGGACTGGGGCTCAGTGACTGAGGTACCTGATGCCAGAAGATCTGGCTTCACTCTCTGGAACCCATACGAAAAAAATAAGTGTGACTGTAAATCTTGAACTGTGGATACAGGTAAGAAACTGGTGGATTTATCCTGAGAGCATGATGGACAATTCAGTAAGCCAGTTAGCACACTGGTGAGCTCTAGATCTAGTGAGAAACCTGTCTCAAATGAAAAGGTGGTGAGCAATAGAGGAAGACCAAGAATATTAAGCTTTGGTCTTTAGACATACACACACATACACACACATACACACACACACACACACACACTCACACATGTTCATGTGCACTTATAACACATATACACACATATGCTACTTGAATACACCTATATTTTAAAGCAATAGAGGAACTTGAATCATGTCTTTGAGGGGCTCCGAGGTTAGTGAAAGTAGAGTTAAAAGATTCGTGCAACTCCTTGAATTTTGTAGTGTGTCTTTACACAGTACAAATGGAGCCAGATAATGAGCTGTGCACTTGTCCCAGAGAAACAAAGGGACAAAAAGGGGATCAGACAGAGTAAGTAATGTTTGCCTCTGCCTTGAAACTTAAGCATGATTCACTATTAACGCTGAGAGCAGAAACTGGGTGGAAGAAGTACATTGGGAACTATATTGCACGTGCATTGCTGAACAAGAGACTGAACAGTGTGGACAGAGAGCTGCTGTACATCTGAGAAGTCACCCCACAGACTCTTCCCTGTAGCATTTTGTTTCTGACACTTTTAATGTTTTCATGATTGCTGCATAAGTGACTTGACTACTCATTTTGATAAATGTTAGTTGAGCAGGGCCAAATAATTCAGAGGTCAACATTCAGTGGCTCAGCCATATAGCATTAGTTTTAAAGCAAAAAGAAAAAGTGATGAAAAAAACAATAGAAAACCTCCAAGTAGGAAAAGAGTTCTTACAGACTCTGGGTACTAATTTGAGACTGAATTTTAATTATAGAAATAATTGTCAATGAGCTAGAAATGTTGATCATTGGCTTTTTTTTTTATCATGTATAAAGATAGAGTCAATCCTAAATCACATAAAAAATAAGAAACATGTAATACATGCAAATAAATTCTTAATATTTTAGCACGAAGAGAAAAATTGATAGTTTATATTTTCGGTTAAGTAGTATACAAGTGTCCACACTTTAATTACCGAGGTTTTATTTATCATTAAGTTTTCACACACGTATTTTAATTCATGCTTTTTCTTAAAACTATAGTAACATGATAATGAAGCAATTCTAAAAACATAAAAATTCCTGATGGTAAGGCAAACATTATAAGAGAGAACAAGAAAGCAAATGGATGATTGCTGAACTCAGGATTGAGGAAGCTGAGATGTTGACCAGACAGAGGGTGCCACACATCAGGAAAGCAGCTTTGTGCACAGGGAGATGTAAGGTATCTTTGAAAACTGGACTATAAGAAGGACTAAAAAGCAAAATTTTTATTATAAGATCTGCATAATAGATACACCTCAGCATTCTCTATGTAACCCATTTAGTCAGAGGCACTTTCCTTAAGTCATGTGGATTTTCTGGAGAGCTAGCATCATTTAGGTTCTGTTACAAGACATCAATCAATCAGGGCCTTCTATGTAAGTATATAAAGGAAAACTATATATATTCCATATAATATATGCAAATGCATATGAATATTCCTTAAATAGATTTTGTATGCTATTATACAACATCATGCAAATACAAAGAGGGACTTGCAATATTTGTGGGTGAAGCAGTGGGAAGATTTGGGACTGCCGACAACATTTTTAAAAAATTTAAATGTTCTAGAAATGTTTAATAAAAATACAAAAATAACTTTGTAAAAATAATCAAAACCAGAATTTGTTTTATTGCTATAAGATTTTGTGGTGAAACAATATTCTTTGATTATGGGCCAGTTATTACAACATAATTTATCCTTGCTTATCACTTCAGCATTCCAGAGAATTGGGAATGATAATATGAAAGTCAGGGGACTATGGCACAAGTTTTTACTCAAACCAGTTATTTACCATATTTTTCTTCAACAAGTAATCAGAGTAAGAAAAATTCAGTTTATTATAAGCCCTGTTCTGGTTTCAGGTAATACAATCTTAGGAAAGAGTTAGTGATTAAGTTTCATTAAATCTCTGGTTCAAAGTCTGGCAAATAAAACAGTGGCTGATGTTCTCTTTTCTGTCAAATGTAAAGAAGATTTACATCTTGTTCAATCAAACATATAACAACATTGATATAGTGCCCAAAGCAAGATGAGCTGTGAACAGGGTTCCTTCCCTGTGTTGATGGTATCTTACTTCAGTGCCTCAAGACTGCATATAAAACATGTTCTCATTGAAGTAAGGTGTTCCTCGTGTGTAAGATTCACTAAGCTTCCTAATCATATGACTAATGATAAACTCAGATTATTCTCTCTCCGAAAATTGTACATCCAAGTGAGTGTTGTTCTTTACAAAGTATTCACCTTGGAAAATTAGATGCTAAACATGTACCCCGAGGCTTCAGAATTCTTCCTTTGCCATTCATTTGGAATGTGAAAAGTGTTTTTGACCCCTATCTTGAGAATAAGCCAAATTCATTAGAAATGTAAGTCCATTAAATAAGTTAGATAAGAAAGTCAATAAATTCTATTTAGGACAGTAAATTTGAAAGTGACCATAGAGTTTTGTTTGTGATTGCTGAATAATTACAACAGCAAAATTTTTCTCTTGGTTACTATTTTGAAAAGTCATTCTCCTTGCTTCTATAGATTTTCACAGCCTGTGGCTGAATACCCTCACAGCCTGTACTCTACTGTTTATTTTCTATTTGACTTTATGTTTCAGTTCCTCTTACGCATAACATGTTCATCTATTTTAATTTGTTAGCATTAAGAGGTAGATATTCTGTAAATTTAGTTCAGTAGTATAATCAATCAGGTGATTAAAATATTTTTCTTTATAGATGATGAATTAAATAGATAATAATTATACACACACACACACACACACACACGCACACGCACACAATTTTTTCTCCTCATTGTAAAATGTGGTACTGGAGCAATCATCTTTGATCCCTATAGGCCAGTTATTACAGTGAAATTTCTACTTGTCTAATTACTTCAGTGTCCTAGAGAGAAGGAGGAGGATGTCATGAAAAAAAAGGGGACACATGATACATTTTTTTACAGTCATGAATTTTCCTGAAGTGAGACTACAAGTTATTTTAAAGCTAAGAAGCTGGGAATAGAGTTCTGAGGATCACAGCAATGATAGTGGTTAGTGGTTGGGCAGCTGTAGGAATGCAGGTTATTTGATAGAGATTAGCTAAATCACTTCATGTGGATCCTTCAGATCTTTGTCAAATGCCCTTATTTTATTTGGCGTAGGGCCCAAGATTTGATTTCCTGATATAAATGAGAGAGTGGGCTATAAGTTTCAAGGAATTGAGGCTTAATATCCCAACTCTCTCTCTCTCTCTCTCTCTCTCTCTCTCTCTCTCTCTCTCTCTCTCTCTCTCTCTCTCTCTTTCTCTCTCTCTCTCTTTCTCTCTCTTTTTCTTCCACCATCTATCCCTCATTTAATCTCTACGCTTATTGCTTGTCTAAATTGCTTTCATGACTAAGGTCTCGCTCCCTTTCCTGGTTCATTCTTTCCCTTTGTTAGTCTCCATATTAAAACACCCCACCCTCATTTCTTTGTTCTCTATCTCTAATTAATTTATGTAATCAGAAAGCAGCTCCAATAGCTTTAAATCTAAGCTGGCATGGAGTAAGATTTAAAAATGCCAGGAAACATTTGCCTTTAATGTTTTAGTGGCAGAAGTCTCTCTCAGTAAAATTTCTAGATATTTAGAATGAGGAGAGATCTCTCAAGTCTCTTGGCAGAAGCAACTTATCTATAAAAGCTAAAATGTAATCAGTGAGATTCCCTACCCTTCTGTTAGGAGGGTTTATTGCACTCTCCCGGTTGTGGGTCTTTATTTTCTAACTAGTGGAGCAGGAGGAGAGTCATGCTGGAGGAAGCAAAACAACCTCAAATTCATTTACACTCTGAGTCCACACCAGAGACATCAGGAAGCAAGCAAGACACGGAAGACAGAGACAAAGAATTTCTAGGAGAATACTGGGAGTGGGGTTCTAAGATGTGAGACCTGGGGTGTCAGGTAGGCAGATTTGGGCAGAAACAATAAGGCTCTTCTATGAGTCACTACACTGTTTTCTTTTCTGCCTCTTAAAAAAAATTCATTTTAGCCATCTTCCTTCTCAAGATGGTGTAGTAAGATTTTTAATTCTATGAACATATGCAGGTAGGTTTTCATGGTGAAGGAAAAAATCTAGCTTAGGAGGAAAAGTGACTTGTGGCAGAAGCTGAATCAGGTGTAGGAGCTGAGAGGCAGCTTGAGCTGATGCCTATAAACAACTGAGAGGATTGAGGAGTCACTTAGTAAGTGCTGTTGCTGTCTTCTCTGCTTTAAAATGTCATCAAGATTAACTGGGTCGAATAAAATCTGGTGACTCACTGGCTGGAGAGCAAGTCCCATCCCTTGATCTGTGGCACTAAATTTCCCAGCAGCTCTTTCAAGACTGTCTATCATTAGCAAATCACTCCCTAATTTGGCTGCCTTATTTACGACACGGGCGAAGATGAGTGCTAGATGAACTTGTTATGCAGCTTTAATCACCATTCACGGCCACCCTGGAGATATATCAGGAACACTCACCACCCTTCTGGCACCTCCTTCCCACCCTAATGCCAAGCCTCCATTATCCCGCGGTCCAGAGTGTGACACTAATCCAAATGGCTGTTTATCCCATTGTGGCCTCTATTTTCAATCACAATAAAAAAACAGAAGGGGCAGGGTATTAGAGACGAAATGGATAGTGCTAAAGAATTACAGTTTAAATTCTCGTTTATCATTGTAATTGAAAGTAGCTGCTAGCGGGGTGCGCGGTGCACGGTGCCAGTGTTTCCGTCAAGGCATGAGTCATCCCCTGGACCTGTGTAGTTCATCCTTCTGAAGTTCTAATGAGGACCACTTCATTTAAACTTTAATCAAATCTAACAAATCATTGCTGAAGTTAGCAATGGTTTTGATTACAGGTGCCATTTCTTTGGAATGCCTTTGATTCACCTTCTTTGTTTGTACTTTCAGACTTCAGTTATTACAGCAAAAACAAAATGATATTGTATTGTTTTCTTTCAACATTCAAATGCCAACTATTTCTGATGTTTTTTTATTACTCAAAAATGCTATCTGCCAGGGAGCTGCAGAGATGACTCAGTTGCTAAAATTCTTGCTTGTGCATGCGGGAGAACCTAAACTTTGTCCCCCATAACCCATGTAAAAGCTGAGTGGGGCACACACTAGTAATCCAAGCATAGGCAGAAACAGCACGATGCCTAGAGCTTTCTGAACACACATCTTAGTCTACTAATCATGCCCTAGGTTTGGTGAGCCTGTCTAAAAAATATAAAGTGGGAAGGGACTGAGGAAGACTTGATATTGACCGCTGACCACTATTTTGCATGTGTGCACATTCTTGTACATCTGCTCACACATGTGCATGTACGCATATGCACATATACATATACACATAAAATGCAACCTATTATCAGCAGAGTTTTTTTTCAAAGATTGTTGTATTTAGTAGGTATACTGGGAAGACACTTTAGTTCATCTAGATTCTGTTCTTTCTTAATCTTTCTCCCACTAGTTATAACACACTTGGGAGATTGTTCAGCAGAGGTTTTTTTAAATTTTTTTTCCTCTTTTCACTAAAAAGCATTAAAGAAGAAAGCAATGGATTTTAACTTTTACAAACAAATCTATTCTATTTTGCAAAACACTTGCATTTCTTGAAGTCTTCCAGGTTTCAAATCTTTCTCGTATCTAGCAATCTAAGACTTTCTACCTTCCCTTTGCTGTCCAGCAATACCTCATGTATAATGGTACTGTACTTAGTCTTTGACAAAAATCTCACTGTATTAAATATCATTTTCACCAAAATTGGAAAAACAAGATTCCGTTCAGGTCACATGTGATTCTTTGGAATGTTGTATATGAGAGAGAGAGAGAGAAAGAGAGAGAGAGACAGAGAGAGAAAGAGAGAGAGAGAGAGAGAGCCCTCCGATTTTAGTTTCAAGCCATTTGTTACATATCAAATGTTTCTTTTATCATAGGTTATATGAAATGCAGATATGTTTGTCTTATTGTGTTTTTGAGTCCTAGCTATGGGTATCAAACACACTGCTCTGTAATCATAAATAGCTTCCCCTATCTCCCAACCCCTTTTCTCTTTCTTTTCTGTGACCTCTATGCAGAAGTTCATAAAGGTATTTATCAGGAAAGACATTTACTGAAATCAAAAGAAACTGATGAGCAATGAGTTTAAATATTTTATGTAGTTACAGTAATTAGTTGACTGTGGAATCTGACTCTAGGCCATTTGAGTTCCTAGTTATTGCATTTATGGGTGTATTTAAATAATGCCTTATGTAACCATTATTGGAGTTAGTCTTGTTCACATCTGAGCAATAAGCTCTTCTAGATGGACTTACTCTTTAGGCAGCAGAGACTGAGAGTCAGAAGCCTTAGGAGGGGGGTGTGCAATCTCCTCTTCTGCATCAGCACATCACATTATGTGCTAAAGGAAACCAATCAGTAAAACTCTGGTCCTTCTTGCTATAACAAAATTTCCTTTATTTTCATCAAGATGATAGATAGGGAGGGTAATGATCATATGATTCCTAGACTATCAATACTTGAAACAGGAGAAAACTGAGTGCCTGGGATGTTGAGTTGGATCATATAGAGAAGATGGAGGTGAGTGCCCTGGGAACAGATAACCCTTAAGATTTTAGCGAAAGACTCAGGGATTGGCTAACTTTTCCTTGTGATCTCTCACATCTTCTGGGCTGTGGGAAGATGCTGAAACAGGTGAACATTTGGAAGTAATGAAATTAGAGAAGTTATTTAGAAAACGCAAGCTTTCAGGAATGAATAGAAAGCTCTGTATGCAAGCTTTTCCATTGCTCTAATGAAAACTCAGGGAACTACAAATTAATTTATAGTTTATAAGCATTTCAGAAATTATAGAAACATCCATTAAAATACAATACAACTCTGAATACATTCTTCAGGATTTCCAGAAAATTAGGAACAGATGGATCATGCTTGGGAGAAAATAAACAGTTAAAATAAAATTGACATGAACTGGCACAGAGAAAAATTTCTAGAAAGGAAAATTTGGAGAAGCTGCAAACTTACCTTAGGTTCACAGGACAGAAACGAGCACTAATACTCGTTTTCATGCAGGATGTCCTATAGACTTTTCTTGTTAGTTCTTCTTCAAAAGTTTCCAGGGTTTCTGGCTTAAGAGTTTGCAGGATCAACTGCTGAGAATACTTTCCAACTGCGGGGCTTCTAGTGTGCATAATTCACACACTAAACAGTGAGAATTAGTAAAGAGGTACACACTGAGAAAACTATGGCTCTCACAAGAGATAAGGAAAAGTGGGAGGGAACTGTCTTTTATTGCTACCACAGCTCAATGCTCTTCTCTTCCTCAGAGCATTTCCTTACTTTGACCAACGTGGTTTCCCCCATCTGTCTTTATGTGGCTGACCATTTTCAAAAAGGAGAGCTTATCACTTGCCATTCCATTCATTCACATTGTCAATAGTTCTTCCACAGCTGTCATCCAGTTACTACTCCCATGTAGGACAAGAGGAGCATCAGCGGCATAAAGAAACCTTGAGTTGAATTCTTATATCCATACAACTAGACCTTCACTTATGAATATTCTAGACTCATTAAATACCAGAACTAATCTATAGCATAAAGAGGAGGACATAGGAATTAACAGAAGCAATAGAATTGGTTAACGGAATTGTTTCAAAATAAAATAAAACCTCATACGAACTTATCCTTTTACTAGTTTCATAAATTGGAGATAATTTTCCATTCATAAATGAACAAGATATGGGAAAAGCTGAACAGTGAAGATAGTAAAAATAGATTATATGAAGTGAATAGCAACAAGAAGGAACAAAATAATGAGAAAAGATTTTGACACAAAGCACCATTCCTACCTGATAGTTAAATTTAAAATCTGTATTGAGAGCTAAAAGAATAAAGGTAGGATATATTCAAAGATATTATAGAAGAAACAAGAAAATTCCCTCTGTTTCAAGCCTTCCATTTATAAGACAATCACACTGAGATGGGAGAAAAATAAAAATCCACCTAGAGAATTCCTGGTTAAACTTTGGACCCTAAAGACAAAGATAAAAACTCTCATGTGTTCCTTAATCATGCTCATGTTTATGCCCATAAATTCATGGTCTAGCTTTCATCAAAGATGCTTCATATGGCAGCAGGAGTCCGTTAATGCAGAAACCCATAAATGGCCAGAGCGCTGAGAATAAGTGATTGTCAAGTGCTTGGCCCCATCTGGAACAATTATAACACTCCCTCCAAATCTCAGGGAAAAAATCTCAGAGAAAAGGGGACAGAGAGAGTAGTAGATCAGAGGAGAGAAGACATGCAACAGAAAAAGCGTCTTCTGGATATGCATGGCCATGACACTCACGATTTTCCTGCAGCCATGCTTTTCTGCATGATATCTGCACAGAATCAGATCCACCATGTCCTTTCAAAGTGAGATAGAGACTTACAAGGCCCCACCCAGCCCAGAGTGACTATCTACAATTTATGCTTGTCGGGGGGGGGGGTCACATTCTTCAGTCATGTAGCTTCATATAAATTGTCCTTGCTCCCATGAATGCCTTACCACCCAGGCTCAGGCAAATAGTTTCTGTGTGGTGGCTCCACATAGAAAGAAGACGGGGTGTCGGTTGCAGAAAACGGTGGCAGTGGGAGAGGGGGATGAGGGAATGGGGGACAAAATGATGAAAATTATATAAATATGTGGCATTATTACATAATAAAAAAGGGAGAAAGCCAAGCAAACACTAAGGAAACCAACCTAACTCTTACGGGCTCCAGAGAGAGTAACAAAAACTTGACGTACTCATTACATTCTGTTGGATGTCTGCCAACAGTCCATTGTTCAGGCTGCAGGTTAACCCCCCCCCACCACCACCACCACTACACACACACCATTTTATTTCTTTTCTTCCTCCTCTGTTTTTATGTGGTGATCAGCAGGCTTTATATTTCTTTAGGGAGAGAAAATATCTTCTTTGGGAAAGAATAATTATGAAGTTTTTATTCCTGTTAGATGGAATGATTTGTGCAAGAAACTATAATTCAGTTCTCATTCATGAGACAGAAGGGAATCTCTGCCTCTGGAAAAAAAAAGATTTACTATTTCAGAGAGAGAGAAAGAAAGAAAGAAAGAAAGAGAGAGGAGAGAGAGAAACAGTGAGACAGAGATAGAGGACATACACATATGAGAGAGAGAGAGAGAGAGAGAGAGAGAGAGAGAGAGAAACACAAAAAACCTCTTGTCTGTTGCAACATGTTGTCAAGAATGTGTGTGATTCTTGCATTTGTGTTATCAATAGAGTTTGGATAGCACTAGAAAAACAGAAAAGGTATTGAGAATTTAAAAAAACAGGTCCAGCTACCCAACCAAACAATAATCATATACAGAAGTAAGTTTATTTAGTGGAATAAGAAGATAGGTTAGAGTCATTATTTTGAAACATGAGAAAGAAATGAAAGAAGTATGTATTACAAAAGAAAGAAATTGTTTTCAATATGAAACATCACTCAGAAATAAAGGAAATTAGAAATAAAATGAAGAAGGCTCACACTAAGCATCTTGAGGATTTACTTAAAGATAGCACAGTTTAAAAATATAGGATTATATTGCCTTCTAAGTTCAGTAAACACATGCTTTACTGTTGAGTGTGAGTATGCTAAGCTGTCATTGTAAATGATATAAATGCTACAAGAAAATAAAGGGTGACTTTTTAGTGTGCTACTCTGAAATAAAATGATAAAGCAATACTAAAAATAATGGTTTGAAACCAAAATAGAATCAGCACCTGTTAATGGAAAGAGAACTGTTATCAATATGTGCAAAATAGACTTTAATTTTCATGTAATACATATAAAAGAGACTTTTATATTGAGAAGTGAATGACTGAGAGATTTTAATTTTAATTGGCTTTTATCCTTTCATCACCATTAGCACTAATGGATATTAAGCAAAGCCTGGATAGTGAAATAAAATAAATTGACAAACTTTAGGGGGAGACTTCAGTTCCCCGCTCTTAGAAATTTGAAGATCAAGGAAGAAATAAGCGCGGTAATAGGATTCGAATGACATAATTGCTACATTAAATATAAGAATGTATTTATAACTTTTTTGTGGCAATGAACAGAAGGTACATGCTGTTTACAGGAATCCACAAAACATTAATAAATATTAAGAATGTTATTATGATCCGAAATTGTATGTGATAAAAGGGAGAATTTGTGCAAACCAGATTTTCTTTTTTTTTAAATATTTATTTATTTATTATGCATATAATATTCTGTCTGTGTGTATGTCTGCAGGCCAGAAGAGGGCACCAGACCTCATTACAGATGGTTGTGAGCCACCATGTGGTTGCCGGGAATTGAACTCAGGACCTTTGGAAGAGCAGGCAATGCTCTTAACCACTGAGCCATCTCTCCAGCCCCAAACCAGATTTTCTAAGCACAAGCAACAAAATAGAAAACTATATTCAAGATAAATGCATTCATTTCATTTTCAAATAAACTCCCGAAGTTTCTTGGAGGATTATTTTAATCGTATGTTTATCTAAATGGAGTGAGTGAGATCCTACAGCACATTGTTTCAAACTTTTTGCAAACTAGTTAGACTCCCATATAAAGACCCAATTTAGTTACACTCATAATCTCATGAGCCATGTACTCAATTTGAAAAATGAGCTAAATAATCGTATAGGGGAGAGGAGATACTAACAAAGATGAAAGGACCCAAACATAAGGGAAATAAAGAGCATCAGGTATACAAATTGTGGCATAAACACAGAGGTTCAAAACTAAAAGAGTATCAACACCAATTGAAGCATGAATTTAAAGAAATAGATATTTCCTAAAAAAATAAGTGTTACATCTTACATTCAGAGAAAGGCAGAATATATAGTTAAATTGAAAACAAAGGAAAAATAAATTCCCATCTTTAGAAAGACATCAAATCCTAAAGTTTTACGCTGACCCCATTAAATCCGATAATGTATCCTTTTGAGAATTCCCAAGCATTCAAAAATCAGAAATCCTACTACTATTTAGGATGCTGCAGTAACAAATTTCCCAACACGGTCAGTGGCTTAACACAGGAAAGTATGCATATCAGCTAAGATCAGCTGAGGATACAGAGAACTCTTTTTAGCAGACGTTCTTATTGCTCTGTGCTTTGACCATCATTCCTATCTGTCCCCACAGTCACCACTGCAGGTGAAGAGAGGCACCAGGGACTGAAGGGAGAGGAAAAGTTTCAGTCATTTGATTTAGTATAATTTTGAAGTTTTTGAGTACGTCGAAAGATAGAATAAAATGCCCTTCTTTATCTGATAAAGGTTATCTTCCTCAACACTCCAGGAAAATATCTGATCAAAGCCAAAAATAGTGGAAACATTACAAGTGTCATAACCACAACAGGAAATGGCTAAAGGGGGAACACCCTGTAGATAACTTATGGATAGATATACTCAATATAATACTCCCTGAAATGCTATGATTGCTAGATATTGAAGAACTGCATATATTCTGGAATAAGAAAGAACATTTTGATCTTGGAAATAGCTTGAAGCCTTACTGGGAAATATGAATGAGCCAACTAGAGAGCAGAGGACAACCTCTGGTATTGGTTTTCACCTTCCACCTTGCTTGAGACAGGTTCTCTTGTTTTACATTGCATGTGCCAGACAAACTGAGTCACCAGCATCTGGAGATTGTTGTCACCACTAGACATCTTGCTGCAGGTGTGTTGGAGTTACAGGCTTGTACTTCCACATCTAACGTTATGGGAGTTAGGGGAATCCCAGCTCTCCTCTTCATTATGTAGACAGGCAGCAGGTACTTCATCATAGAGCTACTTATTTTTACAGTTTTATTTATTTATAGACATGGTTTCTCTGTATAATCTTGGCTGTCCTGGAAACCTACAGAAATCAACTTGCCTCTGCCTCCCAAGTGCTGGGATTGACAACATGTGCCACCACTTCTGGAGAGCTACTTTTGATGGACAAATTATTGGTACCAAAATTTAAATGCACAATACTTCAACTGAATGATTATTTCACTTGTAATATATATTTTTTGCTCACTTATTTCTATTTCATTTATAAATATGAAAAATTAAAAATATGCCAAATGTAGATTAATAGAGCATTTAATCCCCAAATCTGATATTTGCAATGTCATTATTATAATGACCTAGGAAGTGGTCATCTCTGTGAAAGCAGAAGTATTGAACACCAAGGGTAAATTAAGAATATAAGAGCCTACGTTCATATGCAAACATTGAGAGCTTTCACCTTGGTTCAGAGCTCCTCAAGGATGTGGACATTATGGATTATTCTAGATGACTATTAGTAGATGAGAAAGGAAGAGAAATGGATAGCTGTTGACCCTGGAGTTCATATGTTCAACTGAACAATGTACAGCTTGGCTTTGATATTCTGTTGCTAAAGAGAGAGTCATTTTCAAACCTGTATCCTAGACAGAAAACTGACTCAAAGAGCACAAAATCATTTGAGGTGCTGATTTGGATTTATAACATTATTAAAATTTTAGTTTGAAAAAAAGAGATTGGGAAATGACTGCTTTAATGCTTAGGTCATTGTTAGTGGTATTTGGCATCCTAAATGTCAACCACTTGCACTCCATCTTTTGTGTACTTCTGCCTCTATGCATTTTACCCTGTAATATAAGGGAAGAAATGGGGGGAGGGGTCAGAGTGGTGTAGAGATTGCAAAATATATTTATTAAAAAATATATTTTCACAGAATTCAAAAATAACTCAAAACAAGTAAGATACACTGTATGGATGCCAAATTACATAATTACTTAAAGAAAGTATGAGAAATATTTATATCAAATGCCAAATTTTGTAAGATTATTTTCAAGAACTAAATAAGATTTCTAAATTTTGTTTTTTCAGGACAAAAGCTGCAAACAACTTTTTGGATAAGCTTTAAGCCTGTTGACTACATCAAAACATCAGTCTGGTTTATTCTTACACTCTTTAGAATTCAGAGAATTAAGCAATAGTTATTTAATCAGTGCTTTCGGTAACTAATTTATTTCTCTAAAGTATTTCTTAATCTCTTAAAATTATGCTTAAAATACAGTGTTGAGTTGTCATTCATTACTTAAGACTTCCAGCTAAGACTTCTGTAGCTTCTTCAAATTTAGTTATGCTGGGTGTCAGAATGAGGAAATACAAGAATGTCATCAAAACTTTTTGCTTTGTCCATGTGAGATCACAGAGGCATCCCATCTGCTTTTGCATGGTATTGGTTAAGTCCCTTAACCGAGTTCACTGTAACTGATGTTACTTTCCACTGTGACTTCTTGGGTGTTCAAAGATCTCGGCCCTCAGGCTATATCATGAGCTCCTCCACCCTCCAACACACACTGAAATCATCTCCCATGGGATCACTATGCTGATGCTAATTTCTATAAGGACAAGGCAGCAAAACCATCACACTTTTCTGGACCATGCAACCAGTGTCAGGAAGTTATCTCTCTCTCTTTTATCTATTCTTATTTTTCTGGAAAGAGAGTTTCACTAGGTAGCTCATGATGGGTCTTAAGCTTATCATATTCCTCCATCACTCTTCTAAATACTGGAATGATAGCAAGTACTAACAATGGGATCTCTAGGTTTTGAGTTGAACATCATTGTGAAACTCTGCAGGCCTGTTTTTCCTTTTACTGATGCTCTCCTGTGGTTCTAACAAATTTGGTACCCAATAAAAAAGCAAGTAAACCTTCTTATAATTTTGTAAATTAGGAATACAATAGAGACCTGCTAGAGTTCAAGTAAGGTGATATGGGGAGCATTTTATTCTTTGGTGTGACTTCCTTCTCCTGTATTTAAAGCAGGCAGCATTCTATCTTTCATACTTAAATGTCCTCCTGACTGCTGCTAGGGAAGATTTCTTCCTTTTCAGAGCCCATGTGATTCAACTCCCTTCCTCTTACTTCTATCTTCAAGTTTCCCTTTATCACATCCACTTGTTCTAAAGATGAGAACACGGATGATGTTGAGTGCACATTTCCCCAGCTGTTCAATTGTCAATAGAACATGAGGTTTTAAGTATAAATAACTCCTTTCACTGTGGTTTCAAGTCCCTCTTGCCCATTTCATTTCTTTGTAGAATTCAGACATTAATCTACAAGACATTCAGTGTACAGCTGAGGTTATAACTGGTGAAACAGATATCTGTTTTCTCAATTCTCCTTATATACTCTACTGGCCATTTTTAATTTTTTTATTTCTTGTTTGATCTTAGATCTATTTCTTCCTCCACTGTCTCCTAACTTGTCTGTTTCTAATATTTTGTCCATGATGTATTTTAGGTTCCCAGGTATATTTACTCATTGAAAGGTACTAGAGAGTTGCAAGGATAAATAGATGATTTTTTAAATTATTTTGTGTATTTCTGCTTTCCTTCCTTTCTTCCTTCCTTCCTTCCTTCCTGCCTGCCTGCCTGCCTGCCTGCCTGCCTGCCTGCCTCTGCCTCTGCCTCTGCCTCTCTCTCTCTCTCTCTCTCTCTCTCTCTCTCTCTCTCTCTCTCTCTCTCTCTCTCTCTCTCTCTCTCTCTCTCTCTCTCTCTCTCTCTCTCTCTCTCTCTCTCTCTCTCTCTGTGTGTGTGTGTGTGTGTGTGTGCGCGCGCACATGTGCACTGGTAGTTTTAGTGGTAGAGGTATAACCCAATGATATACCTATACTAGGGAAGTACTCTACCACTATATGGTAAGTGCTATATCTTCACTTCAGATTATCTCTTAAATCCACAGTTGCTGGCCTGAACTGTGTGCCTTTTAAGGAAGTTGCTCCTATCTGTATAACTTTTACCTTTATAGATCCGTCTTCGGCTAGACCATCTCTGCTCACGATAGCAGCTTCTGATTTATAGTAACATCACTCCAATCTATGTTCATATGGTTTCTAGAAGTTTCTACTGTTTTAAAATATCCTTTTGCTAGTCTGGTGTAGGTACTCATATCTTTTATTTAGCTATTTAGCTACTTCCCTATTTAAAGTCTCTTAGTCTTAGACCATCTAGAGAGTTTCCCACTTCTTCACTAACCTTTGATACGGCAATAGAGTATGCCCTTCTCTTTTTTTTTTTTTTTGAAAATGTGTGTTGCTTTATTTTCTTTTACTCTAACTCCATATTGGAATGCCAAAATGTTGGTTTTTATTTCCATTTTGTCTCTTTCTGTTCTGGGCTCTTCTGTGGGAATATTTCATTTCCTCTTTAGGTGCCTCAAACATTCTTCCTTTTTTTTTTATTAAAGATTTCCATCTCCTTCCCTCCTCCTCCCCCTTCCCTCCCCTCCCTTCCACCCTTATCCCCTCTCCACCCCTCTCCAAGTCTTGGAGTATGCCCTTCTTGATGTACATTTAGCTCAATCTTTTCTTCTATCCAGTTGCAGAAATCAGGGAGCCAGAATCTCAGCATTAAGTGTGAACTTAATTAAGGGTCAACCCATAATTGACTGAAAAGTCATTGGTGCTTAATAAATACAATAGATAAGCAGTGGAACAAATTAAAACAGAAAACAATCTTATTCATTGGTATTCAAGTTCTACGCCCCAGAGAAGCTGGACAGAGGTGGAAGATTAATTTACTCACTGCTTCTCTTATTTTCTCCAGATCACAAGCAGGAAGTAGGGGATCATGTTTCCCCACCTTTTCCTCTATATCCTTTGCAGTTTGAACTACACTCTTATTTCCTTAGGTTAAATTACAAAAGAGTAATTTAAAATGGGAACTTTGTTTCAAAGCATGCATTATTTTAAGGCATTACCTTTTAATCTTCCCTTTCTCTATCCTATTACTCCAGTTTGGAATGTGAATATTTAGTCTGTGCCATTGTATTTTGGAGGCATGTCACTTGTTATATTTAGTTTATAGGGGTTCAGCATCTAGAGGTGGCCTTAGTCTGGGAAAAACTTTATACTTAAATGTTTGAACAGCATTACAAGTGAAAAGTTTATGGGAACTTTTACATTTAGACTGAATGTTTTTTTTATTTATGAGATTGGTCATAAGCCTATAAAAATCAGGAGTGAAAAGTTATGGCTGTGATGTTTGGGCCTCTTGTTGTCAAAGGGGAGCTTGTGGTAGTTAGCACTGTCAAGTTGACATGATCTAGAGTCACTTGGAAGACATCTGGGCACATCTGGAGTTTCTAGATGGAATAGTTGAGCTTGGAAGAACTGTCTTAAGTACAAGTGGGATCATTCTGTGGGCAGGAGTCTTACACTGAATTAAAAGCAGAAAATGAGTTCAGCACTAGCATCCATCTCTGCTTCTTGACTAAGAATGAAAATTGACCAATTGCCTCAAGTTCCAGAAACCATGCCTTTCTGGCCATGATGTGAGATACCTCACAGACTTGCCTATACACCAGTCTGATAGTAACATTTTCTTTAAATTTCATTTCTCTCTTCTCAGATGATCCCAGTCTCTGACAAGTTGACAGAAAACTAACCAGTGCATGGTCTCACATATGTATATTAGTGTCTGAAACTCTCTGCTAGTTTCACTGTCATAGCTGTCATTTAATTAGAGCTCGGCTGCCATTATTTATTCACAGAGGGGATTATTATTGTTTGTTTTGATGTTCTGTTTCATATAGAACATTTTGATTTTAAAGCCCACTCTTCTTTGGGGGACCTACAGTAAACCTTTGTGATGTTATGAGGAGACTGTTTTGCAGCTATTTCATAGCTATGTCTACTTACAAGACCTCTGTAAAATTTGTTGAAAATGAATGTCTGTATTTTAAGGTTTGAAGTTATCTTACAACTCTGACCATCATTTGGTACACTGTCTCTAAGTTTAGATTAAGCAATGTTCTTCAAAATTGATGTCTTTAGGGATGTTTTCTTTACAAAAGAATGAAATAATTAGCTATTAAGAAATGACAGAGCCAAACATTATCATTGCAATTACGTATATCACAGCCAAACTTAGATGAGCTCATATTTCTATCATCCCTCATGACTGGAGCCAACATATTTTTTGCTTATTATTTTATAATAGTCACTTAGATAAGCTCAAGGAAGCTTTCTGCATCTTGATCAAATCATAAGGCAGACAGCCTACTAGCCAGGCAAGGTCCCCATCTTTAAACATGGTCATTTAGCCCACCCTACCAATTGACTTTGTGGTAAGTACACCAGTTACATAGGGATTATTCTACTTTTTAACATTACCGGGAGAGAGTTTTCCATGAAATATCCTATAATTGATGACAGTATGAAATAATGTAGATCATCAACAGTGAAAAACAACCATAATAACAACAGCAGAATGATGGAGGAGGGTCATCTGTATATCTGTTGTTTTATTGGTTAATTACTAAAGAAAATTGCTTGGCCTGATAGGTCAGAACATAGGTAGGTGGAGTAGACAGAACAGAATTGTGGGAGAAAGAAAGCAGAGTCAGGCATACGCTTTAGGCGGTCGCCATAGGCAGTCACCATGTCTCTCCTCTCTGAGTCAGATACAGGTTAGGATTTCTCCTGGTAAGTCACCACCTCGTGGTGTTACATAGATTATAGTCAAGATGTGAGAATTATCCAATGAGAGGCTAAAACTAATGGGCCAAGCAATGTTTAAATGAATACAGTTTCCGTGTAATTATTTTGGGTGTGAAGCTAGCTGGGTGGTGGGATGCAGCCCTGCTGCTCCATCTACAGCAGAAACAACTACAAATCCCTTAATCAACATTTTCTATTTTGGCCAAGTCCCAAATGACTAATCAGTAGGTTTGAATGTTTTTTCTTGACCATCTCTGTTGTGGAGAGTTAATTACCAGTGTTGGCTACAGATGAACTGATTCACTCATTGTGATGATTCTGGTATCAGACCAGATGGGGAAAAAGAGAACTTTTAAGCCATAGACTTGACCTAGTAGAATGGGTCTTCCTCCCTGCACACTGTCCTACGATGAGTGCTTGACCCAAGCATTTAGGGTTGTCAGATAAAATAGGATTATGACTTCAATTTGAATGCCAGATGTACAATGAATAGAGCATTGGCTTATGCTGTTTTCTAACACTCTACAACATCTTGTCAAATATCTGACAGGATGTATTGATAGTTCAGAGTTATACTATTGTGGCATTTGTTATTCATCTGAAAATCAATTTTTGTTTTTATTTTTAGCCTTTATTTTTGTTTGCTAAAACCAACAACACTTAAAGAAAGACCATGTTCCATCTCATCCTCCTTTTCTTTTCTTTTCTTTTCTTTTCTTTTCTTTTCTTTTCTTTTCTTTTCTAAACAATAAAAGAGAAACTTTCTATTGGAGGAGATAGAGAAAGAATTAAATCTAAGTTCACCTTTAATGGATTAAGTAAAATTTTCAGGTTCCCTGAGTGGCTTTAGTGGGCAGGGGGCCATGAGACCATGCTGCAGGTCCCTGAGCAGGGGCAGGCAGGGGGAAGCAGGTCATGAGAGCAGCCAGTCCTAGGCAGGAATGGTACAGTTCCCCATGTAGCTGCAGTGGGCCACAAGGGGCAGGGAGTCCCATGAGGAGAGAAAGCCAGATAGGCACGCCACGAGATCTTTCCACAGTTTGAGAAGACAGGCAGATAGGCACGCCATGAAATTGGATATTTATGTAGTGGGTTATGGAAGAGAGAGAGAGAGAGAGAGAGAGAGAGAGAGAGAGAGAGAGAGAGAGAGAGAGAGAGAGAGAGAGAGAGAGAGAGAGAGAGAGAGAGAAGATGGGAAGGGGAGAAGTAGGGAGAGAATGAAGCTTCCTCTTTGAGAGGGAGATGGAAAGGAAGGGACTAAGGCTGGAAGCAAGTTCGGCTTGCCTCAGCAGACAGGGAAGGAGTAGGTGTGGCTTGTCTCTTAAAGGGACAGAGCAGACCTTTATCACCTAACACCTAACAGTCACTTTCTCTGATGAGTAAAGGGAAAAGTAAGCCATGCAAAGGGAAACAGATGACTCAGCTGGTGGAAGAAATAAAGTCTTCTGCATCCAAGATCCTCTCCACAGGACATGGCCTTTCATGGACTGCTATGAGCTAACCCTAACACCCATTTGAGTTTACTGTAGCAAAAACAAAACAAAACAAAACCAATCCACCCCCAATCCTTCCACGTATAAGCTAGTGGAATTCAGCACTGCCAAATTAATTGTATCCCCTGAATTTCTGTGCTCCTCACACTCCTGCTTCCCTCTCCCTTCTTTGTCCTTCAGAATGTCCATTTATGCTTCATGCAAGGATACATAGAGCTCTCTCCATTGAAGCATTCTCACAATGCCTAAAACTTTTTCATAAAACAGACTTTAAAATTCTTGTTGAAGGCACCAGTGATTAAGTTCTCAGAGCAATGCTCACTGCATTTGCCTTGCTAAAATTATACCATAAATAAGGGTTTAGGAGGACAAATGTGTCAGCAACATCACTCATGTTTTGGTTGGTAAATTTTGTTTCTGCTTTTTTTTTCTAATGCGACAATATTCAAAGTTGTTCTCCTAGTTCGGAACTGCAAGTCCCACTCTGTCTCCAAACACTCTTATTCGCCATGACCTCAGAGGACCTCTGAAACACAGGATGAGACTGCATAGAGCAGAACAAAAAGTGAGTGAGCACCCACCAAGCTGAGTACCCCACTCTCTAGGTCCTCAGTACCAAGACAAAACCCCAGGTGCCTCCCCCACCTGCCTCAGCTTCTCTAGCCAGCCAGCAGGCAAGCTTTCTTCAGGTAAGCTGCTCCAATACCTCAGCCCCATCAATTGGATTCTGTAAGCTACAAGTCCCACTCTGCCCCCAAATCCTCCTATCCCCCATGACCTCAGAGGAACTCTGAAGCACAGGCTGTGAAAGCACAGAGTGGACCAAGAAAGCAGGCCAAGAGAGACCTCAGTGGCTCCCTGAGATACAGACAGTGACAATACAGAGCAGACCAAGAACAACTCCCTAAGAAAGGGAAAGACAGCAACTATAAGAATTAGACTAAGAGGCAAAGACACTGCCAGCATCAATTGGAGGAAAAGATGGGTAGGTGCTGTTGTTCCAAGTTCGTGGGGACCACAAAAGACCACCAGGTAGATCGACTCACTAAAATGTAAAAGTAAGCTTTATTGTTGCACAATATAAACTGGTAGGGACCTCGCAAAAGCAATTGACACAGCAGCAGCAAGAGGAGGTACCCCACCCTTCTAGAGGGCATTATTGAAAGGTAAAAACCAGAAAAGTTACATTAGCAGGGTATGGGGAAATGGGTTCAATCCTGATTGGCTCCTATATAGGGACTATTCAGATATTTTTTCAAACCTTGCCTGATGTTTGTCAAGTTTTTTTATCGGCTGACAGGTGGGGACATTCTGTGGTTATCTGTACTTTCCAGGTGGCTACCCTGTACTTTTGCCTCTAGCCATTTCTGAGGACTGGAATGTTTTACAGGAAATAGCTTACACAAGATGCAACAAGATGGAGGTGGAGAACAAAATGAAGGAACTTTGGTTCTTCAGGCAATAATGTAAAAGTTCATTCAACAACCTAAAAAGCAACATGGTAACACCACAACCCAGTGGTCATACAGCAGGAAGGCTTAATCATCCTAACTCAGAAGAAGCAAAATAAAACGATTTTAAATGTAACTTTATGAGATAATGGAGACTTTTAAAGAGGAAATGAGAGCTTCCCTTAAAGAAATAGAGGAAAACACAAACAAAAAATGGAAGAAATCAATAAATCTCTCAAAAAACCCCAAGAAAACCAAGAAAAAAAAACAATCAAACAGGTAAAGCAAATAGTTCAAACAGTTCAAGACTTGAAAACTGAAATAGAGGCAATAAAGAAAACACAAACTGAGGGAATTATGGAAAGGGAAAATCTGGGTAAACGAACAGGAACTAAAGATGCAAGCATAACCAACAGAATACAAGATAAGGAAGAGAGAATCTCAGGTGTTGAAGATACCATAGAAGAAATAGATTCATCAATCAAAGGAAATGTTAAATCCAATAAATTCTTAACACAAAACATGCAGGAAATCTGGGATACCATGATAAAACCAAACCTAAGAATAATAGGGATAGTAAAAGGAGAATAACTCCAGATCAAAGGCACAGAAAATATATTTAACAAAATCATAGAAGAAAACTTTTCCAACCTAAAAAAAGGCTATCCCTATGAAGGTACAAGAAGCTTACAGAATACCACCAAATAGACTGAATAAAAAAAGTTCCCTTGCCATATAAAATATAAATGCAAAACATCCAGAATAAAGAAAAAATATTAAGAACTGCAAAGGATAAAAGGCAGACCTGTCAGAACTACACCTGACTTTTCAGTGGAAACCATGAAAACCAGAAGGTCCTGGACAGATGTGCTGCAGACACTGAGAGACCAGGGATGCCAGCCCAATCTACTATACCCATCAGAGTTTTCAGTCACCATTGTTGAAGAAAACAAGATATTCCATGACAAAACCGGATTTAAACAATATCTATCCACAAGTCCAGCCCTGCATAAAGTACTAGAAGGAAAACCCCAACCCAAGGAAGCTAATTGCACCCCCCCAAAAAACCACACACACACACACACACACACACACACACAGAGAGAGAGAGAGAGAGAGAGAGAGAGAGAGAGAGAGAGAGAGAGAGAGAGAGAGAACAGATAACCTCCCACAAGCAAATCCCAAAGAAGGGAAACACACACACACTGCCACTGAAAAATAACAGAAATTGACAATCACTGGTCATTAATATCTCTTAATATCAATGGACTCAATTTGCCTATAAAAAGATATAAGCTAAGAGAATGGATATAAAAGCAGGATCTATATTTCTTCTGTATACAAGAAACACACCTCAAAGACAGACATTACCTCAGAGGAAAAGGTTGGGAAAAGGTTTTACAATCAAATGGACCTAAAAAATAAGTGGGTGTAGCTATCCTAACAAATTAGACTTCAAACTAAAATCAATCAGAAGAGATGGAGAAGGACACTTCATAGTCATCACAGGAAAAATCCACCAAGATGAAGTGTCAATTCTAAACATCTATGCCCCAAATATAAGAGCACCCTTATATATAAAATAAATATTACTAAAGCTTAAATTGCACATCAAACAGCACAATAGTAGGAGACTTCAACACCACACTCTCCCCAATGGACAGGTCAACTAGATAGAAATTTAACAGAGAAATCAGAGAATTAACAGATGTCATTACTCAAATGGATTTAACAGATATCTATATGACATTTCACCCAAACACCAAAGAATATTCCTTCTTTTCAGCACCTCATGGACTCATGAAACCTTCTCTAAAATAACTACATACTCAGTAACAAAGCAAACCCCAACAGATTTTTAAAAATTGGGATAACCCCCTGTATCTTATCGAAACACCATGGTTTAAAGTTAGATTTTGACAGCAACACTAATTGCAGAAAGCCTACAAACTTATGGAAATTGAGCAGTGCTCTATTGACTCACCCCTGGATCAAGGAAGAAATAAAGAAAGAAATTAAAGGCTTCCTAGAATTCAACAATAAATGAAGGAACAACGTACCCAAACCTATGGGACACTATGAAAGCAGTGCTAAGAGGAAAGTTCATAGCACTAAGTGCCTACATAAAATATGTAGAGAAACATCACACTATAGCTTAACTGCACACCTGAAAGCTAAAGAACAAAAAGAAGCAGACTCACCCAGGAGGAGTAGATGACAGGAAATTATTAAATGGAGGACTGAAATCAATAAAGTAGAAACAAAGAAAATGACACAAAGAACCAATGAAACAAAGAGATGGTTTTTTGAGAAAATCAGCAAGATAGACAAATCCTTACCAAAATTAATCAAAAGACAGAGAGAGAACATCAAAGGAACAAAATCAGAAATGAAAAGGGGGATATAACAACAGGCAGTGAGGGAATCCAGGAATCATTAGGCCATACTACAAAAACCTATATTCCATATATGTAAAATTAGAAAATGTAAAAGAAATGGACAATTTTCTGGATAGGTACCACATACCAAAATTAAATCAAGATCAGGTAAACAATTTAAATAGACCTATAACCTGGAAGGAAATAGAAGCAGTCATCAAAAGCCTCTGAACCATAAAAAGCCCAGGGCCAGGTAGTTTCAGAGCAGAATTCTATTCCACCAGAACTTCAAAAACCCCACTATCACAGACACTGAGAAAGCAACAATAAATAAATGGGACCTCCTGAAACTAAGAAACTTCTGCGAAGCAAAGGACACAATCAATAAGACAAAAAGGCAGCCTACTGAATGGGAAAAGATCTTCCCCAACCCATATCAGACAGAGGACTGATCTCCAAAATATATAATAACTCAAGAAACTAGACCTCAAAAATGCCAAATAATCCAATTAAAATGGGGTACAGATCTAAACAGAGAATTCTAATCAGAAAAATCTAAAATGGCTGAAAGACACTTAAGTAAATCTTCAACATCCTTAGCCATCATGGAAATGCAAATCAAAACAACTCTGAGATATTATCTTAGACCTGTCAGAATGGCTAAGATCAAAAACACCAGTAATAGCTTATGCTAGAAAGGATGTGTAGTAAGGGGAACTCTCCTCCATTGCTGGTGGACATGAAAACTTGTACAACATCTCTGTAGATCAGTATGGCAGTTTCTCAGAAAATTGCGAATAAGCCTACATCAAGACCCATCAATACCACTCTTTGGCATATATCCAAAGAATTCTCAATCATACTACAAGGGAATCTGTTCAACTATATTCATAGCAGCATTATTTGTAATATCTAGAACCTGGAAACAACCCAGATGTCCCTCAACTGAAAAAGAGATAAAGAATATGTGCTACACTTACACAATGAAGTACTACTAAGCAGTAAAAAACAATGACTTGTATGCAAATCGATGGAACTAAAAAAAATACATCTTGAGTGAGCTGACCCAGAAAGATGACCCATGGTATGTACTCACTCATAAGTGGATACTAGTTGTAAAGCAAAGGATAACGAGCCTATAGTCCATGACCCCAGAGAAGCTATGTAACAAAAGAAAGACATATGGCTAGCACGAGCCAAGCTCTCAACATCCAGTTGAAGAAAGGGATGAGCTATAATATGAGCAAAGGGGTGAAGACTATGATGGGGATACCGAAGAAAACAGTTTCCCCAAGCTAATGGGAGGCCACCAACTCTGGCCTGACAGGAAAGGAACCATCATAGGACCAAAATAGGCCCTCTGAATGTGAGTGACAGTTGTATGGGTGGGACAGACTGTTGGGCCACTGGCAGTGGGACCAGGATTTATCCCTACTGTTTGTACTGGCTTTTTGGAACCCATTCTCTTTGAAGGAATATTTTGCTGAGCCTAGATATAGTAGGGAAGTCCTTGATCTTTCCTCAAAGTAATGTTCCAGACTTTGTTGACTTTTCATGGGAAACTTACCCTCTTTGAGGAGTGAATGGAGGGTGGGGTAGGGAGAATGATGGATGGAATGGGAGGAGGGTAAGGAATGGGAAGTGGGATTGATATGTAAAATGAGCTAAGATAGTTTTTTTAAAAAATAAAAACAAAGAAGACCTAGAACTCAATTAGCTTTGCCTACCTTCACATATATTCCTTCTATCTATGTAAAAAAAGAAAAAAATTATTTTTAAACAAAACACACACATACAAAAGAAAGAATTCATACTTAAATGAAGTCACAAGGAGTAGAAATACAGTCATAGGAGATGAATGTTCTTATACTTTACTCTCAAGATTTGAGCAGGTTTTGTACAAGCTGACAAGGTAAGTCCCGTTGAACACTTACATGACACTAGCCAGGTTTTTCTGCCTCTAAAGAAAAGCAAATTAATTTCAGTTTTGGAGCATTATTCATAAACATGTAATATCAAGGATCTAATCTATCTACAGATTATCGTACCTTCCCGTAGAAAACATGAATAAAACTTTGCTATATTAAGCTAAATATCAACAGTACTGATATTTCAAAATTAAATCCAGAGCTAACCATGTGATACAGCTATCCCACCACCAGTTGTACAAAACCAAAGAAAATGAAGTCATTATATTAGAGACATCTACATGATCATGTTCACTTGACTTATTATAATATTAAAAATATGAAATCAGCCAAGGAATCCATTGAAGGATAAATGTGCCAAAACATTTAACAATATACATACAAAATAGAATATTATTTAGCCATGAAAATGATGTATTTTGTTTGGGGGCAACATGCATAAAGTTAGAAAATGCTATAAGTGAAATAAACCAACTATAAAATGACAATGAGAAATTGAATGTAGAATGATGGTTATTAGAGAGTATGAAGGGAAGGAGAAGAGGATAGTATTTGGATAGCAGGTGTGCAGATACTACGACAAGGAGAAATATATTATAACCTTCTGTAAATCACTGATATGATTATAATATGATTTCTTATAATAAAGAACAAGAAGTGAGGGTTCAGAGCTACCCACAAAAGATTATTTTTAAAATGAAAGTACTACTATGATCTTGATAATCAAATTATCATACTATATTCCATGAATGTATATAATTCTTTATCAATAAAGAATTTGAAATAAAAAATGAAGTTCAATGTTTGACACAATCTACCATTAAGCAGGCTTGGAGTGTAAAATGAAGGCATAGATCAGGCGCTAAATCTCAGAGATGGTTGGAAAGTTCAGATAAATTCAGTCCTATTCATAGGGTTTCATACTATTCCAATAGTATGAAACAGGCAATGGTTCTTGATGGCTAACATAGAGACTGGAATCAAGATTTGGAATCTTAGCATAGAAAATGTGTTGCCAAAAGCCAAACTAATTTCTGTAGTTGGCCAGGAGTAGATCTCACATAAGATCTTACATTTGCCATCTCCTTCATTGAGTATGGACACAGGTCCAGCATGAGGTAAAGAATAGAGCAGGTGGTGGGGAATGGTAAGTAGTGACCGCTGACTGGGTTCTAGAAAGGGGAAGGATGCTTTACATAAAACCATGCTCTCCTTATTTCTCCTTTCTATTCAGTGTCTTGCCCTTCATATCATCATAAGCCTCTGCAAAAGACGGCGTGAAGTAAAGAACATACAAAAAGTAGAACTCTAAGAGACAGAGCAAAGTGCTCAAGATATTTCAGTAATGACAAGGACAGCTTCAGTAGACTCATTCAATGTATCCTTTCCATTTCAGTGCCTAGTTAGTTATGATTCCTCCTTATAAGGAATGCCCATGAGATGGACTTGTGCTAATTACCAAAGAAATAAAGCATCAAATGGAGGTAAGAAAAGCTGGTGTCTACCTGCCAGACCCAGACTAGGAATCCACAGAAGTAACTAAATAGAACCTTGAGAAAGACACCAGTATCGTAGAAAGAATGCTTTAGATGGTACCAAACAAGACAATGTAAAGTGAACTTTTAATGAAATACCAGAGTCCCCCACTCCAACACACACATACACATGCAGATGCAACAATACACCACACACACACACACACACACACACACACACACACACACACAAGCAAAGAAGTAGGTAAACAAAGAAAGAACCCCCCAAAATGGATAGGTATGAGAATACAAACATTCTCTGTAACAGTTAAGGTAAGTGAGACTCAGCACAATGCTGGTGAAGTGTATCTTATGGGAGAGGCAATAAAACATCCATGGAGGTTACTATGTTCTACAGATTCAAGACTTCCTATGGAAGACAGTTATAAAGAAGGAACCCTTCCTTGGTTTCCATGCCTCTGGTTTTATAACTTCTATGATGCACTTTTCTGTGAACTGCTTGCCTATGACAATGCCACTGCCTCTTTCTCCTTTTCCTGTTTTGAAGCTAAATCAACCATATTAACATTCTGAGGTAAAAGATAAAAGAACTTGATTTATTCTTAACCTGACTGAACTGCTGAACTAGTGGGAGTAAGCGTCTATTTTCTTATTTTGTATCAAGATGATTAAAACCCTCTTATTTAAATCACTCCTAGTCAGGTGGTATTAGCAACCCGAAACATTGCTAACGAAACCTCAAATTCCTGTCATGCTTTCTCTCTCTCTCTGCCTGCTCAACTGTCTTTCTCATTGAAAAGATTTCTTTAGTATTGTTTTTCTCTCTTGCATTTAAATTCCCTTCTATTGTGAGATGAATCTTGGCTGGAGACATAGCCAATTTTAAATTTGTAGAAATACTAACTTTATGAAGTACAATGGCTAAAAGGGCTTCCTACTCACTTTCTTAGCCTTATTTGAAGGCAGAGTTTGGGCAAATGATCCAAATTCTTGCAAATCAGCATCTCCAAATTAGTTCTGAGTATGAAGTTAGTGACATGGGAAAACGTGGACATTGACTCGTTCTAAAGGAAGTTGTTCCCGGTATATCAGTGGCACCATTCACTTGCACATTCTGCTTGTCCTGGCACAGCTAACCTTTCTCCTCAGTTCAAGTTCATAGCCTCACTTGGGGCATTATTCTGAGATATACAGTTCTGAGCAAGCTGGTCCTTCTCATCTGCTGCCTTAGAAATCTAGCCTTTTAAATTCTTTCCATTGCTTAAGCAGTCAGTCATGGTGGATTTCTCTTGTTTGTGAAGAAGAATCTCTACTGATAAATTTTTGTCTCTCCTCACCCCAGATTAAAAGATGGCTCTCTCTCTCCATATACATACATACATACATACATACATACATACATACATACACACACACACACACACACACACACACATATGGTAATGTTGGTAATGTTGGCACTTTTGCTCATGAATGAACATGTTCAACATATTGTCAGGAATATATACGTTGGGATAGTCCATGAATGTATGTGCATGTGTCAAGAAGCAGGAACTCAACACTAGATGCTGTTCTTCAAGTGTGGTCCACCTTGTTTATGCTGATACAATAACCCATTTGGTCTGGAGCTGATTAGTCCAGGCTGGCCAATCAGTGAGCCCCAGTAATCTTCCTGTCACTGCTTGCTTTCTTCGTACCATAAAATGTACCATTATTTGCATGGCTTTTAAAAACAAAAACAAAAACAAAACAAAACAAGGATTCTGGACTTAGACATCAGGTTTTCAAGCTTGTTAGATATTTTACCAACTAAGTTATCTCTTTCTAGCCTAGAAAATGTACTTTGAATCTCTTCCTCTACTTTATATTTATATTCTCCATCCAAAATAGCCAGGCTTTCTGCTTCTTTTCAAAGAAAGTTGTGTTTGAAAATAAAATTTTGTTTTGCTTCCATTCTAGATGTTCAGTTTCTAATAACCAAAATGTTTAGATTTGATTAGGCTGGCTGTTTTTGAGGAAGACAAGAGACTGTATCATGGGACAGATTAGGAAAATATTTATCTTCTTCACTCTAAAAAGGTTTCTAGAAGATAGTTAGAGATGAGGTGACAAATGCAGGGCTCCCTCAGGGCCATGGCAATCACGTTTGTGATGGCTACTGGGAGACTCCAGGGAGTGCCATAATTTCAAAGTTTGCCAAACATTCCCACATAGTATGGTTCATTGAAGCACCAGCCAGGGAGAAGGCTGGATCTGAGGGTCCATGAAGAATAGAGGTTGAAGGCCTCTAGCTCTAGGAAATTTGTGTGTGTGTGTGTGTGTGTGTGTGTGTGTGTGTGTGTGTGTGTATGTGTATGTAAGCCAAAAGACAGCCCCAGATATCCTTCCTCTAATTCTGTTTCCTTTAATTTTTGTCTGAGATAGGATCTCTTATAAGCCTGCAGCTAATGAAGTAGGATAGGTTAAATGACAACGAGTCACAAGATTTCCTGTCTCTTCTTCCCAGCAATGGGATTATAAGCATGTGCCCTATTTGGCTTTGTTTATATGAGTACTGGGGGATTGATTCTAGGCCCTCATTTATTAACTGAGCTACAACACCAGCCTATTCTCTCCCTTTCTTCATTTCTTTTTATTTTTGTCTTTCCTTTCTTTCCATTCCCTCCCCTTCTCTTTCCTCCCCCATCTTTTTTTACACAGACATTCATGCATCCCAGGCTATCCTTGAACATTCTATGTAGCTGAGAATGGACTCGAACAGTATTGATCCCAATCTCAGTTTGGTCCACATGGCAGAATTACTGCTAACTTTTTAATCTTCTAAATGATTGTGCTTGGTTATAACAAGTTGGACCCAGGTAAGGCTAGGTGTTGGTGGTTTGGAAATATTTTTAGCTGATGCTAACATAAATTCCAGAAGTAAAAGCCTGAGGAGTGGTGAGCTGTACGTAGAAGTACAGGATCAGTCCACTCCTAGCTGTGTACAGATGGAACTTGTAAATAGTAAAGTTCAAGACAGACATTTATTTCTCTTACTTAAAATAATTTTGGAGATAAGAAACACAGAGCTGATACAGCATTGGACTTTACTGAGGTTTCAGACTTGCACTGTGTCCTTCTCAACCTATGGCTTTCATTCATAATCATTACTGCTGATTCATTCACTTAGACAGTTTTTATTTAGACCTAAAAAGTACGAAACTTGTCCTTTCTTTGGTTGCAGTTTTAATATAACATTTAATTAATTTACTAAGAATATCATATATTCGGTATATTTTGATCATATTAATTCTTTAACTCCCTATCCCCAACTTCATGACTTTATTGTTTTCAAATACACCAGTTTGTGATGCTTATGTTCTGCTGGGTGTTGGGCCTACCAGAGGCCACATCCTTAAAAAAAAAAAAAAAAAAAAAAAAAAAAAACCTACTCTTCTTCCCTCAGAAAGCATCAGCTGTCAATAGTATCACAGTTAAGGGTGAGATCATGAGCCATCCCCTCTCCATGCTAGAATGTTGACTGGCTTGATTTTATGCCGGCAGCCACAGCTGCTGTAAGTCGATGAGTGTAGTGGTCTTGTTGTGTCCAGAAGACACTGCTTTCCTCCAGTCTTCCATGACCACTGTCATCTGGTCGTCTCTACACTGATGACTCCTGAGTCTAGCTGGAGGGGTGTGAGTGATATAGACGTCCCATTTGTGACTGCACTCAGTTGACATTTTTCTCTTACTCTCATTCCCATTGCATTTTAAATGAAGTATATACAGATTGTACTGAGATGGTAATATTTTAGGAAAGGAAGAATAAAAGAAGTAACAAATGCAAATATCTAAAAAGTTTTCCAGGCAAAGGAAAATCATGTAACAATTTATAAGGCTATAAGAGGTCTGATATACAGGTACAAGGGAGCGACTGCCAAAAGAGCAGGTCTGAGCCAGAAACCTCTGCCAACCAGGCCCAAGCTAGGGAGTACATCTGCAAGAACAGGCCCGAGCCAGCAACCTCCACCAAAGCAGGTCTGATCCAGTCACCTTTACCACAGCAGGCCTGAGGCAGTGACCTCCACAGGATCAGGTAGAAGGAAGTGATCTGGGAACACCAATTGGCCTGTGGGATGACTGGAACCTTGGTCCTGGCTGCACAACAAGGAGAGGAGCAGCCACCTGAGTCTGGAAGAAGGATCACCAGAGACCCAGCCCCAACTACACCAATCAGAGGAAAAGATGAGCAGACAAGGTAAGAACACACACAACCCCACAAAGAGCAACATGGCAGTAACAAAAACTGGTGGCTCTACAACAACAAGACTTGAACATCCCAATATAGATGGAGTAGAAGAAAATGATCTAAAAAAACTTTAGGAGGATGTTTGAGGCCTTTAAAGAGGAAATAAAATATTTTCTCAAAGAAATGGAGGAAAAGACTAACCAAAAATTAGAAGACCTAACAGAATTACACCTGAATTCTCGTTGGAAACAATGAATACTAGAAGATCCTGGTCAAGTGTTAGGGAGATATTAAGAGACCACAGATGCCAGCCCAGAACACTATACCCAGCAATACTTGAACACATTGGCACAGGAGACCACTTCCTCAATAAAACCCCAGTAGCACAGACACTGAGAGAAACAATTAATAAATGGGACCTCCTGAAACTGAGAAGCTTCTGTAAAGTAAAGGACATGTTCACCAAGACAAAATGACAGTCTACAGAATGGGAAAAGATCTTCACCAAGCAAACATCACACACAGGGTTGATCTTTAAAATATACAAAGAACTCAAGAAATTGGTCATCAAAAGAAGAAATAATCCAGTAAAAAATGGGGAATAGATCTAAACAGTGAACTTTTAACAGAGAAATCTAAAATGGCTGAAAGACACTAAGAAATGCTCAGCATCCTTAGTCATTAGAGAAATGCAAATCCAAACAACTCTGAGATTCCATCTTACACCTGTAAGAATGGCCACGATCAAAAACACTGATGACAACTTATGCTGGGGAGTATGTAGGGTAAAGGGAACACTCCTTCTTTGCTGGTGGGAGTGCAAGCTGTTACAGCTCTTTGGATATCAGTATGAATATTTCTCAGGAAATTAGGAAACAACATACCTCAAGACCAAGCAATACCGTTTTTGGGTATATACCCAAAGAATGCTCAATCATGCCTCAAAGAATGTGCTCAACTATGTTCATAATAGCATTATTTGTCATAGCCAGCACCTAAAACAACTTAAATTCCCCTCGACCTCAAGAATGGATAAAGAAAATGTACATTTACACAATGGAGTACTACACAGCAGAAAAAATAATGACATCTTGAAATTTGCAAATTAATAGATCTAGGACACACCATATTAAGTGAGTTAAATCAGACCTAGAAAGACAAATATCATATGTACTCACTCATAGTGGCTTTTAGACATAAAGCAAAGAAAAATTAGCCTACAATTCACAATCCCAGAGAACCTAGACTACAAAGAGGACTCTAGGTGAGACATACATGAATCTAATCTACATGAAATGTAGTAAGAGGCAAGATCTCTTGAGAAAATTGGTTGCATGGGGATCACGGGAGAGGGTAGAATGGGGAGGGAGAGGAAAGGAGGAGAGCAGGGAAAAATATATAACTCAATAAAAACATTTTTTTTTAAAAAGATCTGATATACTACAGGGAAAGGAAAGAGGGCAATGTGGCTAAAGTCCAATGAGTATATTTTTAAGCAGAAAGATGTGTTCCAGGCAGTGTATGTCAAATTATAGGCTGTTCCGATTGCCCTGAATACTTCCACCTTATTAGTCTCCGAGTGCCATAAATGGGAGCTGTTGAATAGATTATTATCTAATTAACGTATTAGTTTCTTTAGGAGATGTTTTCATTGCAGTCCAGGAAAGTAATCCTGTTAGTGGAACAGAAGAAGGAGGGGGACCAGTTAGCAGTTTAGTAATAATTAAGTTAACTTAGACCATGATCATAGCTGTAAAGATAATACATGTACTGGTTCCAGACTGAATTTGAAAAGGGTGCCAACAACACTTGATAACAATATGATGAAAGGAGGTCAGCATGGATTTAAGGATTTTGCTCAGATAAGTTGGAAGAATGGGTTTGCCATGTATTGAGATGGATGCAAGAGGATGGAATTTGAATTGAAACTAAGAGTTCAGTTCAGAAGTATAAATTTTTTAAAGATCTCTTTGACATAGTTTGTTACCTTTTAGCTTCAATAAGATAGACTCATTGATAAATAATGAAATGCTTTCAAGCATTTATTCTTTAAATGAAAATAATACAAGACTTCTCAGGAAAAGTTTCTAAAGTATTAGGGCAAATGAATTCATTCTTGGCTTCTGGAAGAGTCTGTTCATTGTGAATGTTAGGATATTTAATGAAGCTGTTCAGCTCCCAGGTCAAGCCTTGATTCTTGTAGGTCCCTTCTCCCTCTGTGTCTTTTGCCCCTTTTTGCCTCAGCCTGTAGAAGCTAAGCTGTCCAAGATCAGTGATTTTGGATGATATTTAAGTTAAGTTAGTATAGTTACAAATTACAATGTTACCAGTTATAAAATGGTAAATGTAGTCCTCAATATAACCACAAAATCAGAAATGAGAATGGGTTTCCACAGTTAGAAGTGGGTTTGAGGAATTATTGTCAAAAGAGTACAGAGATTCAGTTCTATAGGTTGATAAAAATCTGTGAGCAATGGTTAGACTGATGTTTAACTTGTAATGCAAATTTACTTCATGCAAATAAAAAGGTACACTTAAAGACAATTGAAAGGTAAATATTCTATTATAAATATTTTATTACAATTTTGAAAATAATTGAAAGTAGTTTTCATGTATCTAAGGTGAGTTCATTCATTATGTTTTTGTCTTTATTTTTGTGAGAGAAGGATGTGAATATAGTAGCTTTTCAAGGTTATAAGACCTCATGAAAAAGGGTCAAGAAATTCAGAGTATAATGGAATGTTTTTCATGACTTAGTATAGATTCAGGCTAATTACTCAGACTCTAGTAAGTCAAGGCTAGCTAATAGAAGGGAAGGGATGACAAAAGAGTCAACTTTCCTAGATGCTCACTTCCCTTTGATGTTCACTTTAGTAGTACACTCAATTACATGGGCAGAATTTCTTTAAGGAATTTTGGAAAATTTAGTCATTTATTCTAAAAGGAAACTATGTGTCAATCAAGAAAAGAATATGCATGTATATGGCAAGACGCCTCCCTTGTCACTGTATGAAATTATATCTCCGTTGGTGAGGCTCTCTGGGGGTGGATTACAGAAGTTGATTTAGCCTGAGGAGGGGCTGGGAGTAGGAGGTGATGCTCTTTAGAGCTCGGCACAGGGCCACTTAGGCAAGAATGTGTATTAGACGACTGTGTTTTTCGCTCAACCACCCATTTCTCTGTACCTTCTCTCTCAGTCACATTTATCTTCCAAATCATGAGACTCTTCAAGCACTTTCTTGACTTCTAGAAGCTTCTTTCAGGAAAGGATCTGATAAGGCCTGCGTTCATTAGGGCTTAAAGGACGACAAAGTTTAGACTCTTTGTTTAAACAGAGCAAACATTTTAAAGGAAATAAACTCTGAAGGTGAAAGCTCCAGCATCTTGTCAGTGAGTTCTTGGCTTAGAGTGTCAATCGCTTAAGGAGCTTCATGGTATCTGTCAAGAAACACCATCTTGCCACACTTTTCTGAATATTCCTGGGGGGTATCTTTGGCCAGAGTGACAAGCTTCAGTCTTTAAAACTGTCAATCTGGCAACATCCATTAAATTCCACGTGAAACCAAATGAAAAGGAGCAGTTTACAATTGGATTGAATAAAGGTTAATAGTGTAAAAGAGGAAGAAATCACGATCACAGAGCTATGGGACTCAGGCTTTTCACAATCCAATCTGTGCATGTCTCAGAGCTGCTTAACTTTATGCATCCAGTAGAACTGGCTCAGGACAAGTTTTTGCTTGCAATAGAAGTCCAGCTCCTTCTCTGCTCTGTGAAGAGCCAAATAGAATTGACAGATGATTTGCCACATGCCACCAAGAGAAATCCTAGTTAGTGCATCTGATGAACTACAGAACACCAATGCTGTTTAACACGAATTTTATTGCATCTCAGCACCTGCTCCAGCCAACAGTCATTACCATCTAGAGGAGACTGTGCTCAGATTATCCTTATTCCTGTTTCTTTGCTTTTGTATTCTGCCGACTACTGTGCCAGGTAAAATTGATAAATGGAGCAATTGATTGTGAGTGGCACAAACCTGTGGCTGCAAATCTTCTGCAAGCCTGGAATATTAGCTGAGCTAGTGGGGAGAAGGATTGTTTATGCAGCTGAAGACATTGTCTATCACACTAGCTTGTCCCTTGCTTACTTTGTTTCATTCATCCTTTTCCCCCCTCCTGCACCCTTATGCCTTAACTTTTGTAAAGATGTGTGTTTTAATAAGAAATACAAAAAAGCAACATAATAATGGTCTTAGGGTTTTTATTGCTATGATGAGACACCTCAACCATGGCAACTCTTGTAAAAGGAAAACATTTAATTGGTGCTGGCTTGTGTTTCAGAGATTTAGTCCATTATTGTCGTGGCAGGAAGCATTGTGGCACACACACAGGCAGAGGTGGTGCTGGAGAGGTGACTCAGAGTTCTACATCTGGATCAGCAGGCAGCAGGAAGAGAGGAAGCCACTGGACATTTGAAACCTTAAAATCTACTGCCAGTGACACTCTTCTTCAAACAAGACCACACCTCCTAAGGCTACTCCATAAGCATTCAAATATGACTCTATGGGGGTCATTCTTAATTCGAACCATTACAATGACCAAAACAAAACCCATCAGCAAAAAATCCAGGTGAGCTTCATTCCCTGACCATCAGGCTAATACTGAGATTGTTTGTACTAGCATACTCTTCCCCCATCACCAGCCCCACAGTGCCAAGATTCACACCCAGGGCCTTGTACATTATACAATATTTTGCCACTGAGATGTAACTTTAGTTCTACAAACCCATTGGCAAGTCTGATACTAATTCTCTCAACCAGATCAGTCATTAAGATACTGACATGCCCCCTTACCAAACGCTGTCTATCTGCTGAGCTTAGAGCTCTGAAAGGATCCCGATACCAGACTGCTTTTACTTTCATTAGGTACCTAAGGCTCTGGAGATTGCCTCAATATCCAGAAAATAAAGTTTTAGACCCTATCTTAGTAGGAGGGCAGCAGGAGCTGCTCCTGGAGGATAAGCTGCTGGTTTTAGGCCTGTGTTCCAATAGCTGCTAACTGCTAGAAAGGCTTCCAAAGATTCAAAGAAAGGCAGTAACTGTGGGGCAGTAAGGAATATAACAAAAGCATCTGTAACTGTGTATTTTTTGCTGTTGAATTTTGGTTTTATGTATAAATCAGGTACGTAGTTGAAATTTTAGTAAAGAAGGGGGTGAATGGATACTCTTTGTTGTGTCAAAATGCTTGCTTTTATGGAATAGTTTGGTGTCTCAGTAGAAGAGAAAAAAAAGACCATGCATTGTCCTGGGTCAGAGCTCCCTCAGGCCTAAGTGATGATTCAATACATTTTGTGGAATCTACTCTGACCCTTATTGCCTCTGCTTGTTAGAACGTAAAATGGATTACTACTGCCTATCATTATGTGTAGGTGTGTTTCTCTTGTTGCAGCTCCCAGAAGAGTTTGCATTGTACCTTTTTTGCCTGCTTCTTCTCTTCATAATTCGGGAACCATAACAAATGTTTCATCTCTTTAGCAGGATTCCTGTATTTTCACTCCTGGCTAACAATGGCTTTCGGCTGCAGAAACCATATCTGCCGCACATTATTGTGTGCTTTCCTTTGGACCCACCATTTGTGAGCTGTGTGTGATTGGTTCTGCACAGATTAAAATAGCACCTAGAGAGCCAATTTAAGATTCAGGATGAGTGAACCTGAACATTAGAGACATTCTGGCAAAGTGCACACCTCGTAAATCCCATTGTTAAATTTGTAATGCTAGCAATGGAATGCACAGCTCTGCACTTCACCCTCGTTAAAGCAAAGGAAGGTTGTAAGGGCTCTTGTACAGCTCCAATGGGCATAGAGACAATGTATTGACAAAGGCTTTCTTAAGTCCCCTTGCCACTCAGAGACACATATACACCTTCTAGAAAGGCCAGTCTTTTCTAATTTGAGACTCTGCTAATTAAAAGTTTACTGTCATTTATAAAAATAAATCTGAATGTTCAAAATGAAGAAGGGCACTAGAAAAAATGTAACAGTCATTGAGAAGATATAGAAAATAATTGGAAATTACTGGAGATTAGTTTTGTGATAGGCTGTAATCTGAACACCCATTTTCCTCAAAATTTCATGTCCTTAGCTGGGTGTGACAGGTCATGCCTATAATTCCATCACACTGCAGTTTGAGAATGGGAGTGGGGGAGGGGGTTGAGAGTCTGAGGACAGCCAAGGTTACATAGCAAAGCCCTTTCTCAACGTTTAAAGAAATTCTGTTTTGAAATAACAAATCTGTTAGTTCCATGTGATCATCTGTTAGATAAGTATTTCTCAGTTGTAGTGGGCCTTTGGAATCTATAGGGAGGTGTTATAAAAAATACTGCTCCTGTGTCCTGTGCAGATATTCTGCTTTATTTGCGCTAGAGTATGGTCTGAGTATCATGAGTTTTACAAATCTCCCTAAAGTATTTTAATGTGCAGTACAGATTCAGAGCGTTTCGCCTGGAACCACTTTGAACCATTTAGTTTAGAAGAAAATGCATTAGGTACATGGATGCTTTCAAACCCCATCTTAATTGTATGCATCTAATATACATAGTCTTAAAACTACATAGGGTCCATAATCACTTCAAATCTATATAAATCACTTCAAATATATATAAAGATTTGGATGTATTTGAATAGAGAGACTGGGTTTTTGATTATTTACATTTAGAAACATGCTTAGATCACTTAATTGAGCATTATAGTGCCTAAAATTTAGAGATGTCTAGATTGTGAACATGTTTGTATTTTTATTATACTACTAAAAAAACCTCTGGCTCTCATAGGGTTAATTGTTTTACCGAGAAATAGCTTCCTGCCCATCCTTAGCAAAAGATGCTGTATTTGTGTATTATAAAGTAGTATTTGTTCCCTTTTCAAAAAATGATGATAGTATCTAGACAGAAGATAATAGCAGCTGAAAGCTGGTGAAAATTTGCCTGATTTGATTACAGTTCATTAAGAACAGCAGCATTTCTGAGAATCAAACCTGCTTCACATCAGATTCAAGGGGGTTGGGAGGAGCATCATTTTGATACTTCAAACAGCCTATAGGATGAGTGGAGTCTACAGGAACTTAGATCAGGCAATGATTTTGATATAATTATTCATCATCGCATGGCTACCTATCAGCATGAAGGACAAATTTGCTTTAGTAGTTACTTAAAGCCGCATTGGTGAGACCCTTTAAATGTGTTTGTTGAAGGGCAACTGGGAAAGCCTCTTTCCCTTTTCAGGAAGTATTTCACCCTTTTCAACCCATTCCTGGCAAATCTGAATAGAAAATTGCTAATCTTTACAATATTTATTCTCCAATAAGACAGAAAGTTTCAAGGTAGTGCATGTCTCGATGGCTTTCATCTGTCAGGGGGTGTCTTTGCATCCTAGCAGTTTTGACAAAAACATTAAGAGAAAACTATGTGTCACTTTACCCCAAAGAGTACTCTGGTGGTTGACAAACAGTCATCTTTCTGTAGCACCAGTAACATGTGTTTTAGAACTAATAGCTCAATTTTGAGGGTACAATGTTCTAACACAGGAGGGTTCTGGTTTATGGAGAAATACGAAACAAACTCTCTTTATTTTATGAGTCTCAGTAAAGTGTGTTACAGGTATTTTTAAGAGGACTGATGTTATTGTTCCCAAAGTGAACCCCTAAAGAAACTGTATAGACTTCATTATTGTTTGTTTTTCTTTTAGTGAGCTATATTCTACTTCTTCGATTTATAACTCATATAGGAATATAGGACCATAAGAATAATTTCAATTTTTCTGTGTTCTTGGCTGACAGCATCTAAACATTATACACAGTATAGGTGGCCAACAGCTCAGACCTGAAATAATCACATAGGAACTGTATTAATTAAATCACTGCTTGGCCAATTAGCTCTAGCTTCTTATTGACTCACTCTTACAAATTAATTGAACCCATTTCTATTAATCTGTGTGTCAATATATGGCTGTGGCTTACCTGCTAAAATTCTGGTGTCTGTCTCAAGTGGGGCTACATGGCCTCTCTCTGACTCTGCTTTCTTTCTCCCAGCACTCTGTTTAGTTTTCCCTACCTACCTAATTTCTGCCCTGCTATAGGTTCAAAGCAATATCTTTATTCATTAATGGTAATCACAGCATACAGAGGGGAATCCCACATCATTTGTTGATAATTCTTTGCTTAGGTCTGTACTCCATTTTTTAATGAATTATTTGTTCTTTTGATACCAATTTCTTTGGTTCTTTGTATATTTTGGAGGTCAGTCCTCTGTCTAATGTGGGTTTGGTGAAGATCTTTTCCCATTCTGTAGGCTGCCATTTTGTCTTGTTGGCCGTGTTCTTTGCTCTACAGAAGCTTTTTAGTTTCAGGAGGTCCCATTTATTAATTGTTTCTCTAAGTGTCTGTGCTACTGGGGTTGTATTTAGGATGTGGTCTCATTTTAGTTTTTAATAATGAAGCAAACCATTATTACCTTTAATGATAGAGAATCCTGATTACTTTTCTCCATGTTTCTATATTGCTCTGCTCCCCTCCCCCACTTTTAATTTAATTGTAAATAAGTTCTGACCTTTTGAAATTTTTTTGCAAGCTCCTTACCTCAGTTTCCTAATTCTGAAAAAGAAATAATATTACTTCCCCTCTTACTACTCAGGCCTGTCAAAAAGATAAATGAGTTGATAATCATTAGAGGAGAGATATGTATGCATAAAGCATTATGTTATTATGTTATTCTCATCTTATGATAGCAAAAAGTATTTCTATACCGAAAATATGGGCAATGGTATAGATGGAAGATTTATGATTTTCTCGGTGATTTGTTTCCCTTTGTGGAATTAGAATAATTCCTTTAGGTTACACAGAGAACCCACTTATCTTAAAACCTGAAGGCATCTTAACATGTCTACATGAATATTCAAAATGCTTCAGGGCATGAATATTATGACTGTTATATGAAACAAAGTGATTGATTTAGAGAAAAGCATGAGTGGTTTTTCCTGTGGTTTGATATCACAGAGATAATGTGCAGTTGTCTAGCTTTGATATGGATAAAAATGTAGAGTACTCCACCTAGGGGCTTAGTGACCCTTGTAAAAATAATATGAATAATGGTCAATCTTACCAGAAAAATCAAATATTTTAAATATTTAATTCTGGTGTAAGCATGTGTTATTATTTAAAACACTGTGCTATCTAAATGTAGTTAATTCTTGAATTTAGGTGATCATTGTAAGGGATACTTTGTGACCTTGTAGAAACATGTCTTACATAAGATACATTTATTTTTAACACTGAAATAATCATAATCATAATGTATCCCCAAATATGTTTAATCTATTTGCTTAACCATATAGTCAAGCATTGAAATAGAGTAATAAAATTAATCACAGAAATACTAATTCTATTGCTACATAATCCACCTGACATAAACCTCTTACCGCCCCCAGTTTCTCCCATGTTATTCTAACCATTCTTAGAAAGTTGGTCACTATGTGTTCCCTCACCGTTACACTTGGCCACCCCCATGACACCGTCCTTCCTTTCTCTATAGTTTTTAAATGATGCATTCTAGTATCCAAAGCAGGATCAAGTCTCTAAATGAGTCTCAAAAAATATCCTTTTTTGACTCTGATACCTATAAATATGTTCTGAGTTTAACTGACACAGTCTCATGCAGTGGATGTTTACACTGATGAAGTTTTGTACCTAGTGAAGCCTTAGTATGAAACAACTGCCAGTGTTGTTCAGTGTCGCCTAAAAGTGATAATGGTATTACTGCTGCTGACAATGAGCATCTTGACCTGTGATTACAGATGTCATTAATAGACTGTGGTAAAAATAACTTAAATCAGTTTCCTTTTTGCTTTTAATGTAGTTTCCATTACAGGCAATAAAGGTATGAATCCTTCAGATAGACCTGGTCAGAGAGAGAGCTGGTAACAACCATAATGTGTTCAAATCCCTCCTTCTGGCTGTCCTCATATTTTGTTATTCTAAGAGCCTTAATTCTCTTTTGTTCCATGGAGTTGATTCATAGCTCAACTCTCTCCATATCCTCCTTATCAAGTACTCCAAATAATGTGGGCATATAACCATAGCTAGACAAACAGAAAATCAAAACCCTGGAAACCTTATGTAGAACTTCTGACAGCTTGGCTAGAAATCAAAGGGGCCTCCAATCTTCACATCTCTGAGAACATACTCTTTGTTGCAGAACTTTAGATCAAGATCTAATTAGAGAAGGGTAGAGACATGTGTGTGTGTTTGTGTGTTTGTTGTGTGTATGTGTGCATGCTTGTGCATGTGAGTATTACAGATGGGTAATATTAGAACGTATTAGAATGCCAATGGGAGTTGTTAGGCAAAACAGGCAAGGCTAAAAGGAAACCCCACTGGAACCACTGGAAACCCCACCAGAGGGGAAATCTAGAAATCTGTGGAGGATAGCTAGCTTTGGTGAACAGGGTGGGTTCTGGTACATTTTCTTACACTGGGATGCTTGCTCAGCTTGTCTTCTGTCTGCAGTCTTGCCACTCCATCCTTTCAGCTCCATTTTTGTTACTCCCTTTAAATCTTCCATGTTTCTCATCTACCTTAATTGGATGGGTATATTTTACTTGTGTTCATATGCTGATCAAAAGATGTCCTTATTATCAAGCTTTTGGTACTGTAATTGATAATAATTTACTTCTCTGTGGCTTCTATTAGGTTGTAAACTCTACAAGGACCCTCTAACTCGTTTGTTTTATTGTAGATAAATGTACATGACCAATAACTAAGAACTTTTTAGGTATGGTGTCCTGAGGTGTTTAGTACCTTCATTTTTGCAACCATCTATCCAGAAATTTATTACTTTCAAAAATGAAACTCTCACTAACTTAACTCTAATCTCCTCATTATCTCCTTCGCACCTTCCAGAGACCACATCTTGAAGTCTCAGGGGTGAACACAGCGCCTGTCATATCAGAGGTAAGCAACACAAATCAATGTCTATTCAGTAATTGAGTGTAAATGCTCAGTAATTTATGCCTTCTTTTCAGTAGAAAAGAATGTTGATATTTTCAAATTTGGAATGATGATTCATCTCTATATTAACCAGACGAAACTCCACGTATCAAAATTTATTCTAATCCCATTCTACCCTAACTTGACAAAAAGAATATAATGACTAAAAAATAACTGACTAAAAGTAGACAATAGCCCCAACTCAAAAGATGGATGTGTGCGAAACAGCATCCAGATCATTAAAAACATAAACACAACGGAATTCAATTGTCAGTAACCTTTAAGAGTAAGAATGATAGCACAGATAATCATTAGTCTTAGACAAATGCCAAATAAATGACAATGTCAGCCATGATAATTATGGAATTGGGGCAAAAGAGAAAAGATTACACAAGCAAGCTCTCTTTGTTGTCTCTGTGACATTGCTTGGTTGCATGACATGGTTGCAGATGCTGCTTGGAAGCAGCTGTGGAACACAGGCAGCTTGAACCTGATCACATTATTTGGTTTTAATGAATACTTAGACTGTGGGGCAAGAAGAAGCCTCTTTACTACTTTGAGGTTCGTTTTTTTTTAAATTATGAATTTGACAAATTAAAAACTTGAAGGTTTTTAAAAGAGTTTTTAATTTGATAGTGCCTGGCATCATATTTTTAAAAAAATATTTTGTTTCCAGAATGTCTGAGTTTACTGAGCATCTTATGTATAGTCGCAGTGACAACAGAGATAAAAATCAGTAACTGCTTCAGACAACAAATGCCTACAAGCACTGCTAACAGTTGGAGTCCCTGTTCCTGTATCTGAGGTTAAGGCACGCAGTTTGGAGTTAAAGCTGCTGCACCAAACCCACTTTGTCTAGTATATAGGCTGATCTCTTGGGTCTTGTATAGAGAAAAAATGCAAAGACAAGTGTCTTTTTCCAGTGATGAAGTCCGGTTGTGTGACTGGTGTGTGTCGCCAAAAATGAGACCACCTGGAAAACCTGGAAGAAGTTTAGAGAGCACAGCAGAGGGAGAGCCTTTACAAGGTTATACAAATATGGCATCAACTTTTGACTCCCACCTTTTAGAATGTGAAATCCACAGACCTTTTATAATGCACAATGATGGCTTAAAATTTTGGAAGCCATGCAATCACATAATTTGGGAAATTATTTAGATGGTTTAAAAGCATGCAATAATAACTGAGAAGTAGCAGTGTAGTGTTAGGAGAGGCTGGACTTTTGACAGATGTGGTGGGTTGTAATTTTTCTACTTAGCTGTGAAATTTAGGCTACATTCTTTAATATCAAGGCAGGGGAGTTGTATCCCATATCTACAAAATGAGAATGAGTTGGATAATCAAAGAAACTCAAATTCTACAAAGCAGATCACACACTGTACTGTTACTGTTGTATCAACTTCTTCAGAGTCTGGCTCCGGTACTGGATGAGTGTTGTACCTATTAAATTGCCTTTCTGTGTTTCTTCCAGCCTTAATTACAGTGGTATTAACTTTGCTCGACAAACTTAGATTCATTAGATGAGCTTACATATGGGCTCACACAATAGAATTGGGTCCTATTTTTCTCAAATCTGAAATACAATTTGTAGTGCAGAGATTAAGCACTTTCCTTCTGAAAGATAATGAGAGTTGGTGTCTTTAACCCAATCAAACCTTCTATTTCCAGAAGAACTTAGAGCTGTTTTAAATATTATAGTAGTTCTAAGGACCTAAGGGTGAGGAGATGTTTGCCCGTTAAGCCACAGAAAATTATGTGTACGTCATTTTATTCTTTTGTGCAAGTAAACATGACTCCCCAATCCTTAAACCCAAAGATTCATCACAACTTTTCACCTCAGTTAACTTTATGAAGAGTGAGCACAGGGCTCACATTACATCTGAAAAACTTTGAGCAATTTATATACAAGACACCTCCTTTAAAACAATTATAGTTTTACATTTCTTCAGCAAGCTACTCAAAACCCTTATTTTTGAACCTGTCTGTTTGAATTAAATGCTAGGGATAAAAAACAAGTCTGGAGATGAATATGTATACATTTTGTTTTTAGAAAGTCCAGACTGCTTTTTCGCCTTCACTATGGAAAGATGTTACGATAAATTTAGTGTCCAGTTGAGTTGGGTTGCTTAGTTATGACAGTCGACAGCTTCTTTCCTGACGTTTTCAGATGGTCTTCTCGCCGCTAGCCCTGCTGTACAGTCTCATTTTACCCTCAACTGCTTAAACGCTACTTTCCAGGATAACTAGAAATACAGCCCCTGAAATGCTCCATTACGTTCGTCACCTTTCTTGTTACTGTGATCAAACATCCGACACAACGCAAATGATGGAAGAAACGGTATATTTAGGTTCACAGTTCGAGGGTCCAGTTCCTCCTGGTGGGGAGGTCAGGGAACCACGATCTTGAGGTGGCTGCTCACATCATAGTCATACTCAGAAAGCAGAGTGATGAATGTTGCTGTCCGCCCTCCCCCCTCTCAAACTTTTGCAGAGATTTTGCAGAGTCCCTTGGGTGCTGTGGGGAAGCGTGTTTAGCTGAATCCCCCTAAACTGTCAGAGCTAGGGAGGAAGTATCCAAAACGAGCCAGTGACTCTTGCTGTCACTTGCAGTCATTTTGCTTCCTGCAGAGTCCTATCAGATCAGATACACTGGGGTTGTCTGCACCTATGGATCTTCCTACATCTTACCAACATGTTATTACGAAAATGGACCTGAGTTGGAACTGACCTGAATGCCCTATCCCCGAGGACTAGCTTTTAAGGTACCACACATTTCCAAATTGGGAAGCAATTAACAGTCTTACCCAGGTATAATATCTGTGAACCACAACAATGGCCAGTGCGGCTTGATAACATACACAAAAAACAAAAATAAATGTCTTGCTGTTCATTTTTAAGAATTTATTTATTTAATTTAGGAGTATTTCGCCAGCCTCTATGTAAGTGCAACTTGGGCATGAAGTGCCTACAGAATCCAGAAGAGGGCACCAGATGCCTGGGACTAGAGCTACAGACCCTGTGCACCATGATGTGGGTGCTGGGAACCAAACCTGGGTTCTCTACAAGAGCAGCAAATGCTCTTAATTTCTGAGCTTTTTCTCCTGGCCCTTGTTATTCTTCTTGATAGATATAAGTATTATTTTTCTTTGACAATTTCAGTCATGTATATGTACTATATTTTAATAATTTTTACCTTCATTACCTTCCTACTCTTACTGAATTCTTTCTTCCCCAAAAGTTCTTCTATTTTAATATCTGTTTTGGGTTACTTATTTACTTATTTAATTATGTATTTATTTATTGTTACCCATTAGTTTAATTAGGATTGTCCAAATTATCTTTTTCTTTGCAATCTTCTAGAGACGACCACTGTTTAGAATATCATCATCACAAATCAGTCAAACTGTTTCTAGAACTACAGGCAAGTAGACTTTCATATAAAGCTATTATTTAATTGTAATGTTTTTTGAGACTCCTTTATTCTTTTTTTTAGTTTTAAAAATTAAATGGATTAATTTGATAAAGATTGGCTAAATTGTATATAGCACGATATTATGGAATATATGCCTGCTTTTATTCTTATTTCTGGCTATTTATTTATTTATTATTTGTATAATCTCACAATTGATCTCAAATTGATAAGTACCTGGGATGTTTGTAGATTTTCACTATTATTAAAATCATTACTGTGATTTCTTGTACGTGTATTTTATGTATGTGTGATTTACTTTTTCAAATGAGTATATAGGAGGAGATGGCATATTATAGAATATGTATGTTTTTAGTTTTATAAGAAATCACCACATTATTTACCATGGTAGCTATACAATTTTTTAAATTCTTTTCACAGTGGAAGAAAACTTCCACTTTAATATCCTTCATACTAGACCTTATTATCATATTTTTTCATATGAGAATTCTTATTTTAGGTGAAGGGAAAATTGGAAAAAAAGTTCAATTTCTGTGTTGCTGCTCAGGTGAACTTTGTTCTGGATTCTTAGACACACTACACAAGTCACAGACTTAGAAATAGCCCTAAGTTTGTGCCTTTAGTAGACATAATAGTACTTCAGCATAAATAGGATTTCATTACTTCATTATTTTTCATATAAAATAATATGGGAAAGAACTTTTTGCCAACTTCTCTTCTGTGTAGAGTTCTTAGCACCAGTGTACTGATACTTGAATATAGATAGTTCTTTACTGTGGTATATTTAACAGCTGGGCTGACCTCTACCCATTGGCTCTACAGTCTTTACATTAGCATAAAAAGTTATTATCAACAGTTGCTGGGGGAAAGGTGATAAAGATGCCTCTTGTTTAGAGACAGTGCTGTAGAAAATAGACAAAAGGAATGTGTTTACTCTATCTTGTGAGAATGAAGAAAACCATACTTGCACCATTGAGAAAAACTACCTTAGGCTCAATTACTGTGAACATTCTAATACAAAATGTTTGTACATGCCTGACTAGTTTTTATGAATGCCCCTAGAAACACATAGAAAGTCCTTAGGAATTTCCCACAGGGTTTATTTTCTCTTTGAAGCTGCTGTTTATGCTGCGTTTTAACTCATCATTAATGAATATTATAGGTAAAATTATGTTGTCCTTTGGATTGCACAGTGTCTTGCATTCTTATAAGTTGTCTGTTGAAGTCTTCTTCTTTGGCAACACAAAGGTTCCTCTGAATGTATTAAAATGTGTTTCCAGAGAACAAAGCTAGTTTATATATGGCATGAAGAACTATTTTATGACTGGCATTGTGTTAGTCTCTACCCTCCAAAAGGCTAAGAGTAAAAGATTTGATAGTATGCAGTTGCAAGTATGAAAAATGGCATAGGAGTGTCACAGGGGTACAGTAATTATCTATCCATTAGATGGCCCAGACTGTGTTTTGATTCTATGTAAAACTCCAAGATTATTACATATAATGAATTAGAACATGGTGTCTATACTGATGGCATCTTACAGCCTAATGGAAGATTGGGTAAATGCAGAGCAGTTTTATTTATTTTTATTAATTTCTTAAATTACTATACAAAATAATAAGATTCAGTGTGTGTGTGTGTGTGTGTGTATGTTCATGTGTACACATTTTCATGTGAAGGTCAGATTTTAGCCTTGGGGTCATACCTCAGAAACCATCCACATTTGTTTTGAGATACCCCATTAGGATCTGGGAATCTCAGAGTAGGCTAGTAGTCTGGCTGGTCAGCAAGCCCCCTGAATCTGCCTGTCTTTGATTTTCTGGGATTACAAGTGTGCTCCATTATGCCTGCTTTTTTATTAGAGTACTAGAGAATCAAACTCAGGTCGTCAGGCTCTCATGACAAGCACTTGACTAACTGAGCTAGATCTTTATCTCCCTGCTATGACATTTCATACATATATAATATCATTGTACTACACCTATCTTGTCTGTTTACCCACTACTTTTCCCTAACTCCCCCTCTCCCTTTCTTGCTATTCTTCTTCCAACCATTTAATAACAGTCTTGCGATTTCATCTTGCATTATGTATGTGTGTGTGAGTATAAATCTAGATTACAAAGAAGTTTTAAAAAAATAAGTAGACATTAAAATAATAAGTATGTAGTTTTCTCACAGTGTTCTTTTTCTTTTTACATATTAATGCATTTTCATTAAGCAAGAAAAAGAACTAATACTATTATTTGATTAAATATAGCCATATTACACTGAAAAGGAAAACTAGTATGTAACATCACACACCTTATGTTTGAACAAGCATTTTACAAACCAAATATCTGCTTTTAAAACTAGTGTGCTATCCATTGCTGCTTTCTAAATTGAGTGATATTTGCATGTAGCACAAATTAGCATATTAACACATAAAACAATTTTGCAAATAACATCAAAAGCCTAGCTGGCTAGTTTAATCTGCTAAAAGGTTGTAAAATACATGTTACTGTTAATGTTATGAGTAAAAAGTACAATCACCTGCATTAACCTACCTTATGTTTATGCAAAGTGGAGATAATTGACATATGTTCAAGGGATCATAAGGATTACTGGAGATTATACTAACACCATGTAAACTGTAATTATCACCTCCCATTAATGATAACTTGAGTTAATGTACATGTATTTGTTTCTCTGCTAATTACCTGTAATTGAGGTAATAATCCATGATATAAATTGGATGTTTCTTTTGTTTAATTCCCTAGGTTCTGCAATATATGTGTTTGTTTTATAGTACAAGCTTTTTGGCTTGTTTATCTTGCTGACTACAGGAAGAACAAGTTTTCATGCCTTCTGGGGTGAGGGTAACTGGAGGCAGAGCTGGGAATCTTAGCACTTAGGGAGGTCCATTTGTTCAGTTAAAGAGTCAGATGGTGATCTCCCATTAGTTCTGTCCCACCGTCTCCATGAGTGAACGCACCCCTCTCGTTCCTGACTTCATGCGACCAAACCCGTCTCTCTGAGTGTGGCCAACAGCGGGGGCTGACTGAGAAGCAAAGGACAATGGCTCTGGGCTCTGATTGTTCTTCATGGACGGGCTCTGTGGGAGCCTTCTCAGCTTGGTCGATCACCTTCCTGGACCTGGGGGGAGTTGGGAGGACCTTGGTCTTAGCATAGAGTGGGGAACCCTGATGGCTCCTTGGCCTTGAGAGGGAGGGAGGGGAGGTATGGGTGGAGGGGAGGGAAAAAAAAAGAAAAAAAAAAAGAAAAAAAAAAAGGAAAAAAAAAAAAAAAAAAAAAAAAAAAAAAAGTCAGATGGCCAGTGACTCATGAGGAATATACACATGGATACATTCTCAAGCTCCACATAACCAAGCCGATTGTAGGTTATATCATCAACACTACCTTTCTGTGAAAAATCTGGCTGTGAAATGTATTTAGTCTTCCTTTGAAATGCAAGTCCTCCATATCCGGAAGGGTTTCTGTCTCCAGATTCTATCTGTAAATTATTTCTTCTGGAACTAGAACCTTAGTTTTAAAGATCCCATCTCTCTCTCTATGCATTGATTAAGATAAAATAAATGAATGTTTGTGACATGAAGGTGTTAATGATGTGTGGAGTTATCACTTCTCTGAAGATAATATTTTCTTTTCTTTTCTTTTTTTTTTTTTTTTTTTTTTTTTTTTGTTTTTCAAGACAGGGTTTCCCTGTAGTTTCTAGAGCCTGTCCTGGAACTAGCTCTTGTAGACCAGGCTGGCCTCGAACTCAGAGATCCGCCTGCCTCTGCCTCCCGAGTGCTGGGATTAAAGGCGTGCACCACCACCGCCCGGCTGAAGATAATATTTTCAAACAATATAAGTGGTCTTGGTTGTAAAGGAAAAACAATGTGTAGCCATTAAAAAGAAATGATGATAAAGATTTTCCATTGGTTTAGAAGGAAAATTGGCAGAATAAAGGTCAGTTTGTGGTCTTTTCAAATAAACTGGTGAAAAGCATAGTATTTTCATGTCTTGAAAATAAAGTGTCAGCAGGATATTAGTTTAGAGAGACTAATGGCAGAGAAGGTAATTATGATGCCGAGGGCAGAAGGTCTTTGCAGATTATTATCATTTATTCTCTGTTATGGGCCAAGTGGGCTACTGCTAATCCTTCAAAAATTTTCTAATTTGAGAGCATTTATTGATGAAGAAGCAGAATTGGAGAAGTTAATTTCCTCATAGAAAGTCTCATATTCTGGATATTAGGAAGAAAAAAATTGGCCATGTTCAATTTGTTCAACTTCTGTGGTCACTTATGGCACTACAAAACATGGTATCTTTTGATAAGAACTGCCTACGACTCAATCAGTTTGAAATTATTTAAGGATATATGCTAGGAAGTTGTACCTTTTTAAGATTTACTGTTTTTTTTATATCATGTCTATGAATGTTTTGAATCCATGTTTGTGTGTGTACCACATGATTACATGGTATCCATGGAGGCCAAAAAAGGGCATTGGATCCCTTGGAACGAAAATTCCAAACAGTTTGTGAGCCATTATGTAGGTGCTGGGAACCAAGCCTGGGTTGTCTGCTAACTCAGTGAATGCTCTTAACTACCGAGTCCTTAAAAAGCTTCCTGCTTGAACAATATTCAGGTTTATGTCTCTAATCTGTCCTGATGTAGTTCTGGAACACTCACATATGATCTTGGTGGAAGCTACAGTTTCTTTGATTTTTCTTTTCTTTGATAAAGGGAGAAATCATGTCAAGAACATACCTGGAATTGGAAACTGATTATTTTTCTCAAGAACCTTGAATCTTCCGAGAGTAATGCCAATGACAGCTGTGAGTTTATTGCTCGCTGTGAGCAGCAGGCAAGACTGCTCCTAAGGATGTGCTTTTGTTTCTCAGTGTTTCAAGGGAGCCTTGATTCCTGATCATTTTCAAAGGCAAGTTCCCAGGCTTATTTTTTTTTTATTCAATCATGCCCACAGACTTCCAATATATTTCCCTTTGCATTTAGGCTAAGCAGGGTCAGTTAGTTCTATTGCTTGTAAGAAGCAAGAACTCTGACTACTATTTAGATGTGAGGAGTGCCTCATCTCGCTGTTTAGAAGAGAAGGCTGAAAAAATGGGCAGTAAAATAATAGGTAATTTTCAAAAAAGTTAAGATACAATTTTAAATCAAAACTGATCTATAAACTATTGTCTAATAAAGTTTTCCAGTTAATTATTAAAGCATCAAGAAGACAATTTAATCAAGAGAGTATAGATATTACCCTTAGTAATCTATCTCTCCAAGATACAAAAGCCATCAAAAAAGAAGTTTTTTTTTTAATAGAAAAATGGCATCTTATTTTTTTTAAGTTTCAGATGTTCTGGAGGATTTTTTCTATAGTTGAATTTGATATTTAGAATTTTAACTTCGTTTTCTCCCATTTTCTCAAATATGCTTTTTATCAATTTATCAGCATTACTACTTTCTCAGTAACATTAATTTTTGTCTCACAAATAAGTTATTTGTTTTTAACCAAGTAAAAATCTAGATACTTTAAACCAAAGCCATGTCATTGCCCATGATTTTACACACCATTCCAATCCAATAGGGGTGTTGGGGGAAGGGTTTTGGTTTGAGGCTAATTGGTTCAATGAGGAACCAAAGGAATGTATAGCAAAATCCTTTGCAACAACACCTTTCATGACCTTTTTCACAGATGATTTTTGATTCCTAATTTTCATGCTTTACAGAGTGATTGCAATAGATCATGTCATTTGGGAACTGTTTGCAGCTTGCATAGGAAAGAGATGTTGAAAATCTTCCTTGGAAGAAAAGAATGTGAGTTTACTTCTTCCAAAGTAAAACCTTTAGGAGTGTATGAAATCCTGTCCTCCTGGGCAAGAGCTGAGGGTGAGGTGAACTCTTTTATTCCTGCTGCATTAAAAAATGCTTTTTTCATCTAACTATCATGAAATTACGGTGCACATTTCTTTAGTTTTATAGGCAGAATACTCTTGCCTTAGACAATCCCTTCATTCAGCTACAGGAAACTCTAGAAACTGTTTTCATGCTAACCCTAAAAGATCTTCAGGGAACAGAGGGGTCTTCATCATCTTTCCCTTTCACAGGTTTTCTCTGGATCTCTTTTAGGATGGCAGTTAGCACATTAATTCAACATGAAAACATAAGAAATCAAAAAGAAGTGTGTACCCATCTAGAATAAAAATATCTGGATTAATAGGCCATCAAGTAATTAATTAAGTCAGAATCAGTAAGTGTGCTTAGTTGAGCTGTGTTAGCTTGATTTCTATGTTTAGTGATATGACCTGTAAACTCATATAACTGATCATATACTCATGACATAATAACTAAACAAATACTATAAAAATATTTAATACTAGGCACAGAACGTAAGCAAAAAAAGGTAAAAACTCTGTTTCTGTGGAGCATGCTGGATAACAACCAACACTTTCATTCAATAAGTATAGAGTGTTAGGCTTCTCCTAAAGCAATGCATGAATATATGTTATTAGTATGTGAAATATATGCATATAGATCACACACATGATATCTATATATGGTCCACATTGAGAATTACTTTATGTAATGATGCAGTCAAGACTCTCACTACTTTTGACTCTTGGCACTATACTAAAAGAGCAATAATGTGTAACTTAAGAAAGTTCTTATATAAAAGAGACATCTGATATACATAGATGACTAATAGGTAATAGATGAGTGATAGATGATGCATTGATATATTTATATTCTTCATTCTAAAGTTCGGTTCATTCCTTACTGGATATAATACCAAATAAATACTATAATATTTGCAAATATACTCCCCACTATTAAAAATGTGACTTATAATTTATTTAGTAGACTTCCCTTTTCAAGACATATGTGACACTAAGGCTCAGAATGTAATAAGCCAAGGTTCTAGGTGCAATCAGTATTCATTTAGGAAATGTCAGGTGATTTCTAATATGAAAGAAAATCTCTAGTTGGAAAGAAATAACTTGTCAAAGAGCAATATAAAGAATGCCTCAGAAACTTGATAATTGGATTTTTTCCTTCTACCTTCTCATGTGGATAATTTCATACAATACCCCTTTTATTTGTAGAATAGAAAAGAGGTCTTTTTTTTTGCCTGATTGTGTTGACTGCCTACCACCTGTGAACTTTAAATGCATGTCGTTATTTAGTGAGCAACGCTCTTCGTGGCATGTGTTCATTTTTATGTATGAAGAGTCAGTCATAATTTGGAACACGAAATTGAGCCATTCTTTGTATCCTTTTTATACATTTTGTACTCCAATTTCTTGAAAACCTAGCTTCAATATTTATTTCTGTTATTTCATTTTGATTCAGCCCAACTAAAAAAACCAAATCTCATTTTATACTAACTAGTATTTTGCTGCGGTAATTACCAAGAAAATACTTTGGTAACATGATTAGCTAGTAAATTTCTCTCTAATCTTCCAAACACTGTTATCTCTACCTTTTATATAAATGCTTACTGGAAAACCACAAGCCAAAAATGTGCTCTTTCAAAGTGACAGAATACTTAATAGCTACTATAGGACCATAAATAAAATTATGCATAATTGTGAACTATACTCTAGTTACCTAGTCAGAGAAAAGATTTAATCTTTGGAGAAATGCAGTATATGCATAATAAAGTATAGAGAAAACAATCAGTTGCAGGGAAGATTTAAAATTTCTATCACTATAATTTTAGTCTAAAATGGAACAAAAATGATTCGGTGACATACAACATGCTAATAATCTGAAGGAAATGATAAGACCAAATTCTGTGAGAAAATTTCCATGGAAAATAAATAGACATAGGTAGCAAGGAGAAAAGAGTGTCTCTCTTCATTCCCATTTTCTCTTCATCGGGTGCAAGATTATGTAGAGAAACAATCACCATGAAGCTTCTTAAAGATAAGATTCTGAAGATTATTTAAAGGGGGGATTTATTTCCGCATCATTAAACCTCATGCTAGATGCTCCTGTGTCTTGAGAAATCAGCATCTCTTGAGACTTAAACAAAGTATCTCACATCCTCTAGTAAGTGGACATGCGTACAAATACAATATATCTGCAGCATGCACACACAGCAACAGGCACCAAGAGTGGATTTCTTCAAAATTTTTTTGTACATCTGAAAGACCTTTGGAGAACATTGATTCTATGAAGGCCAAAACCACTCTGCAGCTTGCTGTTGATGGAGAATTTATCGGAAGAAAAGTGCACAGTACACTAAAGGTTGCCCGTTTTCTTTGATCCACATCTGTTCAATGGGGACACAACTGTGCTATCAAATGTTTTATGCAGTGTGTATAACCCTGCTTCAGTTATTTTTTTACTTTGTTGCTTTACTTTTAAAGCTCATAAGATTTAATGTTTTAACAATACATTTTTTTCTCTTGCAAAACCTTGACAATAATGTTCAAGTTTTTCTGCCCGGAAATCATTGGCGTGCTTAAAATAAGAGAATAGTTTTTAAGTGCTCCACAGCACTCCTACCTATTGTATTATATATCCCATTTGTTTTATTCAATCATGGCCCTGTATGAGTTGGCTCTGTGAACTCCTTCTGAATTCAGAGATGACCCTGAAAAAGAATAAAATTATAAAGAGGAGATCAGTGTCTGAAATAGCACATGAGAAGCCTTCTGTAGACAAAGAACATATTTGCACAATAACAAACCAGCATGATTTGGAGTTTTATTGGCGCAACAATAGGCACCACAAGGAGTCAACGATGACAATATCCATGAGACACTTATATCATGTCCTATAACTGTCATGCAACCAGATAAATGTCATTGGCAGAAATTGAAATTATAGCTATGAATACTTCGCTGCACCCACACCAAAGAGACAAACAGGCTGCTTTTATAAAAAACCTTATTTACTGTGAAATCAGTTACCTTTGATTTTTAGAAAATACGACTAAACCATGTCAATTTGTACATATAAAAACTAACAAGCTGACATATTAAGTCAAAGCCTCACTGCCCTGTAGCATCATAGAGTCAAAGATTAAAAATAAAGTTTAAGGCCAATTTATAAAAAAATTATAAATCAAAACGTTTCCTTAAGTAGAGACTTAAACTTATTTCATCGGTTCCTACTCTCATGTTTCATTGTGTACTATTTTCAGCCTTCCTAGAAGGTATATATCAAGAAACAGAGGAGGAAAACATTAGGTTTGTAGGAGAAAGTAAAGGGTAGAACATTACTCACTAATCATCTAGAAGGAGGGGACGTTGTACCTGCAGGGGGTGCCATAGAGCTTTATCTTCTTTAATCAGGACACACGAACAAAATAGTCTTAAATCCACACAAAACTCTTGACTGTTCAGCTTCCAAGTTATGATTTCCACTGCTATTACCCCCCCCCCCCCCACACAAGAATAGGCTGGCTGTTTGTTCTAATAGACAGTAGCCAACCAGAAAAGAAGGAGTGAAAATAATTTAATTATTTTTAATTAATTAATTAATTGAATAATATAGAACTATTATTGTCTTGATTCTCTGCTGGACAGAGGTTGTAGTCTACAATGGCCTGGTAGCTCTCTCTGAACTCAACATGAACAATACCCCACCAGCATCCCTCCACCACACCACCCTGGCAGCAAGTGCCCTATTCTCTCCCTGGTCTCTAGGCTCAGATACCTGACTTAACTCTAGTGTGAACCTGGACACAGCTCCCTGCAGAAGCTTTCCCCCTGGTGCCCGTATGGTCATTAGACTTTGTGCTAGGAGCATCACTGTAAGACTGTGCTCCACAGATAATTACTAAAACATGTACTAGGAGCTTTGTGATAGAAGCGTGCTGTTTAATGAGAGTTAGGTCAATCTCCAACTGCCGTCCCCAAACTTATATATTCCCTGTGCTCTGGAACAAAGCTGAACAGACTCACTGAAGCTCTCCCTGGAGGGGAGAGGGGGCTATCTCCGTCCTGCTTACAGGTCGTACAAAGCTCTCTGTTGTTGCTTCTGTCCATTGTCCTCATGGACTGGTGGCCAACAGGTCGTAAATTTAAAGGGAACCCCACAGATTCGGTCAAAGGGATCTAAGGGAACAGCAAGCCCAAGGGCTGTGGAACAGCAATACAAAGTCCTTTCTGCTCAATGCCTTTGCTCCTGTCACCATCGTCCGACCAGGAAGCTACAGATCTCCGTGGGGCACTTTTCAGCTGAGGAGTTAGCAAGGAAAGGGTTGGCTGTGGCTTGCTCCTTTCTCTCTCAGATATTTCAGGATTTGCCCTGATATCTGGCTCCAGGTTTTTATTATTAAGACCGAGTAGAACTCGTGCAACACCTCAGTTAATCCAGCCTTGAAACTTCCTAAGAGACAAGCCCAGAGGTTTGTCTCCTAGGCAATTCCAGATCCTGTCAAACTGGCAAGCAAAATTAGCCATCACACACTTGATGTTTGCTTTAAAATCAATTTCATTTACAATAAGTGCATTTGCTAAGCATATATATAATGCAGAAGATTCATCCTGTTGTATGAGGCACAAAGCATTTTACTCTATACATATTAGTTTGAGAAACAGTGTGTTAAATAAAACTTCTTTCCTGGTCATCAAAAAAAGAGGAGAATTTAAAATGTTACAGTATCTGTACCAATTAGAATAGTTTCATACATTGAAATAGTTTTGCCAGTAGGCAGACTGGACTCGGGCGATCCCTGACACTCCTGCTCCCAGAGATCCAAATATTTTACATTCAAGTCAGTTTGCAGTAGATGCACTATGACAACATTATGTTCCTTGCAGCATGTAAGTTTAATGAATATTGAAGTGAGGGAATTTTTCCTTAAATATTAAGATTTCTAAAAGTTTATTACATTTAAAATTTGTTCCTTTTAATAAATTATTCATTTATTTCCTAATTAAACAAACTTGGCTGAGCACATCCACAAGTTACTGGGGTATTTCCCAATGAGCAGACAGAGTATCTGACCTCAGGAAACTATAGAATTTAAGCAAAATGTATAGTTGGTGCTTTGGAAGTATCTCAGTTGAAATATCCTAAGATCATGCTGTATAGATTAAGCAGAAAGATATAGTTGACTCGATTATTAATTAGAGTTCTATTCATTATTATGTTCCTTAAGCTATGTCCTACAAAACCAACATCTTAAATTTACTATCCTTAATGCTTCTTAGATAAAATAAAAATTTAAGCAGGGTTTTGAATGTATGAAGACTTCCTTTCTCTCTAGACCCCAAGCATTTGAATATATTTTCCCAGTATTTCTCATATGGTATCCTTACCCTGGGTAAACGGTGTGCTGGGATATTACGATGAGAAAAACTGTCAAGGAAGAGGCTAAGATATGGTTCCAAAGTACTTTATTCTTGTTACTGTAGCCAGCACCCACACTGTATCATTTATTTCAAAATCATCAACTTTTTAACGATTTTAATTTTAACGAAAGTGGCTATTTCACAAGATCTATTACTAACTCTGCTTTATGAGTGCCCAGAAAGCCTGTGTCATAAGGTTAGTGAGACGGCTCAACAGGATCAGGCACTTGTTGTCAAGCTTAGGACTTGAGGTCAGTCTCTGTGGATTGACCCAAATTGTGGAAGAGAGAATGTATTCCTATAAGGTGAACTTTGACCTCCATATGAATGCTATTGTAAGCACCGTCTTCATGGAAAATGAAGAAATAAATGCAATACATGTTTTAAAAAGTAACTTCTTGCAATATTCTCAACTTGTCTTCAATATTGCCCAAACTCATTGTGGGCTTGATCAGAAATTTTAATTTACGGAAAAGTCATATGTGAGACTCATCATTACTAATATGTTTTAATAAGATCAAAGGAAAGGAAGGTTTTTGTATACACTGTTTTAGATGTTAATTGAGTGGTATGGTAATTAGGCAAGAAATCTCAGAACTTTGGGCTATCATCTCAGCAAATTCAATTCAGGGTAAATAATAAAATGTAATAAACTTAATCAATAACACACTACCAACTAGCTTACTGCAGTATTTACTAATCAGAAACAAAAAACCTGACTTTTAACTCAGGAGTTTTGGTTTAGCAACTCATATGTGTGTGGAGCATGCATGGTTGACTTACTGCCTTGAACACTTTAGGAAGGCCTCCAATCACACCCTGCTAGGTGGAATCCAACTATCTGGGATCTGATTCACCCAAAAATGAATATCTGGTTGTAGTAATCTACTCTTATTTAATATGAATATCTGGTTCTAGCAATCTACTCATTTAATATGAATATCTGGTTCTAGCATTCAACTCAGTTGAATGTGAAACTATTCATGTACCCAAATAAATACATGTACCAAATTGTAGGCATCAGATTAAGAGTCCAAGAGTTTCTCTCCCTCTTCAGAATGTTTCATATTTCAAAGTAGGTGCTGTGCTTCTAGAAGTTTGCCTCGACTTGACAGGGGCAGCAGTGCACTTGTTCTACTCAGGGTGGTAAGTAGCTTTAAGATAGTAGAGAATAGCAACCTTTCTGGCCTCTATCTCTCTGTTCATAGCCTCCCTGGGACAAGCAGAGACATTTCGGCAGGGTTTTGCTATAATACTGGTTATACATGTGAATGAAAATTAGGTTAACATATCCCCAGGAAAGCTAGGGAAGTTTAGAATCTTGTCAAATTGAGGGAAACTTTACTCTCAGGTGTGCCAGTGTAGCTTAAACCTTGAAATGATTATATAAAAAAAATAATTCTGAGTAGATTTTTTTTCTGGGTCTTTTATTGACTGTTGCCTCTCTCACTCTATTGGCATAAGCCCTGACCTTGTGTTTTTCTCTACTCAATGAAATGCAAGTGAGATGTTGTGTGCCATTTTAAAGGAGAGCATTTCATAGGCTGCACGTGGTTCATATACACGGTTCCTTTTGTCACGGCAGTGCCACTCCCTCTCTGATGATCGCTCTTACAATGTGGATACAAAAATGAATGAAAATCAAATTTGGCAAGTAATTGAAATAGAAATGGGTCAGATATAAAGCCTTTTGTGGAAACATATTAAGATTGTAAGATAGACAATTACAGTAGCATATTGAAACTGGTTAATAAACATTTTCTGCCTCCAAAAACAAAAGACTTTTGCATGGTTACATTTGTATGTGTTTTTCTTGGTAGAACTATTTCCTAATGGATAACATTTATGTCTATGTGAATTTATCAATAAAATTTGTCTAATATATCCCAGCATTGTATTAAAGACACTTATCTAATAGAATAAAAATTATTCATACTTTCTAGACAAAGGGTTAATTAATGATAAGAATACTCATTGCATAGAATAATCTTAGGAATATAAAGACATTTTCATTTTTTCTGAGGGAAAATAAATCCTTCATTTTTAAAATTGAAATAGTTTAAGGACAATGTGATTAATTTTGCAATTGTTTTTATTGATGCTTGTTATAAATTGGCAGGCAGTTTCCTTTCCCTCTTCCATGACTGTTCTATCCCTTTTTGAAGAGACAAACTGACATTCTACATGACCTTTAAATATAATGAGAAAGCATTTCAGGAGGTTGAATGACAGCTGTAAATGGAATGGCTCAGCAAAAATAAATCTAAACACCATGAATAAAAATTCCACAATTTTTCTTGGCTGATCAATAATTCTGACCTACACTTCCCATATACATTCTCATCGAGTCTGGGGCATGAATCTGGAAAGATGATTCCAAAAAGTAATGAGTTTGCCCTAAGTAAGAGTAGACAGAGCATTTAGAAAACAAATTAATAAAAGAGATTTAGGGCTTGCAAAAGAAATGGGTACGAAGTTGCTCTAACAGATGCCTGTGAAAATCATGTATACCTTCTAGCCCATCCTTTTGGAAGGAAGTCAAACAAACAAACAAATAATGAATTGTTTTATAAATGGATTAAATCTGAAAACTTCACCTCTCTGACTCTCAAATTTTTTAAAAGAAGGGTGATAAAATGAATTATTTACAAAGAAAACTACAGTAATCAATTATTTGGTTTATAGCTGACATTGCTTATGATACCAATATTACAGGTTTACATTTGCTAAGAAAGTTGTGAATGCCATGTTTAATAAGAATTTGTATTAGCAGACTGTGCTGGCTTAACTAAGAGAAAAACAGCATCCTTCACTCAGAATTACGAAATTTCCATCTTTTTGGGGGACTCTACAGGATAATTGGGGGTGGGAAGACCTTATTGCAGGAGAAGCAGGAATTGTTTCTTGTTTTGTAAACTATTCTTTCTCCAGACTCCAACAGAATCAGCAACAAATATTTGTCACCCAATAAATGTTCACTGAATAAATGAATGTGAAAACCTTTTAGGACATAAAGTTCATCATAGAGAGAAGCCATTGAAGCCTTACAACTGTGAATTGTAATTACAATATTAAAACAAATTTAAGTAGATATTGTTCCACAGGTCTTCAACAGTACAGATGACAATATAGAGGCTTGTCAGTTTGTTTTCTACGGGTGTACACAATTAAGAAGCTAGAGAGAAGATTGATCTTTCTTGGAAAGTTGGGATAAGCAGGCCCTAGCACTCAAGTATGATCCATTATCCATCTATATGTCAGAGATTTATTTTTATTTCTTTTTAAAATTACTTAAAAAAACAATCCAAATTCCCACTTTCTCCTCTCCTTCCCCTCTTTCCCACTCCCCTCCAGTCTTAAGAGAGGGAAAGCACTCTGCCCTGTGGAAAGTCCAAGCCCTCTCCACTACATCTAGGTTAAGCAAGGTATACATCCAAAGAGAATAGGATCACAAAAAGACAGTATATGCAGTAAAGACAAATCTCAGTGCCATTGTCATTGGCCACACAATCTGCCCCAACAGTCAACCACATTCAGAGGGATTAGTGTAACCCCATGATAGTTTATTCCCAGTCCAGTTGGAGTTGGTGAGCTCCCATTAGCTCAAGCACATTGTCTCAGTGGGTAAACACCTCATGGTCTTCACCTCCTTGCTCAGAATCTCACTCCTTCCATTCTTTGACTGGACCTTAGGAGCTCAGTCCAGTGCTCCGATGTGGGTCTCTGCCTCTGTTTCCATCTGTCGTTGGATGAAGGTTCTATGGTGATATTTAAGATAATCATCAGTCTGACCACAGGGCAAGGACAGTCCAGGTACTCTCTCCACTATTGCTTAGGATCTTAGCCAGGGTCATCCTTGTGGATTCCTGGGAATTTTTCTAGAGCCAGGTTTCTTGCTAACCTCAAAAAGGCTCCCTCAATCAAGATATCTCTTTACTTGCTCTCATATCTGTCCTTCCTCAATCTCAACTATCCATTCCTTCAAGCTCTCCCAAACTTTTCTCTTCTTCCCCTTCTACCCTTCTCTCTACCCCTGATGCTATGCTCCCAAATGCTGTCAGGCGATCTTTTCTGCATCCAATTTCCTGGTGAATCTGTGTATGTTGACAGATGTTTCTGTCCTGCTTGGTTCTCGCAATTGTTAAGTCCCAAAGAAATCACACAGAGTTCTACATGAACTATGAGATGATTGGCCCATTAGCTGAGGCTTCTTATTAACTCTTATAACTTATATTAGCCCATTATTCTTATCTGCATTAGGCATGTGGCTTGGTACCTTTTTTGGCAAGGCGATCACATCTTGCTTGTTCTGTGGCTGGAAAGGACTGGAGAGGAATGGGCTTCTTTCTTCCCAGATTTCTCCTGTTCTCATTGACCTACTTCTACTTCCTGTCTGGTTGTCCCACATATACTTCCTGCCTGGCTACTGGCCAATTAGAGTTTATTTAAAATATAATTGACAGAATACAGACCATTGTCCCATACCAAATATATGTTTTTCTTTGGGTTCACCTTATTAGTTAGCTTCTCTAGGATCATGAACAATAGGCTTAATGTCCTTTGCATATGGCTAGAATTCACTTATGAGTGAGTATATACCATATCCATTTTTGGGGGGTCTGGGTTACCTCATTCAGAATAGTGTTTTCTATTTCCATCTATTTGCATGCAAAATTCAAGATGCCATTTTTTTTTTACCTTTGAGTAGTAGTCTAATGTGTAGATGTGCCACAATTTCTTTATCCAATTTTCCATTGAGGGGCATCTAGGTTGTTCTGGCTATTACAAATAATGCTGCTATGAACATAGTTGAACAAATGTTTTTGTAGTATGATTGATCATTTTTGGGTATATGCCCAAGAGTGGTATTGCTGGATCCTGAGGTAGGTAGATTCCCAATGTTCTGAGAAACTGCCACACTCATTTCCAAAGTGGTTGCACAAGTTTGCATTACCACCAGCAATGGAGGAGTGTTCCCCTTACTCTACATCCACTCCAGCATAAGCTATCAGCATAAGCTATCATAAGCTAATGATTTTAGCCATTTTGTCAGGTGTAAGATGATATCTTAGGGTTGTTTTTATTTGCATTTCTGAGAGCTAAGGAAGTTGAACATGTCTTTAAGTATTTTTTCACCATTTGAAATTATTCTGTTGAGAAATCTTTGTTTAGTTCATTTTTAATTGGGTTATTTAGATTTTTAATGTCTAATTTCTTTAGTTATTTATATATTTTGGAGATCAGTACTTTGTCTGAGGTGGGATTGGTGAAGATCTTCTCCCATTCAGTAGGTTGCCTTTTTGTCTTAATGACTGTGTTTTTTTGCTTTACAGAAGTTTCTCAGTTTCAGGAAGTCCCGTATTGTTGCTCTTATTGTCTGTGTTACTGGAGTTATACTTAGGAAGTAGTCTCATGTGTCCATGCGTTGAAGGCTACTTCCCAATTCTCCTCTATTAGGTTCAGTGTGGTCTGGTTTATATTGAGGTCTTTAATCCATTTGGACGTGAGTTTTGTGCATGGTGATAGATATGGATCTATTTTCATTCTTCTACAGATTGACATCCAGTTATACCAGCACCATTTGTTAAAGATGCTTTCTTTCTTCCATTGTATAATTTTAGCCTCTTTGTCAAAAGACAGGTGTTCACAGGTTTGTGGATTAACATCCGGGTCTTCGATTCGATTCCATTGATCAACATCTTTTTTTTTTATTCAAAGCTGTTTTCATTACTGTAGCTCTGTAATAGAGTTTGATGTCAAGGATGGTAATGCCTCCGTAAGTTCCTTTATTGTATAGAATTGTTTTGTCTATGCTGGACTTTTTGTTTTTCTACATGAAGTTGATCATTGTTCTTTCAAGGTCTGTGAAGAATTTTGTTGGAATTTTGATGGGGATTGGATTGAATGTATCGATTGCTTTTGGTAGGATTGCCATTTTATTATGTTGATCATTCCTATACAAGAGCATGGAAGATCTTTCCATTTTCTGGTATTGTCTTCAGTTTCTTTCTTCAAAGACTTAAAGTTCTTGTCAAATAGGTCTTTCTCCTTTTTGGTTAGTGTTACCCCAAGATATTTTATATGATATGTGGCTATTGTGAAAAGTGGTATTTCCCTGATTTCCCTCTCAGCTTTTTTATCCTATAGGAGGGCTACTGATATTTTTGAGTTGATCTTTTATCCTGCCATATCACTGAAGACATTTAACAGCTGTAGGAATTCTCTGGTAGGGTTTTTGTTGTCACTTATGTATACTATCATATCATCTGAAAATAACAAAAGTTTGACTTCTTCTTCTCCAATTTGAATCCCCTTTATCTTCTTTTGTTTTCTTATTGCTATTGCTAGAACTTCAAGCACTATGTTGAAGAGATATGGAGAGAGTAGACAGCTGTGTCTTGATCCTGATTTTAGTGGAATTGCTTTGAGTTTCTCTCCATTTAATTTGATGTCAGCTGTTGCCTGCTGTATATTGCTTTTATTATATTTTTATGATCCATATATCTGTAATCTTTTATGCCTTTATCATGTAGGGGTGTTGAACTTTGTCAAATGCTTTTTCAGCATCCAATGAAATGACCATATGGTTTTTTATTTCAGTTTATTTCTATGATGGATTACATTGATATATTTTCATATGTTGAACCAGCCCTGCATGTCTGGGATGAAGCCTACTTGATCATAACAGTTGATTTATTTTGATGTGTTCTTGGATTCGATTTGCCAGTATTTTATTGAGAATTTTTGCATCGATGTTCATGAGTGAGATTGGTCTGTAATTCTCATTCTTGGTTGAGTCTTTGTGTGGTTTTAGTATCAGAATAACTGTAATCTCATAAAAAGAGTTTGGCAATGACCCTTCTGTTTCTATTATGTGGAACACTTTGACAAGTATAGGTGTTAACTCTTGGAAGTTCTGGTAGAATTCTGCACTATAACCATCTGGCCCTAGGCTTTTTTTGGTTGGGAGGTTTTTGATGACATCTTCTATTTCCTCATGACTTATAGGTCTGTTTAGACTGCTCACCTGGTCATGATTTAATTTTGATATATGGTATCTATCTAAAAAATTGTCCATTTCTTTTACATTTTCCAATTTTGTAGAGCACAGGCTTTTGTAGTAAGACCCAATGATTCTCTGAATTTCCTCATTGTCTATTATTATGTTCCCCTTTTCATTTCTGATTTTGTTAATTTGGATATTCTTTCTCTGTCTTTTGATTTGTTTGGATAAGGGTTTGTCAATCTTGTTGATTTTCTCAAAAAAGCAGCACTTTGTTTTATTGATTCATTTTATTGTTCTCTGTATTTTAATTTTATTGATTTGAGCCCCCAGTTTGATTATTTCCAGTCTTCTACTACTCCTGGATGAGTCTGCTTCTTTTGTTTTCTAGAGCTTTCAGGTGTGTTGTTAAGTCACTAATATGAGCTTCCTCCATTTTCTTTATGTGGGTACTTAGTGCTATGAACTTTCCTCTGGCACTGCTTTCATAGTGTCCCATAAATTTGGATGGTTTAGACATAGTGAGCCTTTATTTTCATTGAATTCAAAGAAGACTTTGATTTCTTTCTTTATTTCTTCCTTGACCCAGGGATGCTTCAGTAGTTGACTGTTCAGAATCCATGAGTTTGTGGGCTTTCTGGGGGCAGTATTGTTGTTAAATTCTAACTTTACTCCATGGTGATCCAATAAGACACAAGTAGTCACTCCATTGTTTTTTTATTTGTGGATGTTTGCTTTGTTACCAAGAATGTGATCAGTTTTTGAGAAGGTTCCATGAGGTGCTGAGAAGAAGGTATACTCTTTTCTATTTGGGTGGAATGTTCTGTAGATGTCTGTTAAGTCCATTTGATTCATAACATCTGTTATTTCTCTTATTTCTCTGTTAAGTTTCTGTCTGATTGACCTGTACATTGGTGAGAAAGGAGTGTTGAAGTCTCCTACTATTAGTGTGTGGGGTTTAATGTGTGATTCAAATTTTAGTGATTTTTTTACATATGTGAGTGCTCTTATATTAAGGGCATATATATTCAGAATTGAGACTTCATCTTGATAAATTGTTCCTGTTATGAGTATAAAGTGTCCATCTCCATCTCTTCTGATTGAATTTAGTTTGAAATCAATTTTGTTAGATATTAGGATAGCCACACCCATTTGTTTCTTAGGTCCATTTGATTGCAAAACCTTTTCCTAACCCTTTACTCTGAGTTAGTATCTGTCTTTGAAGTTGAGGTATGTTTCTTGTAAAGAGCAGAATGCTGGATCCTGTTTTTGCATCCATTCTCTTAACTTGTGTCTTTTTCTAGGTGAATTGAGTCCATTGATATTAAGTGATATTAATGACCAGTAGTTGTTAACTCAGGTTATTTTTTTGTGGCAGTGTTTGTGTGTTTCCCTTCTTTGAGTTGTTTTGTTTGAGGGTTATCAGATGCCTAAGTTACTGTGGGTGTTGTTAGCTTCCGTGGTTTGAGGTTTTCATTCTAGTACTTTCTGTAAGGCTGGGCTTATGGATACATATGGTTTAAATCTGTTTTTTTTTTTTGTCATGGAATATCTTGTTTTCTCCATCAATGGTGAAAGAAAGCTTATCTGGGTATAGTAGTCTGGGCTTACATCCATGGTCTCTTAGTGTCTGCATCACATCTATCTAAGACCTTCTGGCTTTCATGGTTTCTATTGAGAAGTTGGTTGTAATTTTGACAGGTTTACATTTATATGTTACTTGACCTTTTTCTGTGCAGCTCTTAATATTCTTTCTTAATCTGTATGATTTTTGTTTTGATTATTATATGGCTAGGGGAATTTTTTTTGGATCTAGATTACTTGTTGTTCTGTAAACTTCTTGTACCTTCATAGGGATATCCTTCTTTAGGTTGAAAATTTTTTCTTCTATAATTTTGTTGAATATATTTTCTGTGTCTTTGAGCTGGAATTCTCCTTTTCTACCCCTATTTTTCTTAGGTTTGGTCTTTTCATGGTGTCCATGACTTCATGAATGTTTTGTGTTTAGAATTTGTTGGATTTAATGTTTTCTTTGACCAGTGAGTCTATTTCCTCTACAGTATCTTAAGTGCCTGAGATTCTTTCTTCTATCTCTTGCATTCTGTTGGTTATAGTCATCTCTGCAGTTCCTGTTTGCTTACCCAGATTTTCCTTATCCAGCTTTCCCTCAGTTTATGTTTTCTTTAATATCTCCATTTCAGTCTTCAAGTCTTGAACTTTTTCCTTCTCCTGCTTGATTTCTTTTTCTTGGTTTTCTTGAGTATCTTTGAGGGATTTATTAATTTCTTCCTACTTTTCGTTTGTTTTCTGTAGAAGGAGTGGTGGACTGTGTTCCTGCCCGGCTCCCACATGGCTAGCTTTACACCCATAGATCTAAATATTGTAATTGTAATTCTTGCTTGATAACTGTTTTGTTATATGTAATTTTACTATTTTAAAGAGAAAGCCTTTCTTTTTTGTTTAAACAGAAAAGGGGGAAATGATGTAGGTAGGTCTTCTGTCTATGTGTTACTCTCATTGGTCAAATAAAGAGACTGCCTTGGCCTTTGATAGGATAGCAGCTTAGATAGGTGGAGTAGACTGAACAGAATGCTGGGAAGAAGCCAATGTGTCAGACGCTATAGCTCTCCTCTCCAAGATGGACGCAGGCTAGAATCTTTCCTGGTAAGCCATCACCTCGTTGTGCTACACAGATTATTAGAAATGGGTTAATCAAGATGTGAGAGTTAGCCAGTAAGAGGCTAGAGCTAATGGGCCAACCACTGTTTAAATGAATACAATTGTGTGTTGTTATTTTGGGTAAAGCTAGCCGGTGGCCAGGAGTTGGGCAGTGGGAAGCAGCCTGCAGCTTCTTCTACAGTCTTCTCTTCTATTTCTTTAAGGGAATTTTTCACTTCCTCTTTTAAGGTCTTCATTATTTTCATAAAGTTACATTTAAAGTTGTTTTCTTTTACTTCTTCTGGGTTAGGATGATCAAGTCTTCCTGTTGTGTGTCTGCTGGATTCTGGTATTGCCATGTAGCTTTTTAGGATGTTGGAGGAATTCTTGCATTGGCACCTACCATCTCCTCCTTCAGTTGAGGCCAGTAGAGGCTTGGTGTCTTGGCCCGATTTTTTGCTGTGGCTGTTTGAGTACTTGGGAGTTTTCCTTGGCCTGCCCTCTCTTAGGTCCCCTCAGTATTGGAGCAAGCTCTTTTTCAGGGTTCTCTCAGGTCCCCTCAGCTTAATAGCAGTCTGTGTTGCAGGGTTCCCAGAACCTCACAGGTCAAAGGGTGGGCTTGGGGGCAGGATGGTGCTTCCAGTGCCATTGACTCACCTCTCAGATCCTCTCAGCACTATAGCAGTCTGTGTTGAAGGGTTCCCAGAACCTCACAGGTGAAAGGGTGGGCTTGGGAGCACAGCCCCAGGAACACTCCCTGCTGGCTCTTTGGTTCTGTCACACTGCATGTCAGAGGTTTTACAGCAGTTACAGTTATCCTGCGGGAGTTACACAATAACACTTTATAAAGGTTATTAAATATAATAACTAATACCATAGTTTAGTTATTACTCCCCTGGCTTAACTCAAAACTTCATGAATCTTGTCAAATTGTATTCTTTAAAGATTAATTGATATTGATAAAGAAAAATCACATGGATTTTTCAGATGTAGTATGTTTTTGGAAACACGTACACAGTTTGAAATGACTGGCCTCTAATTTACAAACATCCACCTCCCTCTGCCTCTGCCTCCCAAGTGCTGGAATTAAAGACATTTACTACCAACCCTGGCTTTCCTTTTGATTTCTAAGGTATGATAATATTACACTAGGTGCATACAGGTGTATTTATAAATTACATAATTTTCATACTCATCTTTGGGCTGTCAATTCTATGGGTGTGTATCTTCTTATAGCAACAACATTCTATTTAGATTACTATAGTTTTGTAGTCATGTATTATGATATATCAGTTTTTTCTTCAGACTTGTTTAGTGGATCTTGCAGGAGAATACAGCAATTTCTCTGTTACATTAGGTTTTTAATACAGGGTGCAACTTCAGGAAGAACATAAATGAATCAGTGGGAGAGAAGAGGACAGTTTCCACACAGCCAGTTCAGATTATCTTGGCAATCAATGGTGTGACAGATGTCCCAGACAAGTCATTCCAACAGCCTCAATTTTCTTCTTTTTGAATAAGATCTTTCCATTTTTTAACATTGTGGTTCCATATGAATTTTACTGTTTCATCAACTATCATTGATAGTTTAACAGAATATATTTGTGGAGAAAGACATTTTAACAAACAATTTGTTTTAGAATATGAATATTTTAAACATTAGTCATTTTAATTTTTTAATTTCTTTTATCATGTTTTATAATTTTCTATCTATAGATTTTTCACTTCCATAAGTTTATTCGTGAGTATTTAATTGATTTTATAACTATTATAAGCAAGATTATTCTCTTGAGTATTTTTGGATCATACACTACTATTGAATAGAACCAATGCTGGATGATTTCTATAAATTAATATTATACTTTGTAACTATTTACTCAGTTTTATATTGGTGACTCTTTTTAAGGTAAAATTTGTGCATATATATACACATATATACATAGATTAGATATATATTTTATGTGTGGTTATATATATTTATATGAATGCTACATATAATTATATATAATATATATTCACATGTATGTGTTTAATCAAGCACAGAGAACTGAATTCTTTTCCAGTTTTTGATTCCTTTTAAACTCAACTTGCAATTTTTACTCTGAAACACTTGTGACTAGCATTATTTTTTGCAAGGGAGATTTATCTTTATGATACATTTAAAAATAATTTCTGTATGTTCCTCTGATGGTAAAGTTTTCCTGATACTCACTTTAAGTTTTCTTTTTTCCTCTGTTGTCCGTTTGTTCTTTAATTGTGTCAGATCTCTGTCTCTGAAATTAGTCACAGACCAGTGTTGCTGAGGCTCATTTTTCTTCATTTTATGCTCAGGATTTCATAGATGTAAAATAAAGAATTCTTTCCGATAGGGAGAAATTCCCTCAGGTCTTAAATTTAAACTGTGTTTCTTGGCATCTGTTTCTTTTCCCTTAAAATTCACTCTTTCAAACTTCGTTCCTCTAACACACATCTGAGGTAGCAAATGATATTTGACCATCACCCAAATAGACTATATTAATTAGGATATTGTCAAGAACCATGATTTCAGGAAAACATAGTATTGTTGCATATAAAACATTCACAGAGAACAGTTCTAATGTTGGCTGCATCATGTCAGCCATTTAGTGAGATGATGATTTATCAGAAATTATGAGTTCTTTCCTATTTGCATTCTCCCATCTTTATTGTGATATTTTTGTTCTCTTCATGGTCTCAGGTTGGCTGACTCAGCTCTGAATTGTATTTGCCAGCAAAAGGGAGAGGGTCTGCATATATCGCAAAGGTGTTTATTTACCTCGTGAAGCTGTCAACTTTCCTGGAATTCTTAAGACTTGTCCTTCTGAAGTACACTGTCCAGAAATGCATCTCAGGTCATTGTCAATCCTTTGGTTTGAGGGAGAGAGAGAGAGAGAGAGAGAGGGAGAGAGAGAGAGAGAACAATACCTCACTCATTGTTTAGAGAGAACACCCTGGCTCCTTAGATCACTTAATCCAAGAATGTTGAACAAAATTAGATAAATGAAGTTGAATAATAGGTGGTGAGTGTAAATTTTTCTCTTCTATGGAGACAAGTTGTCCTTTGCACTTACTGTATGTATTCTTGACCTGTTCCTTTTTCAGGTGAGTTACAACTCAATGGTTAAGAACCTCTTCTTAATTTATGATCCCTGGAAAACTTTATTTGGTGCACTATATATAGAGTTAGATGTTTCTTTTACCACGAAAGCTACTTGTTCATATTTCTTTTAAACCATGTGGCAAACTCTATTGCACTATATATTTAGAAATTAATTCAGGCAAATGAATTCAAAATGTTTTTGTCTTGTACTCTACTTAGACCAATATACAGCCCTGTCCTTTAGAAGAAACATAGAAAAGCCAACAGAAGAGTTAAACATTTTTTTCTATACAGGCTCTCACTATGAAGCTCTAGCTGTCCCTAAACTCACTGTGTAAAGTATGTTAGCCACAAATTCACAAAGTGAACTCACTTGCATGTGCCACTACCCTCAGCTGGAGACAAACTTTTTAAATGAAAGTTTAAAATCCAGAAGATAGAAGGGAAAATGTATCCTACCCCAATTCAAAATATCAACGGATGTGATTACTTAAAGAGACTTTTCTCTCAGATCCGCTGAGGGTGATTTCTCTCTGTAGAGTAACTGACACCTAGTCTTAATCTGGGGTGATCTGAAGGACTAGAGGAGACAGTGAGAAAGGCATTGCAAGACAAGAGGCAAAATGTGTGACCACAGAGTTACCTATATACATAATTAAGAAGTACAGCAGACTCACTATCTTGTCATATACATTTTGAGGAGAATGATACCAGGAGAGGGAATGACACCAGCAAACAAGAGATGAACTGGAATCAGTACTTTGTGATTAGGAATATTTCAACAGCTTTTTATTGAGAGCTAGTTAGTTCATTTTGCATGGCTGCAAGGGAATACATCCCTCAACTAACAAATGCACCATGAGCTTTCACTGGATTTACAATGGTAAAGTCTTTTATCGGCAAATTAGAGAACCTCAGCAGACTAAATTGATATAAAATGACCAACTTTCTCTTTTACTTTAAAAATAATAGGAAATTTGAAATGGATCTGTCTCCCTATGAGCATTTTTCATCTTTTTATTGTCTCTTTGAGGATGTTAATGCTTTTGGACTACTGCCAGCTGCCTTGGCCTCACCTCCTAAGAGGATATTTGGTGGTAGCAGTGCACCCTCATAAAGGCAGAAGGCTGATTACATTTCCATTAAAGACCAGAGCCAAGTCAGCCTGCTAACTTCCCTGCCAATAACAGTTAGATTTTTAATACGCCCAGTTCAGTGTGAAGAACCACCTTTCTTTATAGAGAACAAACAGCATAAAAATTTAAGATTTTAATACAGAAATAGAATTTTTTAAAAGGTAGCTTTGTATATTATGAAATTGTCATTTGCCTTTCTTTATCACAAGTTACCCTATCATCTGATTTTTGACAGACTTTTATGTAGCTTTTTCTGATTCTATTTGTTCACTGCAGATATCAGTGAATTAATCGAACAAATGTACATGTCACAATGTAGTCATTCATGCATCAAACAACTGTAACATGTTCATTATGTCTGATACATGTTGTTAAGTATCAGAACTTTTAAAATGAATGGCACACAACCACTGCCTTCAAAAAGCTTGACAATCTAAGTCTGTCCATGTTGAACACATACTGAGAATAAATTTTAGAAACCCCATGAAGGGAACAAACATTCTCATAGTATTATGTAGTGCAACAAACAAAAATGGCCACAAAAAAGTTCTAGGATTCACATTATCCCCAGTTGGTTTAAATGCTAATGGTCTCTATAGCAATCATTGCTAAAATTACATTGCCTTTCTCTTTAAGATCTTCCCATTTTTATGAAATAAATATCTGTGTTCCATTCAATATTCATTTGCACATGTCAAAACTTCCAAAGTGATGGTGTTTAGAGATGGATTTAGGAAAGATACTGTGTTTACATGATGTCATAAAGGCAAGGCATACTCCCAGTATTACATATGCAAAGTAAGGTCATGTGAGCAGAGAGAAAGAAGGTAGGTATCTCCAAAGTAGGAAGAGCCACAGGAGCAGAATACAGAGGCATAGGAACACTGGCCTCAGACATACAGGCTTTATATCACTATGAAAATAAAATTTCTATTATTTGAGCCACAAAATATATGTCATGGGAGAATAAGGTGACTAATATATTCATCTGATAGTACGTATTATGTTTTAATACTTGTTTGATACCCATCATGGTGCTGAAAGGTGGCTATTGTCTTTATTCTATTGGTTCATACATTGAAGTTAAGGCACTGAAGTTATTTGCTTCTGGTGATATACCTAGTATAAGTGACAAGCCAGAATCGAAACCCATTTCCATGTGATCTCTACTAACCAATGGCACCTTTCATGGTGTGGACTTACTAATCTCTGTTCTCGGAATGGCAAAATATTCCACTCAGATGCTGTTAGTCTAAGTTAGCATTTCTTTTTGTTCAACTCAATTTAGCAACAATAATACAAAACAATTTCCCTTGTTTTAAAGTATTTCATTTCTTGACAGTAATCTATCATACACACAATGAAGTCAGGAGCTCCAGGGCTATGATCTTCATCACTCATTGCTTAATTTTACAATGTAAGGAGATATAATATAGCAGTTATCTGACAAGGTATGCTAGCATGTCCATCATCTGATGACTGGCCTGCTTCTGTACAGCTACAGCTCTGTCCAGGCTTTGATGGGAATGCGTTTGGTGCAGGTGCATTTATCGAGTCTGTCATTCAGGAAGCCAGACTGCTGTTCTGCTGTATTTCCTTATTATTTTTCTTTTGATTTCTAGAAGTACAGCTTTTCAAGTGTGGAGATTGTATATATTTCATAATACTTTATTTTATTGGGATATTTTGAACTGGTAAGTTTTCTTGAGTAGATGAATTAATGATCATTTATTCCTCAGTCAGTATCTATCTATTTACTTGTTTTGAACACAGCTCATCCACTTAGTGCTGCTTGTACCTGAGGAAACCACCAGGAACCATTCTTGAAAGTGTCCCTCCCTCCCACACAGCAGATATCCAACTACAAATAGATCCTTAGTTAGGATTGGAATCTTCTCCCAAATTCATGCTGGATTTTTCTATTTCTTTCATTGAAAATAGATTTTTTTTCATATAAAATATTCTGATTACATTTCCCTCTCCCCCAACATCTCTGAGATTCTTCCTACCTCCTCTCTCATATGATTTCATACATTTTTGTCTCTCTTTAGACAACATCAGCTATCTAATAAAATAATAATAAATTAAATGAAATAAAATAAAACAAAAACAAACAAACTGGAAAATGACAAAGCAAGCAAACAAGAAAAAGAGCCAAAAAAGTATAAGTAGCATATAAATGAAGAGGCCCACATGTTCATACACACAAGAATCTCATAAAAACACAAAATTGGAAGCTATACATATACATATACAAAGGACCTGTAAGTTTAAAAAATGTGCCCTGACAAGACATTGTGAGGCAAAGAACATCCAAAGACGCCATAGAGTGTTGACAGAGGTTTTTGTCCAGCCTGGTCCCACAGTTGTTCAGTCCCAAAGAAACACACAGAGGTCTACATTAATTATAAACAGGTTGGCTTATTAGCTCAGGCTTCTTATTAACTCTTACATTTTAAATTAGCCCATGATTCTTGTCTATGTTAGCCACATGGCTTGGTACCTTTTATCAGTAGTCATTCTCATCTTGTTTCATTTGTGTCTGGCTTTTTTTTTTTTTTTTTGGTTTTTTCGAGACAAGGTTTCCCTGTAGTTTCTAGAGCCTGTCCTGGAACTAGCTCTTGTAGACCAGGCTAGCCTCGAACTCAGAGATCCGCCTGCCTCTGCCTCCCGAGTGCTGGGATTAAAGGCGTGCACCACCACCACCCGGCTTGTGTCTGGCTTTTTAAATGACAACTGTAGACTGAGTCTTTCCTCTTCCCAGAAAACTCCAGTTCTTGTTTCCCCATCTATATTTCCTGCCTAGCCACCCACTTATACTTCCTGCTTGGCTACTGGACAATCAGAGTTTTATTAAACCAATACAACTGGCAAATATTTACAGTGTGCAAGATCATTGTCCCACAGCAGTAGAGTTTGTTTTGTGTTGGCCATCTACTGCTTGGCATGGGGCCAGTCCTTAAGAGTTGTTTTCTTCCCTAGTGAGACTATCTTGAAGAAAACTAATTTGTCATTTTTGAGTGGTTATCAATTGAAGATAGATTATGGGTTTGGTGATGGGGCTTGTGTCTACTTCTTTCAGTGCTATGATTCCATTTGGCACAGACTCATGCAAATCCTGTGCATGCGGCCAGAATAACTGTTGGTTCATATGTGTATCAGGTCCTGCTGTGTTTAGAATGCTTTGTTTCCTTGGTGTCTTCATTCCCTCTTTCCAACCCATCTTCTTCAGGGTTGCCTAAGTCCTAAAGGGAAAGATATAATGGAAGCATACCATTTGGGACTGAGTATTCCAAGGTCTCTCATCCTCTGCACATTGTTTGGGGGCTCTTATAATGGCTGAACAAAACATTGATCTGTAAGTCTAGAAGAATGTCATTAGGAGTAATGTTACTGCTATCTTCCTTTAGCAGAACAATAGTATTTGGTTTTCTCCTGACCTATCTGGTTTTATGCTGTTGGCTATCTAAGTAGTGTCATGGATGTGTTCTCTATAATGGAGTGGAGCTTAAATCCAATCAGATATTCGTTGGTTACTCCCACAAGCTTTGTGTGACTATTGCACAAGTGTATCTTATAGGCAGGTCACTATTACAGATTAAAGAATTTGTAGCTGGATTGATGTTTACTTTTCTCCTCTGATAGGTGCTTTCCAGTGTCTATGGGGGGTAAAAGCTCTAGACAGGCATCAGCATGACTTCTCTGTGTTCAATGAGTTGAATATCTGGGTGACATTTTGTCATTTTGTGACAAGAAAGAGATGACCTGTTGAGATTCTCTCTCCTGCAATTTCAGTTTCATTTAGTTCACTGTAATACATGTATATATTTCAGGAAGGATTTATTGTATTAGGCTTCCAAATGGTCCTTCAAATGGTCCTTGGTTTTAATCCTTATATTCTTTCTCTTATTCCTCTTTTCCTTTCTGATCGTCATTCTATCTTCCCACTCCTGCCCCTTCTTTTCCATCCATTGTTAACTACTCTAATTTGCAATCCTAGGACAAACCATCCTTTCTCTCTAATTTATTACTCTATACATAACCTCTGTGGTTATAAAAATTGGAATTTACTTATCAAAGAGTTAACAGCTGGTACACACATGTAAGTGAATATATACCATATTTTTGATTCTTGGTCTGGGGTTCCTCACTCAGGATGATGTTTTCTAACACTATCAATTCACCTGAGGTTTCATGATTTTAACTTTTAATGGATGAGTAATATTCCATTGTGTTAATAAATGTACAGTATTTTCTTTATCCATTCATCAACTGACAAACATCTAAGCTGTTTCTAAATTCTGATAATTATAAATGGAGCATAATATATGTGTTTGAACCAATATCCCTGCAGTGGTATAAACTGTCCTTTGGGTATATGCCTAAGAGTGTTGTAGCTAGATCTTGAGGTAGAGTAAGAGTGAGATTCCCATCCTCTTAAGGAGCCACCACACTGATTTTCACAGTAGCTGCATGAGTTTGTACTCCCACCAGCAATATATGGGTGTTATCCTTATTCCACATTCTCACCGTGTGTTGGAGCTTTTAGTTGGCTTGATCTAATACAGATATTGTGAAGGTAACCAAAAGAGTGGAAGAGACATATAATGTCCAAATATTCCTTTGTATCCTCTGGCTCTTATATTCTATTTCCTTTTCCAGGATGTTCCCTGAGCCTTGGAGAATTGTTGCTATAGATATCCTAATTATGGTTAAGTGTTCACAGCTTATTCTCAGTATTTTAAATATCATTTCATTTCTGTATTAGTCAATAGCCATTATAGTAAGATTGGGAGCAGTACAAATAGTGGGTTTCAGCATAAATATTTAGATTTCAACTTAATAATATGACCATTATAAAATCAGTATCAACAGTAACCCCTAGGGACTATGAATTCCTTAGTTATGTTTTTTGATCATGTTTACACTACCTGGCATAAATTCCTTCCTGTAGAACACACTTCCAATCCAGGGAGAAAGTAGCTGGTTATCCTATAAGTCTTGTCAATATTGCTCTAGTGGTTTCATCATTCCTGACAGTGGAGTTTCTAGCACCACGATCACAGTACTGGGTGACATCATTTATGTCATTTCCTTCTCAGAAGCTTGCATAGAACCTACAGGTAGCAGGGACAGTTTCCTGATCTTTTCAAGATTGATCTCTCTGAACCCTGAAATCAGTGTATGGTGTCTTCAGCAGCAGGGGGTTATCATCTAGTTATAACAGGCAATCAAGAGCAATGGTGATAGTGATAGCCTGTGTTGTTTTGGCTGCCTCTGGGGTTGCTCTGGCCATTTACAAGAGAGACATAACCTGTGCCTGGCTCAGAGATTTTAATTTAACAACGCATGTATTCTAGAAGCAGCATTGTTTACTAATGTGGGGTAATTCTATTCCAACTCCTTTTCAAAATTTATTTTATATTAGCTTAAAAGCTAATGGGATCTCATAATACTGCTACATACTGTCTTAGTTTGGTCAACCAACTTCCTACCTATCCTTCCCCCATTTTCCTATCCCCATTTACACTTAGCTCTTGATATTCTCCTATTCTTCGATATTACATATGTTTATTTATACATTCTTATTATAGTTTTACTCAGATTTCAAGATCACAGACTCCCAAGTAGCATCTTCTTGTACAGTTAATTTTGTTTCGGATTTTACTTGGACCTTTATTCTCCTATCAACTTACTACATGCTTGAACTCTTCTGCTCACAGTGATTCCCTGCTCCACTTTCATTTCACATACATTCTAACATCTTCTCCCTGAATCTATCCTGCTTACCAATAGCCCAATTCTAGTTTGTTAGTTTCCAAATGAACTATATTTGAAACACAAAAGATTTAAAGCTAGTGCAATCATAGAACAGAGAACATGTGGTGTTTGTCTTTTGGGCCTTGCATGAATGCATTTTTGTATGTTTTTTCAGTTCCACCCATCTGATGGAAAATTTCATTTTTTTAACTTCCTTAGATCAGTATGTTTTTGAGGGCTGTCTGATGTAGGATGGCCTTCTGTATATGTGTTGCTTTTATTGGTTAATGAATAAAGCTGATTTGGTCTACAGCAGGACAGAATATATCCAGAGAGAGAGAGAGAGAGAGAGAGAGAGGAGTCAAAGAGATACAATGTAGCTGCCAAAGGAGACAGATACCCGGGACCTAACCAGTAAACAATGAGCCGCTTCATGGTAAATAGAAGATAATAGGAATGGGTTAATTTAAGATGTAAGAGTTAGTTAATAAGAAGCCTGAGCTAATAGGTTAAGCAGTGTTTTAATTAGCTTCTTTATGATTATTTTGGGTCTGAGTAGCCAGGAACAAAAGAGCAGCTTCTGCCTACGGCTATCTATAGGTATGATTGTCTTTTTGTTTTCTTCTTGACTGAGCTCAATCAAAACCCTTTAGGCTTTTCCTCACTGATAGAAATAATATGTCCATCATTTTAAAACATTTTCATAATTTTTGGACATTCTATACAATGTATTTTAAACATATTTACCCCATAACTCTTCTTATAACCATTATCTTCATCTCCTTTCTTGCCATCCAATTTTGAGATTTCTTCTTTTTTCTTCAGCCATGACATGTATTGCCCAGCTAGCCTAAGCATTTCTAGTATTTTAAAATGATTTAGATTTCCAGGAGCCTCCCCCTCAAACAGTAGTGGATAACAGGACACCAGAACAGTTTTTCTCAAACATTCCTGCAATGCATGTGGGACATCTTGCAAACTCTTAAAAAGCAAACTCTACTACTTTGGAACTCTTCATTCTTAAACTTCTACTGTGCAAGGTGCTGATTTCACCCCCACAGCTGTCCTTTCTGCTCTGTTGGAAAAGACTCTTACTTGTAATTGAATAGTTTTTCAGCCTTTTATAGCCCATAACAATTTCAAAGTCTATAGCCATCTTTTACTTTTCTATTATCTCTCCTACTTTTAATCAAAATACAATTCATTTAAAAACTCTGTGGCTTCTTATATCTTTTATTGGGAGATTGTACAGTTGATAAAAGTCTCATTGATTAATAAATCATGTTACAATAAGCTCCATCTTGTACCCCCTGTATGGCTGCTAAGAGGTACCAGATATTCTCCCGTTAAGAGAAAGCAATAGTTTACACTTTCTATCTCTAATATTAGTAAAATATTTGTATGATTGACACTTTATATACTTCCAAGTTCTTGAGAAAGGATTTTACAGTAACAATGCTAGCCTAATAATGTCTTGGAATTAGCCTTTTTCTAGAAATGATTTTCTTGTTGGTATCATTATGTATTCTCTGGAGAGGCAGGGATTAGATTTACTCTGAATATGAGAGGCCTAGAAAAGCTGATTTACTTTATTACCCTTACTTCTTTAGTTTCTATCTTTCATCTCATTATCATTTCATATCATATCATTTCAATTTCTTTATAGACAATGTAAAGCCAGAAAACCACCCCCAACACACTCTACCTGTATTTTTTTTTTTTTTTTTTTTTTTTTTTTTTTTTTTTTTTTTTTTTTTAGCTAACTGATTCCTCTCCTTATGTGGATCCTGTGCTTACTACTTCATTTTAGGTAACAAGATTTCTAAACCTCACACTACTTCTACATAATAATCCCCCTTTCTCCAGTTCCCAGCAACATTTCTTTAGTGTCTTTTGAGTTCTTTCTGCCTTTTAAAGAGCCATTTTATTTGACTAAAATCTCTTTTCAACTCGAATTTTTCAAAATTTCGAATTTTCTGAATTTCACTAATACTTCCTCTGAGATCCTTTTACCTGTCTAGTCTGTACCTTAAATTTAAATGTTTGGGATTTCATTAAAGGGGCACTCTCTGCCATATAAAATGTATGTAAGCTTAAACTTTCCTTCTGCTAAGCAAATCATTTCAAATTTTAATTGCTTGAAACAAGTAACCAACATTTTATGTTTTGGCATCTGATAGTACATGATCCTGACATGGTGGATTGTTTGTTTGACAAGATTATCAGATAAGCCGGGCGGTGGTGGCGCACGCCTTTAATCCCAGCACTCGGGAGGCAGAGGCAGGCGGATCTCTGTGAGTTCGAGACCAGCCTGGTCTACAAGAGCTAGTTCCAGGACAGGCTCCAAAGCCACAGAGAAACCCTGTCTCGAAAAACCAAAAAAAAAAAAAAAGATTATCAGATAAATGCTATGACTAGAGTCATATGGAAGCTTAGATGAAGCTAATAGCCATAGTATCAAAGCTTATCAGATAGCTAGAAGGTTGATGCAGGCTGTTTCTAGATGCCTCCATTTCTCTCTACTTGGGCCTCTCCACAGTGCTATGTGTTTTTGTGTCATGGTAAATGACTTCTCCTAGCACAACTATTTTAATATTCTGAGATAGGAGCTAAAATATCTTTGTGTTCATGTGTGTCCTTGTTGCAAAATTCATATACATTCCTTTTCAGTCATGTTGGTAACACAGAATTATGCCTGTTGCACTGTAGGAACATATACACAAGGACAGCCTTTTAAGAAATGCATGTTCTTACATCTGTTTCAGCTGTTGTATCCCCAATATATAATACTTCTCTGGGCATATCATTAACCTGATTCCTTCATCTACAAACAGACTTATCATATAGTTTTATTTGGGATTACCGCATGTAGAAGGAGCAGCGTGCTGTGTTCCCACTCGGCTCCCGCACGACTAGCTCATACCCTGAAATAACAACACACAAATTGTATTCATTTAAACACTGCTTGGCCAATTAGTTTCAGCCTCTTATTGGCTAATTCTCACATCTTGCTTTAACCCATATTTAGTAATATGTGTAGCACCATGAGGGGTGGCTTACCAGGAGAGATCTTAACATGCGTCTGTCTCAGAAAGGAGAGGCATGGCATCTGCCTGACTCTGCTTTCTTTTTCCCACAATTCTGTTCTGTCTACTCCACTCTCCTATGTTCTGACCTATCAGGCCAAGCAGTTTTCTTTATTAATTAACCAATGAGAGTAAAACATAGACAGATGACCCTCCTCCATCAACTGCACAATCAGATAATAAAATTTGATTCTCCACAAGCATTTACTGAGATGATATCAGAAACATAAGTTTTGTACAGTTGTCCTGAATGTTGGGGAATTTGTTTCCTGACAGTTGGAAACATCTTGGGACAGATCTCTTTGGAACTAGGTATAATAATGTGAAATAGCCAAGCTATCTAGGTACAAAATATGTAGGTCATTCTGGTTGACAGTGGTAGCTGGATTCAAAGACAGGAAACCTGTACCATCTCATAGCTATGTGAAGAGTCCAGCAGCAGTATTTCAACCTAATCAAGCCTCCAGATTACATTTGGTTACACATGAAACCTGTGCAACATAGCAGTTCAGTATAAACCAACCAACTTTTATAGTACTGCAGAAGACATAAAACAGTGTTCTTGATAACCTAGTTTGGAGAATGAATTTTCATACCTTAGTAATTAAAAAGGAAAGAAATTTGGTAGCAGGAGTGCAGTTTTGATTTAAGCTAAAATCTAAATTGTATGCTGCTCACTCTTGTTTCTGACTTGAAAGGTATGTTTCAATAATGTTTTGTTTGAGAATTGAAAAAAGTGGACAGAAAGAGAGGTAATATTCTTTTCACACTTGGTGAGTTAATTAGAATTTCAGCATTTTTGGAGAAACTCTGGGAAGAAAGTGGGGGGAGGTAAAATTAAGGTCATTCTTTCGTGTGCTACATGAATATACAGTGCTGTTGTGCATTTTGTTTCTAGTGTGCAGAATGCAAAACTTCAATCAGAGTCTGAAACATTATGAATTCCTTGTCAAAAGGAGTGTTTGCCTTACAAAGCAGTCATTTCTCGAATTGAATGTTCCTCAGAGTTCCTTGCAACAAGCCAATCAAAAACCAGGAATGTACTTTAGAAGCAGCCTTAAGGCCATCTACTCATTATGTAATATGATAACAGAAAAATCACAAAAGTTGAAAAGCCAGGTTTAGTAAACCAGAACCACTTCATAACCTGTAAAAATCAAGTCTAATGTATGAAGAACAGTTTCCTTAGGGAGCCGGGGAATTGACACTGAGTGCTGGCACATTAATCCTACTGTGAAACACTTACCATGAATAATTAAAAGCACTGATTTGGGAAGACAGACTATGCTGAGGGAGATTCCTGGAAGAGAAGCAGTGAAGTAATGGTCTCTGAGTAGGAAGACATGCCATTAGAGGAACCCATTCTGATCTTAGTCCTTGTGGAAAAGCAATGCATTTTTTAACTTATACATTCACAAAAATGAATGGAGATACCTTCTTCAACACAGCCTCCTTGAACTGAACACTGGCCGTGCAAATAGATATTGGTTTATAAAGAAGTATAGGGCGGACAAAAGCATAGTTCTCTCTGAGCCACAAATAGAACTGAATTTCATGAAGCATAATGTCTGTAAAAATGCAGCTGATAAACGCCTTCAGTAATGTGGCAGGATACAAGATCAACTCCAAAAAATCAGTTGCCCTCCTATACACAAAGGATAAGGAAGCAGAGAGGGAAATCAGAGAAGTATCACCTTTCACAATAGCCACAAATAGCATAAAATATCTTGGGGTAACTGAAGTGAAGGATTTATTTGACAAGAATTTTAAGTCTTTGAAGAAAGAAATTGAAGAAGATACCAGAAAATGGAAGGATCTCCCTTGCTCTTGGATTGGGAGGATCAACATAGTAAAAATGGCAATTCTACCAAAAGCAATCTATAGATTCAATGCAATCCCCATCAAGGTCCCAACAAAATTCGTCATAGATCTTGAGAGGACAATAATCAACTTTATACAGAGTAAAAATAGAATGCATTTAGAAGTATGTGTCTTTCAACATGCCCACCACAAATCCCTCAAGAAATAAATTGGGAAACAAGTCTATATGGCTAGACCTCAACATGCACATTATTCCATTTATTATGAACATGAATAACCACGTAGGGTTTATAAATGTTCCAGATTTTTTTCTTTCTCTCTCTTTTTTTTTTTTTGGAGAAAAATGCTGGATCACAGTCTCCATTAAGTGTGGTCATTATCCTGGAGGAAAATCACTAGTGGAAAAGAAAATGTGCAATGCTCCTACTTTTTGAAGGCATTTTAATATTGTTTGTGTACATTTGTGATGAAAACCAACCTATCAAACCCTAAAATTCTGGATGTGGTAGTGCATACCCATCAGCACTCAAGAGGAAGATGGCAAGTTTGAGGCCTTTCTGAGTTACTCAGTGAAAATCTGTCAAAAAGAAAAATTAAAAAATCAAAAGAATTCAGAGCTAGCTCCACCCACAGGGCCTGCTGTATATCTTTGGGCCTAACCAGCATTGTGTTCTCACTGGTGCCACAATACAGGCTGGGTAAGATGCTGAACTCTAGGACTGGGACCTAAGGGACGGGGATGAGGCAGTGTCCAGGAGAAATGGAACTGTGAGCCCACAGTGACAGCAGAAGCCTTCAGGAGGAGATAGGAAAAACTGAGATAGTAACTTCTCTTGTGTTCTCACAGGAAACATGGGTGAGAAGCTGCCTGAGCCCCGACTTTGTTTCCTGCAGTTGCTGGAACTTGTTATTAACGGTTGCCTCATTCCAGATCCTGCCGTATTTAACCGCTTTCCAGAAGTTTGAATACACATAAGTAATAGGAATAACCTCTGATACAATGCTGCAATGTAGGTAGTTAACAGATTAGAAAGATGAAACAAGAAAAAAAAGTATTTTTCTTCATACACGTTGTGTTGATATTGTTCATGAGTGTGGCAGTATAAATGTTGCCTGCAGCAAGAGGACACATACAATTTGTCATACTAGTCCAACTATGGTATTTTTAATTGAAGGGAAACCTCAGCCAATCACCTGGTTTGTGGGGTGTGTTCCCCTGAGGCTAAGATTTACTTATAAAACTTGCGGGTGTGATTCCCGCTTCCTCTTTGTTTTCCTGCGCTCCTCGCTGGAACCTTGGCTTTTGTAAGTTCCCTTTTCTTTCCTTTATTAAAGCTAAATATTATATATTAATGCTAGTCTGGTTAATCATAACTGCCGATCGACCACGCCCCTTCATTTTATGCTTTGTGACCTCAGGGGGAAAAAAAAACCGTCAAACCATTACACAGAATGTGAATACCAAACAACATGGGCAACGAAGTTCCACAGAGTTGCTGGTAACAATAGAACTCTAGAGGACAATCCAACTTATCTGGTGGTTCCAGTTCACTTGGCTAGGATAGCTCAGCTCCAGGACCAGCACTTTGTATCTTCACTCATCTGCTAGTCCATGGTCATAGTAGCGAAGAGCCGATTCTTCTGTCTGCGCTGAGGTCATACCCAGTCCTTCTGAAACCTGTCCTTGACTCCCTTCAGATTTTGCTGCACAGATCTTTTCTACTCAATAAACACCATTGTATACTAAAAAGAAAAAATGAGGTAAGAAAGAAAAAAGGAAGGTGCAATACTTAAAATTGCTGTCATCAGGGAGTTGCAGGATTAAAAGATAAAGAGATGAGCAGTACAGGAATAGAGGAAAGTGTTTATAATAAAGTGGAGGAATTTACAAACTAGAGTTGTGTGGTCCAAGATTCCCAGGGATTGTGTTGCACTGGGTTGGGCACATCTTTTAATGCACAAGCTTAGTGTCAGAGGGGATTATTTATGATCTGCAGTAGGGAAGAGATAAGGAGCCTCTATTCTTATGAAGGTTTTTTTGGGGGGATGCATCAAGTTGTTTGATATATTACAGGAATATTTAATTCTACCAGGGTAATGACAAGAAGGTTTCATTACAATAAAGGAAAGGACAGTTAGTCCCAGCTGGTCTATGTGACTTTCTTTTACACTATTTGAACAGTCATAAGACTTTCTACTGCATGGAGCTCTGTAGTTATATCAGCCTGTAGGTTCCATGCAGGCTCCTCTTTCCCTATGCTATCTAGCCTGCTTCAAAAGTCGCTGTCTGTTTTCACTGACTTTGGTAATGTCTTAACAGAAATTTTTCCTTGAGCAAAGACTGGGGACAGAGGCCAGTTAAGGGAGTTGTTGCAGCTCAGCTTCCTTATCAGATGTGCAGAGATAACCTATTTGATGATGTTAGGCAACAATAATGGATATGGAGAAAAATTACCCAAGATAATTATTTAGTGGTAGCTCAATGTATAATGCAAAGCATTCTGAAGCATGGCATAGCCATGTTCTACATGATTAAATTTCTACTCATGTGTACTAGGTTCATATGTCTAATGCATGTTCCCATATACTTTAAATAGAATTGTGATTTTTTTTTAAATAAACTGTTTGGACTTGCTTGATATTCACATTTGATCTACTCTTTTGGTAAATACTTTTCCATAAACAAATACATTGTTTTATGTACCTACTGATATCTCAAAAGGAAAACATGAAGAACAAGGATAATGACATTGATGGCAAACACATCGAAAGTGATACTACTTCACCGAAGAGGAGGCTATCATTTGCAGGAGAATATTACAGAGCTCATTTGAAAGCATTTCAGAAAAGTAAAGGAAGTTTAAAAATAATATGAAATATAGATGATACAGAATAATGCTTCCTGGAAAGAGAGAGTAAGAAATGTTCTTAATGGCAAATGGAAAGGCCTTTCTGAAAATCTTCAGCACTCAGGTTTGCTCTCTCTGGTTGTCCTGGGATGAGTGAGCTTTAAAAGAGTCAATGAGCCAAGGTGATGGTGTTTGCAGTTTACCAAGGAAGACTGAAGAGAGCCTTGTGAGCTCTTGCAATATACTCTGTGCTGTATAATACACTGTGAGGGTTACCTAGCAACTGGTTTTTCAAAACAATAACAAATCCAACAATCTTTACATTTCTCAGTTCCACAATATAACAAAAAATGGGGCAGAAGCCTGATATCTCTGGATTCATGTTGTACCTATTTCCTTTACTTCAAGTCACACTCCTGGTTGACTTATAGGCTTTGCGATCTCTATTACCCCATTCTTCTTCAAAGAAGAAGGTATAAAAGATCTTTGTAATAAAGCATAGTTACCTGGCATTCTGGAAACAGTGAATTCTTATGTGAAAGAGAGATCACTGCTGTGGGATAATGCTCTTGTACCCTGTAAAGTTTTGTCACTCGTATTGGTTAAATAAAATGCTGTTGGCCAGTAACCAGGCAGGAGGTATTAGGTGGGGTGGCCAGAATAGAAAACTTCTGGGAAGAGGAAAGGTTTAGTGTGAGGTCACCAGCCATATGCACAAGAAGCAAGATGAGAATGCTGCACTGAGAAAATGTACCAAGCCATGCGTCTAAACATAGATAAGAATTATGGGTTAATTTAAGTTGTAAGAGCTGGTTAATAATAATCCTGAACTAATAGGCTAAACAGTTTATAACTAATATAAGACTCAGTGTGTTTCTTTGGGACTGAACAGCTGTGGGACTATGCAGGACAGAAACTTCTGTTTACAGGTCATGCAATAATGAAAAGCCATCATGTATGACAGAGAGATTACACTTCGAAGTAGGTCATCTAGTGGAAACTAGGCACCAATGTGGTTAGCAGATTAACAATCTAGGGGCCACCTTGAAGAATGGAGGTCTTACACTATGTTGTATAGGATCAGACCTTCATCAGAATTGCTTATGAATGCTTTCTACTTTCCCTCGGTCTTTCTCCGTTTAAAACTTGTATCAGCATTCTGAAGATGGACTTGGTAGGCTTAGTATCACTGGACCCTTTTATCTGTTCCTCTTTCCAATGCATGACACAGAATTGGTATTCTTGTTCAGGTGTTAGAGTCTAGCCTTTAGGTAGTGTGAGAGCAAGGGGATTTGACCCTCAAATTCTGGTTACCTGCTTGCTTAAAGACTGGAGTTGGTGACTTAAATATTTTGATCTTTGGATGCTAGATTATTCACTCAATGCCATTTATTTTTCACTTTGGTGAAAGTAAAAGTACATGCTTCCCAACTTACATTAGTTTCTGAATAGAAAAGGCAATTTTCATGTTAAGAAAGCAAAATCTTGTTTTTAATATAAAGGTAGATTCATATGAGGAGATGGTATACAGTTTCTAAATTAATTCATACAATATTTTATTACAATTATGTTGTTTTAGCTTTTATAATTATACTCAGATACAAAACAATAGTTGATTTAATTACTAGATGAAAAATTGTTTTAGTATTAGGAAAATCAACTGAGACATTATGAGAGTTCATGGTTTTAACAACAAAAGAAGGTATGGCAAAAATAAAAAAAATAACTGAACTTTAATCTTCAAAGGTTTAATATGTTTCTTGTTTTCTGCAGCTGCTGATGTTCTGACTTAGGCTCTTCTGACTCTAAGTTCAAAGATTTTTCAAACAGATGTGGGGTCAGAGAAAAACGAATAATACTATTTGCCTATTTTGTGGCATATATATGTATAAGTGTGTTTTTATATGTGAGCATGTGTGTCTGTCTGTGTATGCATGATTTTATTGGTACATATGGGAGATATCTCAGTAGTGACCTATTTACTGTCGCATAGTCATTCCACTGTGTCACAGACACATCATTTTGCAAGATGCATACTGACAGCAAAATGACAAATTTATGAGTTGATAGTGACTTGGATCTTTGGCAGGTCAAATTAATACTGTGTTCATCAAATGAGCAAATCTGTCACCCAGCAAAAGCTCAACCATGATTTGTGTTTATATTTGTACTTTAGAGAAGACTAACTATACCAATTCTAGCTAAAGAGGCCAGTTAGTTGTTTAGTCATATTCTTTTAATGATATTGTAAAAATGAAAAACATCATCAAAAGTAAACCTGAGAAAAATTTTGTTGTAGGGAGGTTGCTTGTTTCTTTTCCAGCTGTTCACCCCAAACTAATCACAGAAACCATATTTTTAAAACCACTGCTTGGCCCATGAGCTTTAGCTTCTTATTTGCTAACTCTTACATCTTAATTTAACCAATTTCTATTAATCTGTGTATTGCCACCTGGCTGTGGTTTACTGATGAAAGTTCTAGCATCTGTCTCCGGCAGGGCTACATGTCTTCTTCCTGACGCTGCCCTCTCCCTTTCAGCATTCAGTTTAGTTTTTCCCACCTAGCTAAGTTCTGCCTTGCTATAGGTCCAAAGCAGTTTCTTTATTTATTAATGGTAATCACAGCATACAGAGGGGAATCCCACATCAAAATATTCCCTTGACAGATGTCACCTGCATTTGGACAGGGTAATTTTTTTTGCTTAATCAAGGTTTGAAAGTACTGTGTCAACAACTGATTCAACTCTAAATGGCCCAAGCATCAGGGGAATTTGCCAGAATATATTTTATTGTGCTAAACTATGTAGATTATCTTATTAGTAAGTTATAGAGCTTTAAGAAAATCACAGCATTTTTATTCATTATTGCTAATTAATTTCTCCTGTCCTTTTAATTGTTCCTTTAGTATGGGAATGAAGTGCTAATATAGGTTTCTAATGTATATAATACAGAGACTCCAAGAAACCATCTGCCAGCCCTGCAAACAGAAGTCCATATAGACTGGGAGATGCTCTCTGCTATTAATAAAGTCCCTGCAGCTAATGTGTATGTAAATTTGTCTTAGCCAATCAGTTCCCTGTCTTTGGATCACACCATTTTACTTTAGCTTTGTAATATCCAAAGCATATCTTGGTTAACTTCAAATACAGAGTGTCACAAGCCATAAACTCCATAAAAAGCACAGGAAACAAGGGTCATTTAAATACATATTGTAGCAAAACTCTATGAAAATATGACACATATTCACCTTGATGTGGGAAGATGGAGATAGAATATATCATAGGGAGATACATTCATAACGAAATGTTCTACATGGAAACTATAGTTATGCTCAAATGAAAACCTTTTAAATAAATCCTATTTATATTGTATTTACCAGCGTCCTTAACTCAGTTGCACTTGAATGTTCGTACCTTTCAGAAGGTTCCTTCAATCACTGTGAAGTAGAAAAAGACGCCCACACATAAACATTAGTAGAGTCGTTTAAATGAAACTTTTCAAAGAGACCTGCTTGCAGAATGAAAGATACGCAACCTTCTCCTGAACTGCTCCTTGGCGTGAATAGCTGTGAAGGTTGTGAGAAAAGAGTTCATATGGAGAGACAAAACAATATTCCTCTGTGGCATACATGACAGCTACAAGGTTAGCTACAAAACAAAGGAGATGTTTTGAAAGTATGTTGTATGAATTGAATACATAATCACGTATATTGTAATAAACTTATTTAAATGTCTTTTAAAACCCACAGAATAAATTAAATTGACACCAGAAGTCTTTTTAACAGATCTCAGCATGTTTTCATGCTATTATTTTGGATCTTAAAAATTATTTCAGTTACTTATTACACAGATGATAGACAATGACCCCTGTCCAGAGTATCTTTATAGAAAAAAGCAATGGATTTGTCAAAAATAATTTCATATGTACAGTTTGGAGATCCTTATTCATCAACATGTTAAATTTTACTTTCCTTTAAATTGTTACTGTGATCAAGAAGCTTTAAATAATATAAATATCATTATCTTAGGCAGGGAACAGCAGAAAAAACTGTACTTTACAACTATAAGAGGACTATTTTATCAAATGTTTAGTCAAGAGATCCTTGGGAATTTACAGTATGATCTCCACAGCATTGTGTAGGAAGCGTTGGTTTATAGGTCAAAGAAAAATAATGAAATTGAAGGCAATGTAAAAACTGAAAAATTGTAATAGGAAGAATGATTTAAGATGTGTTTGTAGAAAACAAACACTCAAAAAATAAATTAGATTTCCTGCTTTGCAAATAGAATATGACTAAATAAGTCATGGCTTTACATGGAAGGAATAACCTCCAAAGATAATTACTTCAAATTATGTATCAGAACAGACATATTATTATATGCTGAAGGTCATGCTTTTGTGTTCTTGGCATACCTATATAATTGAAAACTATGTCTAGTGTTTATCTAAGTTTTTGATCATTCTTGAAGAAGAGACAACACAATTAGGTACCACTCAGGGGATTAGGTGCTCCAGGAATTTTCCCTAGTGCTTCCCATATCTGCTCATTCATTACAGACCTCTGAGGAAAAATTCATTAGATGCTGTGTTACAGCTGAAGCTCATATAACCTAGAAACTTGCCCAATTACAGTTTGTACCACCATAACCAGAAACAGAATGGTAATATATGTCAATGTCTAATTTGATGTTTAGTATTCCTAAATTTCATTTCAAAAACCTGAATTTCCAAGACATTTTAAAAATATTATTCTATTTGATTTTCATAAGAACCATGTAAATGTAAGATTTGTTTAAAAGGAGTAGGTATCATCAGGTTTGGGAGTGTAGCTCAGCTGCAAGAGTGCTTGCCTACCACATATTAAACACTAGGATTGGTTTCCAACACGTGGAAAGCCAAGTATGACAATGTATGCCTGTAACCTCTGTGCTTGGGAGGCAGAGGAAGGAGAACCAGAAATTTAAAGTCACATAGTGAGTTCAAGGGAAGCCTGGATACACAAGACCCTCCAAAGAGTGGAAAATAAATAATTGTTATCATTTTAAAGACAAACCAGCACAATGAAAGCAAATTAGATAATCTGAAATTTTGCTTTTACATTTGTGAGAGAGCTAATTGTTTTGAGTTGAAGCTTAAATTTCAAATGTCAAAAGAGTACTTTCCTCATATATATTGCTTTCTAGTAGCACACGGATGGGAAATGAGAGGTTACTGCATTGAGAACTCCGTCAAGGTCTCAGCTAAGCATTCATTCAAAGCAAGTGCATATAGACAATTGTTTGGGCTGTGTTGACTCTGCGGTCATTTACTACAGGGATCCTCAAGCTCTATAGAAGGACAAACCTTGATTAGATGTTTTCTGAATGTTTACTAGGTCCTGTGTCAAGACAATCCAAAGCTTTGAAATGCTGATTTTCCAGAGACGCTTCAGGAAGAGTTTATGGAAGCAAGCTAGATTTTAGGAGGATAGTTGAGAATGCAAAGAGGAGGGTGCTATCTTATGAGGGTGCTATGCTTTCTGGAGTTCAACTCCAGAAAGTTATGTTATCAGGGAACCCCTTCTCTCTTTGAGAAACTGTGCAGGTGTTACATGTGGTTAAATACTTTTTAAAAAATAGTTAAAATTACTATTAGTGTTAATTTTAACTTAAGTATTATAAACACTTCTTCTGATATTCATTTTCTAGTGTTGTGGAATTTAACAAGTTGTTATTTGTTATCTATTCAGCGGCTCCTTGGTACTCTGGCTGCCTTACACAAAAGTCCCATCAGACTAATGGTCAGACTATCCTTATGGGATGGCATATATTTTGAAACACTCCTCCCCTGTGGATATTTTAAGAAAACTATACAACAGTTACAGTTGACTGTGCCAGTTCTTGAAGGATGAAGTCCAGCCAGGTCCTTTTTAGTTTATGCTGGACTTTTTGCTATCTCAACCCTTGGTGAAACTTTCCAACATGTTGCATGAATTACTTTTCTGTTTCTGTGATTAAAACATACCATGACTGACCAGAAGTAACATAGATAAGAAAGAGTTTATTTTTGTCTTCTGGCTCAAGAGGGAGAGTCCATACTGTTGGGAGAAGCTTAGAGCAGATGAATTAAGAAGGGAAAGAAAAGATAATGCTTCCATCAACACTTGAAAGCAGAGAGTGAACTGAAAGCGGGGTGACGGTATAAACTCTCACAGGCTGTCTCCAGTGGTATAGACTCTTAAGGATCATCTCCATATTCATTCAAACCATCACTCATTTCCTCTTAGGCAGAAGGTCTGTACTTTTTCTGGTTACGCCATGGAAGGAGTGCTCTGACTATTACTAGGAGACAGTGCTGTGATGATATAAGCACAAACTTTCACCTATATGAGATCTTTATCTTGATTGGTATAAATGCTTCTCTCTGGCGACATAAGCAGTGTGTTTGACTCATTTGGTAACTAAATAGAAGACATGTTGGCTAAGTGCCTCCTCCTCCAGTTTTGCAAAATTAAGTCCAATAAAGATGAAAGTCTTTTCCTACCTATTTTTAGTACTGAGGTCTGAGTTGGTAACATGGTGGAAGTAGTAGCTGTGAGAATGGAGTAGCACCTGCCACACTGAGCTGCAGAGGTGGTCTAATGACAGGTGAAGGGGCAGGACTGCTGGCCAGGGTGGTGGTGCCACAGAAGTCGTAGAGTGGCTGCCTCTATAGACAGAGGAAAATTGGTGGTACAGCCAAAAGACTGGTGGTTCATAGAATCATCATCATCACCATCACTACCACCACCACCATCATCACCATCATCATCATCATCATGAGCAGCAGCAGCAGCAGCAATGAAAATGTAGTGATTGATGACTCCGAAACTGCAGAAGTGCTGACAGCAGTCAGAGCAATAGGTGGGTGACCTGCTTGAAGCAGCAGGTTATACAGAAACAGAGAATAACAGAAGCAATGAGAAAGCAGTTGAGTCTAAGGAAAGATAGAATGCTGTAGAGAACCAGAAGAAAAATGCTAGAGGCTCCTGTTCTTGGAATTGTTCCAGAGATTTGTTAATCTATGGAGGCAACGTTTCTATGCACAGAGGCCTGGGAGCTGTACCACTATTTATTGTTAGCAGCCAGGGAATCTGGGTACCTAGGCCTATCAGCAAGTTACAATGCCATCTGCTTCCAGTGGCTGAGGAAACCTAATTTTTTAGGGTTTTTTTGCATAATAACTTCAGTCCTTGTAGAACCAATGGTCACAGATCCTTGGGCATTTGTAAGTGCTGCAACACTTCTACAGCTAAGGGGCCTGCTTTTAGGGGTCTTTATGAAGCTTTCAAGTGTAGAGGACATCACTTGTTGCTGCTACCAACACTCAATGCTGTTAAATATGGAAAGATACTAATGTCAAATATCAGCACTTGACGCCTACCCACAATTTCTATCACCAGAGAAAGAAAAGAATCCCATCTGGGTATGGTGATACATACCTTTAATCCCAGAACTTGGCAGGTAGATGCAGGTAGATCTCTGTGCACTTGAGGCCAGCCTGGTCTATAGTTTCAGGACAGTCAAGGTTGTTACACAGAGAAACCCTGTCTTGAAAAATCCAAAAGAAAAAGGAAAGAACCCCATATGACTCATTTGAAGCATTATAACTAATGTCATCTTCCTCTACATCCAAAGATTAAGAGTCAGCAAGGAAAATTAAATTTAATATCACCAAACAACTCTTGAAAAACTAAGAAGAAATAAATGTAGTCTGTAATCTCAGTCCTTTAGGATAAAGAAGCAGAAGGATCAGGAGTTCATGAGTTGCTTGTTTCAAAAATCCTGCAAACCAGAGAAAAGGGAAACCCCAAACAAACAAAAATAAATTTCAGAAAAGGAATGGTTTCTCATGAATTGCCTCACTTAATTTTCATATATCTCTGAGGTCAGATATTAGCTTTATTGTTTCTCACAGGATAAAAATAAACCAGAATGTACATCTATAGCTCCATCTACTCAAGAGGCTGAGTTGAAAGGTTGCTTGAGTTTTGGGGCAGCCGGCCCAATCCCTGCGTTCAGGGGCCTGGCTGCCCCAGGGGAGAAAGGTACCTTTAAAAAGGACCGGGTCCTGGAGGGACGCCCCTGTTTTTTTCCCCCGCGTTACCCTCTGCTTCGCTGGACCCTTGGCTCTGTAAGTTCCCTTATTCTCCTTTTATTAAAACTGATTTATTCTAAAAGGACTATTTTTGGTTATTTCCAAACTCCTCCGACCGCCGCTACACTTGAGGAGTTGAATAGTAGCATGATCAGTAGAGTCTACTACATCTCAAAACTAATAAAATAATTACACTCACTCAATGAACATGTATATATACCATATACATGAACAATAAATAAGTGAAAAGCAAAAATATGCCTCACTAAGCACTTACATTGTTTTTCACCTGTTAACAGTGGAAATTGGGGGGGGGAGGGTTCTCTGACTCTTTTGACTGCCTGCTTTTGGGACCCCTTTTCTCCTACTGAGTTGCCTTGTCCAAACTTGATATGTCCAGTCTTACTGTAACTTATGTTGTGTTCTGTTGATATGCCTGGGAGGCCTACTCTTTTCCAGAGGAAAATTGAGTAGGAGTGGATCTGGGGGAGAGAGAATGACTCTGGGGGGGCTATATGGAGTGGATGAAGAAGAAACTGCAGTCAGAATGCAATGTATGAGAAAATAAACTAAAATAAAAAATTATATAAAGAAACTATAGAATTAAAAATACCATCAGATTTTTATGCCTGTTTAAAAACCAAGACAGTATCTCTAGAGTTCACACACTTACGGAAAATACTTTATCCTGATAAGATTGCTTTTGGTGGATAATTTCATCAGTCAGACCATAGGCTGCTAGAAAAAACGTCACATTTCAGAATGAAAACTTCAAATAATAGACATTAAAATATTGCAAACTCATTTTTGCTTTAGACTTTCACATTGCTTGTATAGTTTTAAGTGAGGTAGTAAAATCAAGTACAGAGGTTGAGGAACTAGAGAAAACAAATGTGTTTTGTTTTAAACATATTTAAACTATTCACTGCAATTTAAATATTTTGATAATTTACGTGAAATCACTTATTTTAATTACCTACATCAAAACTGAAGTTTATACTTTTGTGTTACTAAATTATGTTTTAAAAAACTAATCTTGTTCAAGTGTTTTCTATCAATGACACTGACCATTTAACCATTTGTTCATTTATTTGTTACTTCTTTTACTAATCTTTTGTGAAATTTTAGAAATTGTACTCTATATTGATTTTCAGTGATTTAAACAGGAATCCACATTTTTCAGTCTGATGTGGGATTCTCCTCTGTATGCTGTGAATACCATTGGTTAATAAAGAAACTGGCTTGACCTCATAGGGTAGAACAGAACTAGGTGGCAAAAACAAAACTTAGTGCTGGGAGAAGGAAGGCAGAGTTAAGAGAAGCCATGGAGCCGCTCCTGAAGACAGACATGCTGAAACTTTGCTGGTAGGTCACGACCTCTTGGTGACGCACAGATTAATGGAGATGGGTTAAATTAAGATGTAAGAGTTAGCAAATTAGAAGCTAGAGCTAATAGGCCAAGCAGTGATTTAAATTATGTAGTTTCTCTGTGATTATTTCAAGAGTCTGGGTAGCTGGGAAATGAACAAGCAACCTCATTACAACATTAGTTCGTTTTCTGTTCCTATAACAAAATATAAAAAAGTTGGAGACCTCATAAAGAACAGTTGGTTTAGCTCATAATTCTGGAGTCTGAAAGACACTGACATTTGTTTGGCTTTTGTGGGGGCTTCAGAGAAAATGAGATCACACTGGCAAAACTACATGTAAGAGTATTAATGGTGCAGCAAGTTCACACTCAATCAAAGCAATCCATTGTCTTAGAAGTTATTCAGTCCTATGATATTTGACACAGTCACCTAAGACAATAAAGATCCACTAGTTGGGAAAAGTCTCCATAACTTAACTATCTTCTAATACACTACTTATTAATTGTGCCACCCCCATCCAAGTGCTACACTCTGGTGCAAACCTCCCACACATAAGCCTTTGGGAACACCTTCAAGCTTGACCATTTATAAAGTCTGCCTTCACTTAATAGTCTATTGAATTTACAAATTGCAATATGCAGCAACAGACCTGAAGAACCTTCTTGTTCTTATCTCTGCTGAAAGGGTCAGGGTAGCTTCCCCAGAGAAGATAGCATCTATTTTGAAAGATGGCAGTTCTTCCTAATCATAGTTTTGATGTATGAAAGAATATAAAGTTGTCTTCAATCACAAATCCCTCATTTGACTAGAACACCAAAGCATAATCCCTCTTTGCTAATGATTCCCAGGTGATATATTTATTTCTCAACTTCCCCAGTCTCCTCTTGACCATAACTACACAAGTCAGAGAGAAAAAAAAACACCATTTGCTATAACCCCTTTACACCTCATTACCAGAATCTAGCTTGCTCACAATTTGTTGTTCATCTTGACTGCATTACATAAGCAATGGTCCATCTATGGAACCAACCATGTAAGCTAATGGAAAAGCAGGCTTAATACACATGTTGTTCTAATGGTTCTTTCTCCTTGCATGGAAAAGTTTATCTGGACATTTAAATGGAGTCTCAGCTACAGAAAAATTTCTCGTTTCATTATTCCCTGTACAGTGGTCAAAATAACCTGAGCAGAGAATTTGCTGCCATGGTATAAACTGTTCATATGTTCTGAGGTACACCCACATTTCTCTTTAATTTGGCTGATTTCCAAGGTTCTTCTGACATTTGAAACTTAGCATCTTGTTCTCTTTTCTCTTCATTATATTAATTTTCAATTTCCCAAGCTGAATCACATTTTAAAGTCCTTGTTAAAGCTCTGCTAGAGCCTTTCTGTCTCTTAAAGTTTTGTCTCCTTTTCTATTTTATATCATTTTAAAGCTTATTAGATTTATTTAAGAATTGCTGTAGAGAAAATTGGATTCCTGCAGGTAAAGCCAGTCCAATTCCCACACATTTCTAGATCTTCTGGCAAGGTCAAAATTTGAGAACCATTATCTGAGAACTTAAGTAAAGCCCAAGTGTTTAAGAGAAGGTGGGGCAACGAGCAGCAGAGTACCTATATAAAGCTTCCATATATTCTGCACACCTCTGTTCAATCTACCATGAAAACAGAAAAATGTGCTCTCAAGCTGGTTGCATAGCTCATACTGTATTTTCATATTACAAAAAAGATGATATCTTAATACCCAATCAGATTTGTGGTCCTATGAATATGTCCTCAATAGGGTGCTCCACACATCTCTAATAAAAGACAGTCATGTCTCAATGACCTGCATTTTCATAATTTCAAAAAACGTGAAATGCACAGGGGCTATGCTTATCTTCTCTGTATCATTCCAATTTTAATTTATGCACTGCTGAGGGAAGGGGAAAGAGATAAGAACTCCTGCGAAAATTGGGAGTGTGGGAAGGGAGGGCAGAAGTGGGGGAGAGAAGGAAAGGGGGGAAAGAACATGAGGAAATGGGATGGCTGAGTGGGGGAAGGACATAGAGGGAGAGCAAGGAAAGAGATATCTTGATTGAGTGAGCCATTATGGGGCTAGCAAGAAACCTCACACTAGGGAAATGGCCAGGAATCTACAAGGATGACTCCAGATAAGACCCTAAGAAATAGTGGAGAGGGTACCTAACTGGCCTTCCCGTGCAATCAGTTTGATGACTGCCTTATTTGTCATCATAAAAACTGCATACAGCCACTGATGGAAGCAGATGCAGAGATCCACTGCTAGAACTGGACTGAGCTCCCAGAGTTCGGTATAAGAGATAGAGGAGCAAAAATATAAGCAAAGGGGTCAAGACCATGGTGGGGATACCCACAGGAACAGCTAACCTGAGCTAGTGGGAGCTCACTGACTCTAGACTGACATTTGGGAGTCTGAATAGGCACAAACTAGGCCCTCTGAATGTGGGTGACTGGGGTGGTCTGTAGATCCACTCATAAGTGGTACCAGAATTTATCCCCAGTGCTTGAACTGATTTTTTGGAGTCCATTCTGTTTGGAGGGATACCTTGTTCAGCCTACATAAAGGCAGGAGGTCCTTGGTCCTTCCTCAAAGTGATGTGCTGGAATTTGTTGACTCCCCATGGGAAGTCTTACCCTCTCTGGGGGGTGGATATGGAGTGGAGTGTGTCAAAAATGGGGGTTGCAGGAGGAGGGGAGGGATAGGAATCTGGGATAGGTATGTAAAACGAGAAAAGATTGTTTAGAAATTAATTAATTAAAAAACATGGAATGCTATATCCTTATAAATATTTTCTATAGACAATTCCATGTGAAAGAATGAGAAAATTAAAATACTAATCTAATATATTTTAGACAAGATCTCCAAACTGTGCTGGAGTAAGACTTTTTCTGATTACAGCTACCACTCTTTGAGGAAATGTTTAGGAAAGGACCATTCAAAGACAATCACTAGTTTCCACTTGAAAGAAAGAAGAGACTCAGTGAAACCCATTATCATTTACTTGATATGTAGAGGGGCAGCAGGATGTTCACAAAAGGAAGCCAAAGAGAAGCTGACATCCCACAACCATTTTATTTTATACATCTTGATCCATGCCTTGGTCTACCTGATACAACAGCCAGAACTCTGTTGGACAGCTCCTTGCACACAGCACCCCATTCTATTTCTTCTTGCTTTTCCTCCCTGTTTTACCTCTGGGCATTCTTCAGGATCATCAGCTCATCCAAGTATCAAGTATCTTGGAAGTATCAAGATGGGGCGGGGCACAATCTATAAGGCTTTATTGTACAAGATTGATCTAAAGGTCCTCAGTGGATTTGCATTAGATTCTTTGTAACCTACAGTAGACTAGGAATATGACAGCTCATGGAAAACCATGGGGCACTCAGTTAAGGAGCTTAAGCACTGTATCAGTTCAGACCAATCTGTTGACAACACCAAAAGGGATAACGGAATTGGGAAATACCTAAATGTAAGCTCAGAAGGAATGAAATGAAGTTAGGCAGTAACAGCAACATTGCACGTTATCCTCATCAATGTTAATAAAACTTTAACACATAATTATAAAATGCTCCATCTCAAGCTGTGTCTATTCTCCTTGGTTTTGCCACAGCTCTACCTTTCTGATTCAGATCATCACTTCTCTCCCTAATTTCTCTAAGAACTCTTTGATTTTCCTTATCTACTCTTCCTACTCTTTGTTTATTAGCATGTTCTTTATGTAGTGCTTAGGAAAGATGCCAGGGACTCATGCATGCTAGGCAAGTGCTCTCCTACTGAATTAGACTCAAGATCTGCCACTGGTACACATTGTAAAAGTGTGCTTTCTAGGCAACAAGTCACACTTGTGTCATCACCATCTATTTCTACCCTCTAATTCTTACACAATACCACCCAATGGATTTCCATCACACTTTGAATACATGAGAAAGATCCATATTGCCTGTGCTTGTCTGTGACTTGAAATCCTAATTTCTTTTGTGTGAAACATTTCACATTGCTTAACCATATCAAGTACACAAGACATTGCCATTAGCCATAGTCACCATAGTCACCATACCACAAAGGATATTTTTAGAAATTATTTATTGTGTTCAACTGCAAGCTTTACATCACTTCCTCATTGCCCTGCCCACTCTAGTCCCTGATGATGGACCATGTGCTCTCCATAGCTTCCACCAGTTGATTCTGTGGTTCCCCGTTGTCTCAGTATTTTTGCTCCTCATTGATGCTACATGCTCCTTGCTGCTTCAGCACATCTTTTCTTGCCTTCTTTCATACTTCAGTCATTCTCTAACCCTTCTCCCCCCTCTCTGTGTAGCATTTATAGAGCTTAACTGTGCTTTATATTACGTGGCAGTTCAAATTGGGCTTTCCTCATTAGGTTGCAGTACGAGAACAACAAGGGCAATATTTTTCATCCATTAATTTTGAGTAGATAGAGAAAGTTTATTATTTGTCTATCTGTAGCTAGTTTTGGTTGAGATAAAATTGACAAAATTTATAGTAAACAATGTGATATTTTGATAAATGTATATATGAGAAAATGACCACAATCAAGATGATTAACATACCGATTCACTCAAAGCATTTCAATTTCTCTTCGTCTTCAAACATTTTTATGTTAATTTGCACCACAGTTTTCAAGTACATGTCACATTGCCAAAATTTATTCTTCAAGATGAACTGAAACTTTACCGAATTTAATCATCTTTTCTTCATTCCCCTTTCAACTCTAGTCTCTGGCAACTACAAGTGTGCTCTCTACTTGGAAGAATTTGAAAACTTTAGATTCTACATGTAAATAAGATGACATGACTTCTGTCTTTTATGCTTGTCTTATGCTACCCACATTCATTCATGGAAATGATAGGCTTTCCTTGGTTGAAATTATGTATGTTGCGTACATACCCCATATTCATCAATCCATTAATTAGTTATAATTTAATGGCAAATGTGAGTCATATTGCAGTGGCTCTGGGAGGGCAGATATCTCTTTGGTAAATTTTCTTTCATTATGTACTGAAGGGCGGGATTCCTAGATCATGCAATACTTTTAAGCTTTTGAAAAATTGCAAATTGTTTTAGAGATTAATTTCTATTATTTTAAATGATGTGTATGCATGAATGTGCCTCTGAAGGCTGGTACCTGGAGAAACTAGAGGCATCAGTTCCCTGGAGTGAGCCATCCAAGATTGATGCTAGGAACTGGAGGGTCTTCTAAAAGAGCAAAGTGCTCTTAACTGCTGGACCTTTCCCACCCTGAATTCTACCTTGTTTAAAATAGTAGGCTCACCAACTTACATTCCCCCTGACATTCTGGGCTGTATTCTCTTCTTCACATCCTTGCCAAAACTTATCTTTTATTTATTTACTTTTTGTAATAGGCATTCTACCAGGTATAAATTGATATCATTGGTTTTATTTGATTTTCTCAGAAGATACTTTTTGATATTGATGATGCTTTTCATACTCCTGTTGGGAATCTGTATGTCTCCCACTGGGATTTTTAAAATCAAGTTTTGCTATTATTGCTGTTCTTGAATTGTTTCACGTACTTATGAATTTTAAATCTATCAAATCTATAACTTGCACATATTTATTGTAATTAAAAAAGTGGCGTGAAAGAGAAAAACACCCTGCAACAGAGCTCAGGTGGAGGGGTTTTTATTAGGGGAAAGTGAAAATAAAAAGAGGGAAGGCGGTAGAGACTGGCCTCTGGAGACAGGACTATGAGAAGAGAGGCAGAGTGGGGAATGGGAGTAGAGAAAGAAGCAACAGACAGACACACACAAAGAGAGATGGGAGGTATGCAGGGCCATTTAAAGGGGAACTAATGAATGTGCACAAGAGGTGCTCTTAGTGGCTACAGCTGAGGATGTATACCCCAAGGTCAGGCAGGTACAGAGGCCTGAATACCAGCAATATTTCCTTCTATTCTTTCTCTTCAGTTTGTTGATTGTTCATTATTTTCTTTGATAAGCAAGAAGACATTGATTTGTTGTAATTAACCCTATTTGTATAATTTTGCTTTTATTGCTTCATGCTTTAGGGTTATATAAGAAATCAAAAATAAATTTGTCTTAAATTTATTTTGAGTTTATTTCTGAATATGGAATAAAAGAGCACAATTTTATTCTACAATTTTCTTAACAGCGTTTATTGAAAATAATTTTTTTATCCCTGTGAGAGTACTTAGTGCCTCTGGTGAAGCATAATTGATAAGGGTATATTTATCTTAGCTCTCTTCATTTTCTTCTCTAGGTCTTAATGCCTTCTTTCTTGTTAAGCCTGTTATTTTAAAAACTTTATCTCTGTAATATATTTTAATGTTAGTTCAATGCCCCAGACTTGTTATTTTTGCTCAAAATTGTATGGACGATGCTTGTTTTTATTGTTATTGTTTGGTTGCTGTTTTTAATTTTGCAGTTCTACAGAAATTTTAAGATGTTTTACCTATTTTTGTGAGGACTGTCTTTATGGGAGTTGCCTTAGATCTTAATTACTTTGGATAGTGTAGACATTTGATATTAATTCTTCTAACCCACGATTGGGTAGCATGTTATTTGTATCTTCTTAATTTCTTCTTTCTGTGTGTTATGGCTTCCAGCTTAAAGATATTTATTTTACTTGTACAAGTATATTCATGAACATTTATTTCCTTAGAATTTTAAATAGCATTATTTTCTTGATTTTCCCCCAGAAATTTTGTTGTGAGTGTATAGAAATACTGTTAATTTTCAGTTGATTTTGTGTCATGTCACTTTCCTGAGTTTATTTGTTTCAGCATTTTCTGGGAGTTTTTAACCACATCTTTGTAAAACTGAAATATTTTGCTTTTTTCCACTGTTTATTTGCTCTAAGTAGAAACCTTGCTGCTCTGGACAGGGCAAAGAGTAGCCATCCTTGTCTTCTTGTGAGAACAAGGACAAACTTCACACATTGGTGGTGCCCTTCCATACCTTGGAGTATTTGGAATATAGATGTTTGCTTAAAAAATAATGAACACCTGATTTTTGTCCTTGCCAGAACTCATAGGGCCCATTTTCTTTTCTCATGCATCACAGTACTTTTTAACTATTCTCATGTATTTTCATTTTCCTACCTCTGAAGGAAAATAAATGTTGACAATGTCCATTATACTTACAGCCTGGCAGTCTAGACATCTAACTATGTTGTTCTCATCAGCAGCAAATGAAGAGAAGCAATGGGTTTTATATACTGCTTTTTCTCTTCTTATTCCTCTCTCTCCATCCCTACCTTTCTCCTTTCTTCATCACGAACAAAGAACCATTCAACTACAAAAGAAAATCTGCAATAACTTGTAATAAATGAGAACATAGAGAATTGTTATATTTGAATGTTTGTAATTTATCCATATGGCTATTTATCAGGTAAGAATGGACTACATGGAATGGAGAGGTGGTTCACTGGGCACAGTGTTTGATGGACAAATGTGACAACCTAAGTGGAGATTTCCCAGCACCCATGTAAAAGTCAAGCATTGCTGGAGTGCTTTTAACCTCAGCTCTGGGGCTGAGAGTAGCATAGCCAGGTATATCCTGAACTCTGCTAGCCAACCAGTCTAGCCAAAATGAACACACTTCAGTTTCAGCTGCATCAAAAAGTAAGAGGTGTGAAACCAGTAGAGGAAGATACTCCAACTAACATCTGATGTGCACAAGTGTTTGTGTGTGTGAGTGTAGCTGCACCCACACATGTACATGCCACAAACTTTAAAAGGATAATTAAAGAGAAGAAGGAGTGGGAAAGAAGAGGAGAGAGAAAGTGACTGAGTGTGTATTAAGTGGGAATTTCCAATGCTTTTACTAGGATGCATTCCTATAACCAACACCAGGTATTATTTTATGGAATTTGTCAATATACCCTATAGATCACAAAAACTATTTGCTTGTCTAAATCCAGGCCAAGCATTTTAAGGGATATTTTATTTAAGTAAATCACAGAATATAAGGTGAAATCTCAGGCTCTGACTGTCACAACAGGCAAGGCTTAGCCATCTATCCCAATAGTACAACCAAAGGTCTGAGTAATGGTAAAAAGCCAAGAGAGATTTAGTCAATTTGGCCACACTGGAAAAGGGATAGCGAATGGGATCTAGTGAGCCTCAGATCTGTGCTACAGGAGTTTTAGATTTAAATGGATGTCGAGGTGAAGATGTAAGCAGTCCTGACCAAAGTCTGATCAGAACCCTCATTGTCTCACTGCTGTTCCCGAAGTCCTGGGAGGTGTTCTGGACATTGCTATTAATCGCCAAAGGTGCAAACTCAACCCATTTCTGGGGTGCAGTGGGTCTGTCTCATGCCAAGGTTTGGTTCCTTCTATAATTGAAGGAGATTCAAGAGAAAAGGTTAAAAGCAATCATTTGCCTGTGTCCCTTGAGCCAAAGTACAGGTACAATGAAGGCAGCGATGAAGGCAGTTTCCATCCTACTTTGAGTTACCTTGTGGGCCTAAGAAGCTGGACCACTTTCGTTATCACTTGAGCTCTCTCGGTCATTATTAACACACCATCCTTTTCCTCTGAACTTTCCCGCCAATTGGTGTGGCAGTGATGGTTCCTTTGATGCTTGCTACACATTTTCATTGAGTCTTGAAACATTAGAATAAAAATGTAGCCATGATACATCCCCATTCCCAGTAAAATATGTACCATTGTCCATTGAATATTAACTGTTTTAAGAATTGCTATAACTTAAAAAGCCACTTACAAAGACTTTTCTGTAAAAATATGACATTAAAAAGTCAAGGTGCTTGCTGCCAAACCTGCCTTCCTGGATTTGACCCTGAAATCACCGAAATAGTATACCTAGACATCTAACTATGTATATCTGGATTTTTGATTAAACAAAAAGCAGATATAAGTAGTACCATACCTAATAATAATTCAATATTTTTAACATAATACATGGTAGAGTGGCTAATATATATATATATATATATATATATATATATATATATATATATATAAAATACCTTACCAAAACTAAATAGAAGAAACAAACATATATATATATATATATATATATATATATATATATATATATGAACCTAGAACTTAGTCATAAGTTTTCTAACACACTGACTCTAAAAAGCCACATAATAGAAATCATGGTCAATTCTCACAATCTATTCCCTTGCTTTCCAACATTTATAGTCAAAATATTCAAGTAAATATTGATGAAAATATAGGTACATGAGACTTTTGTTTATAGATCATGGCCAGAAAAAAAATTAAACAAAATCACTTGGTTATTTTCTCCTAACACCTCATGAAAAAGGTGTTCAAACCTCTTTGTGTAGGGTGGCTGAACATAGTGTGGGTGGATAATCTTCTGTCTCAGTCCTTAATAAATATTTAATAACTTGACTTCAGACATTGTGGTCAGTGATAGAACAGTCTATTCTTTGCATAGTAACTATAATGCCAGAGGAAGGAAGATGTTGAGCTCACCAGAGGCAAAGCAGCAAATAATGTAACTGATGCCTTAAGGAAGCACAGCTGGGTTTATGGTGGAGCAATGCCACAGGTATCAGCCTGGCCAAAACACAGCTGTACTGATATTCCAATTCAGCTACACAGAAGTACAATAACACATGTGTAATGACATACACTTAGAAGTGGATTCATTTATCAGCCTGTAAGTCACCTGAGGTGTCTCCTAGCAGCCCTAATCCAGGTGTGGTCACCATCCTCAGTTCAGAAAGAGAGAGAGAGAGAGAGAGAGAGAGAGAGAGAGAGAGAGAGAGAGAGAGAGAGAGAGAGAGAGAGAGAGAGAGAGAGAGATCCAGTAATCCTCAAGACCAGACGGAGTCCATCTTCAGGGACCTGGCGTGAGGTGTAGGTTTAATTAGAGGGTCAGAGTTATGCAGAGCTGAGCATTTTTCTTACACTTTGGTCCTGTCCATCATTATCTAGGCTCCAGTCTCTCCCACAAGGTGGGAAGACAAGTTGTCAGCACTGTGTGAAATCTCTTTAAGTAGCTTTTAGTTTTATCCTTCTCCCAGTGTGAGATTCATCAGGGAAATTCCAATTTCTTGTGTGCCTTGTTTCCATAGCCCCAGAGCCAAAGCTGAGGACCCAGGTATTTCTTTAGAATTTGCTCATTCCTTTCAGGTGAGCTAGTGACTAAAACAAGATGAAGCAAGCATCATTCATCATTGTGACTACTATAAACAGGAAAATTAAACCATGTCTAGTTCTGTGATGGCTGCTCTGTCTAGTCTGTTTTGCTGCATGTTATGTGAATATTGGTATGTCATGTCTTCATATGTCTCTTTTCTCATGACAAAAGGAATAATTTTATCCTGTCATTTTAATAAGATAAGCATAGATCTGTTTTTGCCCCTTCTACGGACAAAAGCATTTTATGTTTGTGAATAGAAAGAAATTAATTCCCATACACAAAGTAGAATATTAAACTCTGAATGTTTTGAATTTGATGTTCTTCCACAATTTTCATAAAAGATTTGCTTTTATTCTATCTCTCCCTCTCTGTCCCCTGTTTTGTGTGTACGTGTGTATGTATAAATACATAAATAAATAAGTACCTGCGAGGCTGTGTAAGTACCAGACACATGTAGTTTCCCATAGAGGCCATATAAAGACATCAGATCTGAAACAAGAGTTGTAGGCAACTGTGAGCCATCTGATGTGGGTTTTGGGAGCCAGTTCTGAAAGATCAGAGTGTTCTTTAGCCCAGAGTCAGCTCTCCACTCTTACCTGTTATGTTTTGATTGATGACAAATATAGGCCTTTTTTTTTGAATTTTAGGTATTCATTAAAAATGCTTAACTAGGTTTCTGGAGAGATGTTTCAGTGATTAAGGGCACGTGGCATGTGCTGCTCTTTCAGAGGGCTCAGAATTGATTCCCAACAGCTCACATCTGCCTATGACTCAAGTTCTAGGGGGCCTGATACCTTCTTCTGGTGTCTACAGGCACCGACATGAATATGGTGCATATACACGTACACACACACACACACACACACACACACACACACACACTCACTCACTCACACACATTCTCTTAAAAAACTTCATTAAATTTCCAATGTGCTATCCAGAAGTCAATATGTGCCTATTGAACTTTGCCTTTCATCCTCAACGTCTTGTCAAAACACCAATGAAAACTGTTCCTTCTGTGCTCTTATACAGTTAATCAAATGGACACTTAGCTAGTCACACAGCTGGGATATGTAGCCATTCCTAATTTAATCTTCCATTTTCTTGGATTGTGACTCTTCATTATTTTCTGACTATCTTCCTGAAGTTCATTCTAGTGACCTTTGCTACTATTTTAGGTCAGCATATCATTTTTTCCTGATTTTCATTCTTCCCTTGAGACAGAGAAGGTTGACCTTATATTTCTCACCAGATTTTTTTGTGTGTTGCAAGATGATTTAAAAAATGAACCTATGACAGCTAATGACACCTCCCCTAGACATTGTTTATAACCCTGAATGTGCTATGCGCTTGAATCTGACCAATAGGACATAAGACCTTGTTGAGGTGGTGTAGTGAGCACCTCCATTATCTTTGCAAACCAAGCACAGGGGAATTCAGTTCTCAGGAGATAGGATAGAAGTATCTATGTCAATCCATTTCTGAAAGCAAAGAATGGAGAGGACTTGCTAATGCTGGCTGTGAGCCTGCATGGACCTTACCTTTCCTCTTCCCATCCTTCAGGAACCAGTCTGAATATCCCATCTCATGTGCAACATTCAGTGTGCTGTTAGGATAACATCCGATAAAGCATGTTCAGATGGCATCACTGTTTTCTTCATGATTTCTATCTTGAGTTAAGGAAAATGTTGATGGAACGGTGGGGCTGCATCCCCCCATCCGGCTAGCTTTACACCCGAAATAATTACACAGAAACTGTATTCTTTTAATCACTGCCTGGCCCATTAGTTTCAGCCTCTTATTGGCTAACTCCTCACATCTTGCTTTAACCCATATTTCGTAATCTATAGAGCACCATGAGGTGGTCACTTACCAGGAGAGATCTTAAACTGCATCTGTCTTGGAGAGGAGAAGCATGACGACTGACCATGGCGAATGCCTGAAGCGTCTGCCTCACTGCCTTCTACCCAGCATTCTGTTCTGTTTACTCCGCCTACCTAATTTTCTGTCCTATTAAAGGGCTGAGTCAGTTTCTTTATTAACCAATGAAATTAATACATAAACACTCCTCCATTATTTCCCCTTTTTCTGTTTAAACAAAAAAGAAAGGCTTTAACTTTAACATAGTAAAATTACATATAACAAAACAGTTATCAAACAAAAATTAGTTACAATATTTAGATCTATTTTATCTTTTATCATAATAATGGAAAACTATAACTAACTATTTATTCTTCAACTCCATCAAAGACTCCAGAAGGATATAATACTACCTAAATAAACAAGAAATATGCAACTTTCAAACTCTAGAAGTGACAGAGACAACTCGCTGCCTGGACAGTCATCCAAAGTTCCTCTGTACTGTTGGGGCATCCATCTTCAGCCTTCAGGCCCATAGTATCCAGCAGACATTTCCATGAAGCAGGGAATTCCAAAGACTGTTCAGTCACTTTCTGCTGTGTCCTGCAGAACATCTCGCAGACTCTTTCACGAATCAGGAACCCTGAAAGACCATCTCACCTTTAGGCAAGTTCAGCAGTCCTCTCTTTGCGGATTCTTTGTGTCCAATTTATGCAACAGTCCAGGCAAGAGCAGTTTCTTGCCCAAATGGCTAGCCAAGTCCATAAGGAACCTCTTCAATGCCCATCTTCCTCTTGAAGTAGATTGGTGCTGCCAGGAGCAGACGTGTCTCATTGTCATGAAAACCTAAGTTATTAAAACATTAAATGTCATATTCTGTAGTCTTTGAAACATATGAAGAATGTTTATCTAACTGAAATATATCTCTATATATCTAGAAAATCTAACTAACATGATTACAAGCTTGACTATTATTGATGATTATCCATTAACCTATATTTCCTAATTATACATTATATTTTTAAAATGAACTACACCATCACAATACCTTAATCAATATCAGAAATACATATATATAACAAAATTGACCTTAAAATCCATACCAATGCAAATTATTCATATCTATATCATCTCCCCCTTTAAATGTAAAAGAACATTTATAAACAATATTTGGGAATATGGGCACAGTTATTTCTCTCCAAACAGCTTCCTGCTGAATGGGCGCGCTGTTATTTAGGTCTTTCATGATATATAACCTGTGTGCTAGGTACATCTCAGTTGGCAGTTGAGTGAAGTAAATTTTTGAGGGTGTTCACAGCAATCTTTCAGGAGGGCGTGGTCTATCATACCATATTGGGATAGAAGCAATTCACAGAGTCTCATCCTCTGTGAAAACAAAAGAAGAAACTTTTCCAAAGCATGATATCTTTAGATCCAAATTCTGAAGTCATACCGTTAAGATGTCCATTCTGGTCTAGCCTGGCAGCCCATATAATGAAATGTCTCTCTGTATTTGCTCCTTTACAGTCAAAAATTTCACAGAAAACACAATAAAATACATAATCCAGAGTCTCTGTGAATTTTCCACTTTTGCGTGGCTTATTTTTACTCTATCACTTTATTCTGTCTCTTTAAAGACTTTACCCTTTTTTTAAGGAATTAACTTTATTTTCTATATTCCTCCCAAGCCTATGTATACTCATCCAACATTGTGACCCATTTAAAGGTCTTTTATGTCTGAATCCGTCCTATTGTGAATATGTAATTCTTTTACTGTCCAGGAGCATTTCTTAAAATGCTAAGCACTTCTTAAAAACTTAAGTTGCACCATGTACAAGTAATACGGTACTGCCTGTGTCCTGCCCAGTCTAAACCTTAACTGTGCTGTTATTATGGTAATTACAATAGATCCTGCCTGAGATCAGCACAATTCAGCGGAGCAGAGCCAGAGCCACTCCTGCTGAGCTGCTCCTGCCTCAGTCATTTGGTGCCCCTGAGCTGCACACAGTTCCAGGCACACAGCAGTTCACATTGGAGCCGCACTCAGCAGTTTAATTCTGAGACTGAGTGTGCAGCACAGAAACTCTTTTCATCCAAGTTACAGTCAAATCTGACACACAGAGCACTGCGCAGTCTGAAAACATCTCTCTTTATGGCAGCAGGAATCTGCCATGCTCTTCCGCCAGCCTAAGCCTGATTCTGCCATCTGTCCAAGTGCAGGCGGGGAGCGCTGAGCCATTGGCATGGTCTCAGAGTACTTTCTTTCCAATCCTGAGCGGGAGCACAAACATCCAGTTGTATAAATCCTTTAAAGCCAGAGTTTGCACTGGCAGCACAGCACCAGGAAACTGCGTTTTAAAATGACTCAGCTTTTTCTCTGCTGCTATTGCCGAAACAGGATATCTCCCTAAGGCATGTCCTAGCAAACAGCAAAAAGCTGTTTTAAACTCTCTTTCTCCTTTATTTAAAGCCCTCTCAGGTTTTTAAGTGGATTTAGTCACCACGTTGGAGCACCAATTTGTAGATGGAGCGGCGGGGCTGCGTCCTGCCACCCGGCTAGCTTTACACCCGAAATAATTACATGGAAACTGTATTCATTTAAACACTGCCTGGCCCATTTGTTTCAGCCTCTTATTATTTAATTCTCACATCTTGCTTTAACCCACATTTAATAATCTGTGTAGCACAGATTACACAGGTGGTCGCTTACCAGGAGAGATCTTGACCAGCATCTGTCTCAGAGAGAAGAAGCATGGCGACCACCTATGGCAACTACCTGAAGGTCTGCCTGACCTGGCTTTCTTTGTCCCGCAATTCTGTTCTGTCTACTCTGCCTACCTAATTTTCTGTCCTATTAAAGGGGCCAAGGCAGTTTCTTTATTAACCAATGAAAGTAACACATAGACACTCCTCCATCAGGAAAACAGTTCTTGGAAGAGCTTTTCATTCTTGCAGGAGCTAAACCCTGACATGTGTGACAGCTATCCTGCAATGAACATATGGAACCTGGCACAGGATAACAATACTGCTTACTCTTGGAATTCATCCTGGTCAATGACTTAAGTATTCATTTTTTGGAGGTGTAGTTAAATTTCAAAGGCTTTATTATACCCCTCATGATATACTCCAATGCCTTATATATTCTTTAACTTCCTAACTCAGCATTCCAGGAATTAAACTTCTTGCAACCCTTCTTGCCTTATGTATCTATCCATCTTTACCTGTTTATCCACCTGCCCTTACATTCAATATTTTGGACTTGGGTGCTTCACTGTTGTTTCTTACATCAACTTTATACCTCCTTATCCTTCCTGGGTCCTTATTTCTCTTTTGGGATCAATGAGCACTCAGTCTCTTTCAGGAAGCCATTTTGATCATCTTCTGCTGGACTAGATGTTTGAAATCTCATAGTAATATCTATCTTCATGTTGCTGAAAATTTCTCAAGGATCATGAATATTCTTATGTCACCAATATTTTCCCAAGGCTCAGCAGATAATTTTGAATTGTGGCAAATAATTCTGAATATGAGTGATAGCAGGGTACCTTGGATCCTCTTTTGGAGTTCTTAATCTTAATAAAATTATTAAGAACTGACTCAGATGGAAGCTTGAGGACAATTTCATTAGAGTTTAAAAGAAAAACCTCAAGGCAGGCAAGCTGTAAATCTCAGTAGCTGCCAGGGTAAAGGGAATGGAAAAGAGAAATAGGGAAAAGCATACAATTTGGGGAGTTTGGAGAAGGAGCAATGAAGTCTAAAATACTAGAAAAAGCACACCTAAGCTCTGGCCAGCATCCAAAAAACATAGAAGGAAAGAAAATGCAAAGGAAACGGTCCTCTGAGTCAGGACTTATGAAGGCTAGGGGATCCAACAGAACCTCATGGCAGCTTGTAGTAACAGACTGCACTAGGAGCTGTGAATTTATGGGAAGAAAGTAGATTCCTTCTATTCTGCATACCTTAGGGTGGACTTGCCTACCTGAGGGCTTGTCCTTTGGCCTGGTGATTGGCCAGCCCAGTTCGAATGTTAGTTTTCTACACAGGAAAAAGAATTCATTCTCTTGACCAGAAAGAAATAGTCTTCTGCTCAGTAGTCCCTGCGGCTGATGTATCTTGGGTTTCAAAGAACATAAGCAGAATTGCTAGAATTAAGGAAGTCATCACTTATGGCATCTAATACTTGGGTCTCTTAACTCTCTATTGTACTGGTTCTACACGCTGATATAATGAATACTGCTTATTACACTATAGGGAGATAACCCAAGTAAGGCTTAAACTTTCTGTCTCTCCTTCCTTTTCTCCTTCACCTTCTATCTCTTTGATTTTTCTTTTGTTTTTACATTTTAGCCATCTACCCAGATGCTAGATACCTACCATGTTGGAAGTGAACTTATATTCCAAATATGCCCATCATTTTTCTATACTGAAGATTCATACTGACTATACCATTTTAGTCCTTCCAGCAATCCAATTAAGTACAAAACCTGATAAATTATTTTTACTCAATTGTCCAAATTATTATTTTGAATTCTATCAGCAGTTCATGTTACTTCTTTACAGTCTTAATTTTGAACAATAGTCTGTTAGTTCTCCTTCTTTCCTTCCTTGTTTTAAGTTCATTTTATTTAAGTTTAAGTTTATTTGTAGTCCACTTGTAGTAGTTTGGCTTTATTCTTTTTCATTCCCTAATAAGTAAATCATGATCACTCCTTCAGACAGGGTGATCTTTTACAAAGCTCCACAAAGCTGTCTGTCTGAAAGTGTCATCCACCAGACAATGAATATAATAAAATCCCCATCTCACTTTTTGTCCCCCTCTCTCTGAATCCTCCGACCTGGTTTTCTCTGGCTTTCCATTACTTGTCTTTTATTCTTCAGCTTGAAATCAACACATAGACATAAAAGTAATTTAGAGGGACACCACTAACTCAGAAATGCAGGGAAAACATATTACAGGTTCTTTTTTGAAGTCAGTAGTTCCTGCACTCTGGTCCTTATCATATTCATTCTTGTTCTGCTGGTTTTGCCTCTGTGGTGATGCTTTTGCTTGTCACAACACTTGCTAAAATGGAAAAGTTAATTTCTGTCTCAATGCATCTTACATAAAGAATCAGGTAGTTGATAGGAATATATGAGCAAGTTGCCAAACTATTAGAAAGGCATACATAATAAAATTCTATTATAGAATTTGATCACAACAGTAGATGCTTTCTCTCAGTACAACCCACAATGACGATGATTATATTTTTTATATATTAGTTAATACTCACTATTATAGGGAAAGTTTTAAAGATGCTTTTGTAGAATAACTTTTTGACAGTTTTTGAAAGTGTTTAAATGACTGCCAGTTTAACATAATGTCAGTTGGTAGAGCATCATAACTATATGTCCATATTTAAAAGTATTAAAACTCCTCAAAGACTTTTTATTAAAAGTCAAGTCTAAGCATGACTCTAAAATAGAAGTCTCCCACCCCACCTTTCTCTAATGCTTTCTCTGTGGTTACTCTGTCCTAATGGGAGATTCAAAAGCTAGATAGACCATTTGCTTTGTAATAACTCTTTGGCCAGACGACCAAGGGTTTTAAGATGTTGTGGCTCTGAATACAAGGGCAGAGTATTAGATTAATAGCTTTCACTTTGACCAGCAAGATCCCCTGAGTTAGGGGATAAAAAGCAGGACCCCTTTATTCCCCGTGGCAGAGCTCTTTATTCTTGGAACCATGGGAGGGATTAGTTTGAATACAGCTGAATAAAATAGACTCAGTGTAGAGATCTTATCACCTTTTAACACCTGGTGAGGGAGGGTTCAGTTTAATAATACATGGTATTAACTGCTTTTGCCTTGTTGTAGACTTTTATATAGATTAGCAACCCCAGACTCTTTTCCTTTTTATTTTGCCTGGATGAGTGGTAGTGTGATTCATAGGAAAAGGAGGTGACTGCGGCAGGGGTGCAGGGGATTTTTGCAGGCCCACCTTTGATGCATATCGGGACTTGGGACTCACAGGAAGACACTATCACAATCCTTTGTTTGGAAATCTTCCTGATTAAGTTCTGTCAGAGTATTCTCAGTGGGTTTTGGTTTCAGCCTAATGGAAAGCAAGCCCAAAAGATTTCTTTTCAATTGTGTTCTGTGACTAGATTGTCTGTAAGTCCATCTGTCGTTTCACAAACAGAAATTGGACCCAGAAGCAGTTTTCCTGGTTGCGAATCTGGGCACCAAGACACAGTGGCGACCGCCAGTGCTCACTGCCATACTCACAGTGTCATCTCTGGTTGGTGTTTCGTTTTCTTTCAACAAACACTGATCGGGTGCCAGGTCCTGTGCCGGGTGCTGAAAGGGGAGACAAGACTATAAAATCTGTCTCAGGCCCCTGATTTCCCTGCCTTTAAACTTCTGTTGTGGCCCAAACAATGATGAATTCATTCAGCCATCTAGATCAAACCATGGACACATAGGATATACCAGGAGGTGCAGCTAAATAAAGACACGAAACTGAACAAGTGTGGTTTACAGGGCCAGGCTGTAGCATACGGTAGATGGCTGGCTTTCCCAAGAGCCACACTGAAGAAGAAAAGTAAAACAGAAGACACTGTCATGTGGATCCGTGCAAAGGACTTTTTGTTCTCCACACCACTCAGAGTGAAGACTTCACTTGATTGGCACCCGACGTTGGATAATGAATGGTTCCCGAACATCTTTTCTTGCCAATTTAAATTTAAACTGTGAATATGGAATTGAAACAAATGGACCCTGTTTTGTTCTTCTCTGTAGCAATCACTTGCAGAGATTATTCTTTTCTCTTAAAGGGATTTTTGGAGTGTATTATTCCTATAATTTTACTCCTATATAAATTAAAAAATGCATGGCATAGTACTGTCTGTCTTTAGAGATAGAGACTTTAAGGCATATGAGTCCTATATTATCTTCAGAAAGCCAGGAGCTACATTGGAAGCAAAATTAAATTGTTCCCTAAAGACAATGCTTATTGTTCTTAATGAGCTTACTCTTTCTTCCCAGATTGTAACACTCAAGAAATCACAAGAGCAACACAGCTTTCTACCAGACTAGAGGAAGGGCAAGTGTCCTCCCCTTTGGCAGAGCTAGTCAGATGGGAAGTGTGCAAGAGGAAACCTCTCTGAATAGAAGCTGGTGCATGATTCTTTTTTTTTTTTTTTTTTTTTTTTTTTTTTTGTGAGCTGAATCAAGGAAAAATTCTTGTAAGGGAACAGAGTTTCTGGATGACAAACTGACGGCCACTATCTTGGCTTTTATTCCTAGTCAAATGGAATGCTTATCTCTGGCTACCTCACCCCGCTTCAATCTTCTGATGGCATGGAGTTCAGATATACTCCAGTTAACATATTAATTTGCTTTAAAAATAAAAGTTTTCTGAACTGAAAGTAAAAGCAGCTCTATTTCCACAATGCTGAAACAGTTCTTTAAATTTCACAAATTGCTGAGGCTTTTCTCTTTCATCTTTCAAAGAGTTGGCAAATAACTAAGAAGTTCCCTGTGACAATTTAAGCAGCTTGCTGTCGATGCAGCATCTAACATATTCTGACAGATGTGGGAGCTTTCCAACACAGGGATCACTATCATATGTCAGCAGAATTCTAGCTTCATCCACCTGTACTGAAAAAAAAAATCATACCAGCTTTGGACTCCCCAAAGGTAAATCTTGTGGGTTTCACCCTAAGGAAAGTAAAGAAAGGCTACAGTAAAAAAAATAAAATGAAATGAAATAAATGCAGAGAGACAGGGTGGGGGTGGGGTGGGGGGATGCAAGTCTGTATCAACATTTCTTGACTTTCATGTTTGCGATCAGTAATACCCTCCATTCATGCCAATTTTCATTAACCCACCACAGTACCCAGTTCTTGGATTATTGATGTTCTCTAAAAATCATATATATGTGTCCTTGAGGTAATGTGGTTTGAGGGGAAAAGTGTGAAATCTGAATCAAGATTTGGTTTCACATTCTCACTTCATCTCTGACACTTGTATAATAGCTTTCCCAATCACTTTAGAGTTCAATTTCTTATCACATCTCCTATCTGTAAAATGGGCACTAGAGGGATGGCCCAAACCTGTGGCAGGAGAGAAAGTACACCTCGTGGAGAGAGAGCTTGAGTGTGCAGTTTATTTGGGAAGTGGGAGGGTAGTGGGAAGGGAAAAGACACACACACACACACACACACACACACACACACACAGAGAGAGAGAGAGAGAGAGAGAGAGAGAGAGAGAGAGAGAGAGAGAGAGAGAGAGAGGAGTGAAGAGGAAGGCCAAAACTTGCTGGCGTGAGGGGGGGGGGTGGGGGGAAGATTGGGAGTGGGTGGAACTTGTCTCTTACAGGGACCTTTGCACTGCATACAGTGGAACTGCTTGCCATAAGCTAAGGGATGACTGTACCCTAGGAGCAGGGCCTAGGTGTGCCTGGATACTAACACATATCACTCATAATTTATTATGAGGATTAAGTGATGTAAGATGTGTAACTTTCTAACTAATGTTTGACGTTAGGTATGGTTGTTTTATGCAATTCTTTTACCAGCATTATGAAGAATGTGTGATCTCCATTTCATAGTCATATCTGTGCTTCAGCTTAATGTTAGGTTAGGTCCAGGCAGTTGTCATCCTTCCCATGAGTGCTGGGAACTGAACTTGTGTCTTTTAGGTGAGTATTAAATATTCTTAACTACTAGGTTGTCTTTCCAGTCCTGGGTTCCTCTATACTCTTATAAGAATGTCTAAGAGGATGGGGTTGGGGATTTAACTCAGTGGTAGAGTGCTTGACTAGCAAGCACAAGGCCCTGGCTTCAGCCCTCAGCTTCAGAAAAACGTGAAGCATTGGGATGGTTGAGTTGGGGGAGGGATGGAGATGGAAAGCAATGAAAGAGATATCTTGATAAGGGAGCCATTATGGGGTTAGAGAAAAACCTGGTGATAGGGAAATTCTCAGGAATCCACAGGATGGCCCAAGCTAAGACTTCTAGCAATAGGGGGGAGGGTGCCTCAATTGGTCTTCCCATGTAATAAGATTTGTGACTACCCTAACTGTCATCGTAGAGCCTTCATCTAGTAAATGATGGAAGCAGATGCAGAAATTCATAGGCAAGCACTGAGCTGAGCTCCTGGAGTCCAGTCAAAGAGAGGGAGGAGGGATTATATGAACAAGAGGAGTCAAGGTCAGGATGGGGAAACCAACAGAGACAGCTGACTTAAGCTAGTCAGTGTTCATGTACTCTGAACTGACATCTGGGGAGCCTGCATGGGACCGAACTAGGCCCTCTGAATGCGGGTGAGAGTTGTGTTTTGTATGAGGCTGATTTTTTGTTTCCTGGCACCCAGACTCATGAAGTAATTACAGAGAAACTATATTATTTAAATCACTTATTAGCTCTAACTTCTTATTGGCTAACTCTTACATCTTAATTTAACCCTTCTCTATTAATCTGTGCATCACCACGAGGTCATGGCCTAACAGCAAAGTTTCAGCGTGTCTGTCTCCAGTAGTGACTGCATGGCTTCTCCCTTTACTCCACCTTCCTTCTTCCAGCATTCAGTTTAGTTTCCCCTGCCTAGCTCTATGCTTTTGCTCAATCACAAGTGAAGACAGTTTCTTTATTAACCAATGGTATTCACAGCCTAAAGAGGGGATTTCCACATCAGTTGTGTGATATGGTCTTTTAAGGAGGCTCCTGCAGTAGGAACAGGATTTATCCCTGGTGCATAAAGTATCTTTTTGGAGTCTAATCTCTGTGGTGGGACACCATACTCAGGCTTGATACAGAGGGGAAAGTTTTGGCCCTGCCTCAACTTAATATGCCAGGATTTCTTGACTCCCCATGGGAGGACTTACTCTCTCTGAAGCATGGATGTGCTGTGAGGATGAGGGGAGAAGAAGAGGAGGGGAGGGAGGAGAAACTATTGTTGGTATGTAAAAATGAATTTAAAACAATAACTAAGAGGAATATCCCAGTTGGTAAAATAGTCTTGTTCTTAACAGAGCAACTAGCTCTTGAAATTCAGGTTTTTCCAGCATTTAAAATCTATCCTGTAGCTGCTTCCTGGAGTATATACAGTGTTCATGTTTCCATAGCTATTTTTCTGATGGTCCAGGAAGTAAATTTAAAAAATATAAGATTGTCACTTTAAAGAAATAATTTTTATCAGAGCTGAAAAGAAGTTGAAAGCAATAATTAAATATTAAACTTTAATAAATTTGGAGTTTTGTATAAATTTCTATCCTACTAGACTGGAAGTTTCATAATATTAAAGAATGTATTTGTGTCTGTGTATATGTGTGTGTGTGTTTATCTATCTATCTATCTATCTATCTATCATCTATCTATCTTCTATCTACCTTCTTATCTATCCTCTAGCTGCAGTACTTGGGAAATAATAATTTTCCACAATTATATATTAATATTGAAGTTAAAATCAACAATTAAATAACAGTATGTTTAAAGTGGAGTAAAATCTTATTTTTCCACAGTACATTTATTTACATTCTTTACATTCGTGTCTCTATTTCTGGATTTTTCCCTGTAAAATTTTATTTTGAAATCAAAATCAATTCATAGGACTAAAGAAGATTGAGAATATGTAGGAAACTGAAAGAGCAGAATTGTTCTACCTGCCATCCTGTCATAGGTTCTTATCCATGTCATCTTTGTTATTTTCTTGAAGATTGAAACAATGTTAGTTAGAGTTCAAAGTTTTTTCCTAGAAATTTCTTGTTATCCTCACAGGACCTGTCTGTCCCATCACTAAGATGTCACAGAGCACTATTTGTGTCTCATGGAAAGACCATGCATGAAAACTCTTTATAGTCTTTGAGTTTTACTCTACAATTTTTTCTCTTCAGAATTTTACAATTGATTTCTCAATTTACATATTGATTTTCTGCACCAATGCCGAACACATCTTGTTATTGCATATTTCAACACATCTTTTATTTCCAGTTTAATTTTGAGTCAGCTCTGTTTATCTGAATAACTAAAGTTGTTTTTTTTCCAGCCTTCTGCATAGGTAGGTTACATTTTAGCCTTAAATACCTGCAAGTCTGACAGAAAATGTACTTCAATGACTTTCATACAGAAAGTAGTTTGTTTGAATACTAACTGAGAAACCATAGTTTGGACCACATACTTGACACTTTCCTTAAAGTTTGTTAATTAAACTGTAACTACAATCCACTTAAGGGTGAATTTTAAATGATATTGTTTTGTTCTCTACATGAAGGATAAAATTTATCTTTCAGGTGTGTTTGTGATTGTAGTTTTTGTTCTACTTCCATTAATTTTGCTTTTCATGGTCTCCGTTAATCATGTTTTTACTAAAAAGTAACATAGTAAAAATACACAAAGATACCAAGTGGACTGAAGCATAAACAACCAACTGTGGTCTGCTCTCTTCACTTTCCTGTATATATTTTACTCACATTCAGCTTTTATTTCCAAATGCTACCATTTCTTCCCATATATTAAATAATGTTCCTACAACATTTTACATCCCATTTCCTACATCCCATGGAATTCTTATTTTGTGGTTCAATGTTTAGTTAACACCATCATTTTCCTTTTTAAAGTGACTTCTGATGAAATCAACAGTCATTGTTCACACTGAGATTACATAAATATTGATTGTAATTGAGGCAAAGAAAACTGTTATTTTAGTAGTATACAAATTTAATTTGTAATTTCTTTTTAATTTCTTTAGTTTTCTGACTGTTCATGTGTAATCACCCATATATGGATTCCACACATCGCCTATGCTGCACATTCTCTGCCACTCATCTCTATCCCTGGCTCTAATTAATTACAGTTTCATGAGGTCTGATTAATTTATTGTTGTTCTGAGTGCCTATGGTATTGGCGTTCTTGTCAGGAAGTTTTCTCTTGGGCTATTAACTTCAATGCTATTTGTCACTTATCTTCTACCAGATTAAGTTTATGTGGTTTTATGTTGAGGTCTTTGATATACTTGGAGTTGAGTTTTGTGCAGGCTGATAGATATGTATCAATTTACATTCTCCTACAAACTGACATCTGGTTATACCAGCACCATTTTTTTTTGAAGATGCTTTCTTTTTTTTTTTTTTTTCATTCTGTATTTCTGTTTTTTTTGTCAAAAATCAGGTATCTACAGGTGTTTAGTGTTACGTCTGGGACTTAATCGGATTCTATATTACAAAAATACTGTGTGGATTTATTACTATAGTTCTGTAGTACATCTTGAGATCAGAGATGGTGATATATCCAGATGTTCATGGGACTAGGACATCAACCCAGATACTTCCTACAAAATGTACTGGGACAATGATGTCACAGAGCTTTTGGAAGTGGTCAACTCATGACTGGTCCAACTTTTGGCCAATGCTACAAGAGTGAGCCCATGCCTGACATTGTCTTGGTGGTCAGGAACCAGAGATAGGACAGCCCAGAGACCCAGGATAAAAACAAGCATAACTGGGGGAAAAGCCAATGAAATAGTTCCTATACTCTACTATATTTACAGATTAGTGCATAGTCCAATTATCATCAGAAGGGCATCATCCAGAAACCAACAGAAACATATATAGAGACTCACAGCCAACACTAGACAGATATAAAAGAATTTAGGAGAATAGGGAGATTAAAGATTTTAGGAGCCAGAGGAATTAATTATAGTGATATTTTGTTTATCATCTAATAAATAACACTTGCCTGAAGATCAGAGTACAAAGCTGGCCTCACTAGTCAGCCATACAGACCAGGCAGTAGTGGCACATATGTTTAATCCCAGCAGTCACACTAGTTATCCATAGAGGCCATGCAGTGGTGGTGAATGCCTTTTATACCAGCACTAGAGAGGAATATAAAATCAGGACAAGACAGGAACTCACTTTCTTTACAGTCTGAAGATTTTGTAGAGGTAAGAGATCTCTAGTGGTTGGCTGCTTTATTATTAATAGTAATTAGAATGTATGCTACACCTGGCATCCAACTTTTGGGTTATGAATTCATGAAAAATTTGTATGTCTGTGCGTTTATAGCCAATAACATAGACTGGAGTTATACACAGTAAGGATCACTACCCTACCAGTTAGGCTTTCTTTTCTTCACTTCTGGTGGGCTTTCTTTCCTTGGGCTCCTGCCAAACTATGTAGCTGCCTTGAAATCTAGGCAGGCTTTTACTGTTCTATGCAGCAGCAGTAAGCCTCACATCTTCATCATCATTGGTGGCAGATTTTGTTAGAAAATTGAAAATTCTTAAGGGAGTAATTAGTTAAAAGGGAGAGTTTTCCCACATCAAAAAAATAAAAAAATAAAGGACACAATTACAATAGGAAAAGTTAGGTTTCTGTATGATTACATAATGCATAATTTAAAATTGGAACAATTGAATGATAATCAACTTAATTGGGATTGGCATACTGTTAATTATCATTTTGATAATCCTAGTTGTCATTTTGATAATTCTTGGTTTATCTCTTAAAAAATTGTTTGATTTGACAGTCAAGATACAGGCCTTAGGAAAGTTTAATTTAACAGATCATAGAGATATTCAGATCCAGACAGAAAAATTTAATGGAGAATCAATTTTAACATTGCATTATAAGGTTAGAGAGGACCAGCCTAATGTTTTCAAACAATCAACTTTAATATATCCAGTAAATTTACAGGAATTCCCAAATGATAGATATCCCAAAGTCTGTGCAAGAGTTAAATGGATGCCTGTGGAAAGGTTGGATTTGGAAGTGATAGTCTCATGGCATTTCACCTTTTGTGAAGCAAATGTTAAACTCATGGTTTTATACTGACTCCTTAACAGCTTTTCTTAAGGTATAAATTTTATTATATACATATATAATTTTTGTTATGATATTGATGGTCATATAGAATAGTAACTAATTCTAGATAGATAAAGGTTTCATTTACCTTCTAGTACGTGATTTCTGGCTTGAGTCTCTCTCAGTTTTCTGCAGTGACCCATAAGCCCTTCTATCTGCAATTTTGGAAGTCTCCAAAATGAGGATGAGGCCCCACTATGACAATTCCTCTAAGACTATAATAACTTCACTAAACTGAAAAATACCACCAAAAGATTGGCTTTGAACTACATACTGTTCAGAGCAATTTCAGTGTGGCTAGCTGAGATAATGCAACCTCGGAGACTACTCCAGCCAGGACTTGAGACAAGACCAACAATTTTCAATTATGTATAGACTAGAAATAAAAGATAATACAGCTACCTCTCCCAGGACTTGGCAATTAACCCATTTTTTATTCTCAGCATCTCTTATACCACATCACCCCCCAGACAGCAGGAAATCAATTTGAATATATACTGCCCACATTCCCAAGAGGTTGGGTGGGTGGTTTTTGATCATTCAATGGTTTATAAATATTTGTCATTGTTTATGGGGGTTGGTTATAAGTTATTATTGGTTATGGTTAGGTGGAAAGTCAAACAAAGGAGATTAGATTTAGAGTTCTTGTTTTGAAAAGAAAAAAGGGAAATACAGATATGATAGGATAAAAGGATAGATTATTGAATCTATTCTGAAAAAAGGAAGGATATAGCTATGGTAAGATAAAGGTAGATTATTAAATCTACTTTTAAAAAGCAATTACTAGTTTTAAAATTTTACATTGAATTGGACTTTTGTATATTGTATACTAAATCTGTATATTGATACATATTTGAGATTAATTTTGTTAAAGCATACTATAGATACATTTTTAATGTTTTTCAAGGCACTATACCTATACAGTTCATTTAACACTATAATGCAAATTTCTAGTTCTTGAAAGTTTATTATTTATTATTACCAGCTATTTAGAATAATAAGGAAATGCAGATTAATAATTAGTCACCTATTACAATTAAAGTTGTAGTCATATTAGGTATGTGTTCAAGATCAAATGGACATATGCTAAACAGATATACTATCTTCAACAGAGATCTACAGAATATGACATTTAAGACATTTTAATAACATAGGTTCTTTTTTATTATGATGAGATCAGTCTACTCCTGGAAGCACCAATCTACTTGAGAGAAGATAATGGACATCAAAGAAACTCCACATGGAATTTACTTTCTTTGAGGCAAAAAAGTAAGTCTCTGGGCAAGAAAATGCCCTTGCCTTGACTGTTGACAGTATGCTGTCCTATTTAGACAAGGAGGACACAAAAGTGAGTGACTGCCAAACTTTATCAAAACAAGGCAGGACAGTCCTTCAAAATTACTTCTTCATAGAAAAGTTTGTTGAATATTCTATGCTTTTAGGCTAAAGATGAATGACTCAACATTGCAGAAGAGCTTTGGGTTACTATCCAGGAAGTCAGCTGTTTCTGTCATTTCTCACAGTTTTTGTAAGTCGCTTGCTTGTACTTCCTGCTTACTCAGTTAATATTATTCTCTTCTCAGGTCTCTGAGGTAGTTGAAAACTAGATAGTTATAGTTTTTGTTTACTACACTCAGAAAAGAAATTCATTAAAGGAGTATAAATTATATAATAAGGTTGATTGATATCAAAAGAAAATTTTGGATGGCAATGCAAGTTATGATAGAAAGTAAACTAGATACAAGACTTTGGACTCACTGAGAGAGGATAGATACTGAGTGTTTTCTCTGAATTTGTCAAATGCACATTAACTAGACATTGTTGTTATACTTATTGCCTGTATATATTGCATATAGTTATTGTAAGTACAATGTATATAGTTTTTCCTATATTAGTTATAACCTTTTTATTTTAGAGAAAAAGGGTTAATATAGTGATATTTTGTTTATGATCTAACATATAAAGCTTGAATGAAGATCAGAGTTCAAAGCTAGCCACACTAGTCAGCCATACAGACAAGGCAGACATGACACACACCTTAAATCACAGCAGTCACACTAGTTAGCCATAGAGGCTGGGCAGTGGTGGTGCATGCCTTTTATATCAGTACTAGAGAGGAATAGAAGGCAAGATGAGACAGGAATTCATTCTCTTTTCAGTCTGAACATTTCTTTTTTTTTTTTTTTTTTTTTTTTTTTTTTTTAAAGATTTATTTATTTATTATGTATACAACATTCTGCCTCCATGTATGCCCACACGCCAGAGGAGGGCGCCAGATCTCAGTACAGATGGTTGTGAGCCACCATGTGGTTGCTGGGAATTGAACTCAGGACCTCCGGAAGAACAGCCAGTGCTCTTAACCTCTGAGCCATCTCTCCAGCCCCAGTCTGAACATTTCATAGAAGAACTCTCTATTAGTTGATTGCTTTGCTTTTCTGATCCTCATTTTGAATTCCAATATCTGTCTGTGGGTATTCATAATTAATACCAACTAGAATTTGCGCTACAGTGAAGGATTTCAGGGGAATATAGGCCACAGATTCAACTGAGCATGGGTTGCAGATGCTCACAGAAACTGAAGAAACAAAGAAAGACCTTGTATGGGTCCTCTTTATATATATTATGTCTGTGTAACTTAGGGTTTGGGGGACTTCTAACAGTGAGAGTGGAGATGTTTTTATGACCCTTTTGTCTGCTCTTAGGACCCTTTTCTTACTACTAGTTTGCCATATCCAGCTGTGATATGATATGATTTTTGATATGCCTAGTTTTATTGTATATTGTTAGTCCATGATCAATGGATATCCTTGGGAGGTCTGTTTTATTTTTCTTTTTAATTTCTTTTTTAAAATATGAGGAGTTGATCTTGGGGAAGGATGGCAGGAGGAAAAACTTGGAAGAGTGGTGGGAGGAGAAACTATAGTTGACATATAATGTATAAGAGAAAAATAAAAGATAAAAAAATGGGAGCCCCAGGTAGTCTTATTTATACCCAGCATTGTTAGTAGCATTTTCTTGCTTTTACTAAATATGGTGAGTTCTCTGCCTTAATTATGAGTCAGATTTAAAAATAGTTCTTAAAATAAATATAATAAAGTGAGGTCATTGTTGGGTTTTTAAAAAGGCAAGCAGGATTTCCTGTCAGTTTCTCTAAATTCTTCATGCAATGTATAACATTTTCATATCCTTATAAAAAAGAAATTTGCATCAATAAAATAAGTTAATAAGAATAATAGTCAAGCCGGGCGGTGGTGGCGCACGCCTTTAATCCCAGCACTTGGGAGGCAGAGGCAGGAGGATCTCTGCGAGTTCGAGACCAGCCTGGTCTACAAGAGCTAGTTCCAGGACAGGCTTCAAAGCCACAGAGAAACCCTGTCTCGAAAAACCAAAAAAAAAAAGAATAATAGTCAAGTCTCAGTCTCTCTCTCCATATATATATATATATATATATATATATATATATATATATATATATATAAAACCACACACATCATATACACAAACACATACAAGTTGCCCAATAATATCTATTTCTGTCTATATAGTATCTATTTATTTACCTACCTATACATACCTAAATATGTTTCTTTTCTTCATTTTATTAAAAATAGATTCTTTTCTTATATAATATATTCTGATTAAACCCCACTCCACTCCTCCATGTTCTTCTCCATATCTATTTCCATCAGACCTCTCCTTTTTTGTCTGACATTAGAAAACAACAGGCTTCTAAGAAATGACAACAAAACATAACAAAAATACAATATAACAAAATAATAAGATAAAAAATCACATTTACGTTAGACAAGGCAAACAAACAGCAGGAAAAGAGCCCAAGAACAGGCAGAAGAATCAGAGACTCATCCATTCACACACTCAGGAGACCCATAAAAGTATTAAACTGAAAGCTATAATACATATGCAGAGGGCCTGGGACAGACCCATGCAGGTATTGTGTTTGCTGCTTAAGTCTCTGTGAGCTCACAGGAGCCTGATTCAGTTGATTAAGAGGCACTGTTGTTCTGTTGTTCTCCATCATCTCTGGCTCTTATACACTTTCTGTCTTCTCTTTCTTGGGGTTCCCTGATCTCTGAGAAGCAGAATTTCTTCTTAATTTCTATTAGAGTCTGGATGTACTTTCTAGGCAGTCAACATTGTAAGTATTACTAAAGACAAAATTGGAACATCAATAGTAAATTATAACTCACAGGGGTATAAGTAAGAAATAAGTAATAAGAAAATTTAAGCAATCAAACAAATGTTCTCTGAAATCTGTTTTCATTGACCTATTTGAGCATAGTAGTATGCATATTATTTTTTCTGGGTTCAGTATTCTACAACAGCTAAGAGCAGGCTTTGGGGAATGAGCTGACATCTAAATGTATTTGTGGGCAAAGTATTTCAGCTGTATGGCTCTCAGAAGTTTTACTTGACAATGTGAATAGCCATATTTTCTGTGGTGATTAAACAAAGTAATAAATGTATAGCACTTGCTGTATCTGCTGCACAATAAATAATAAATTAAAATCTTTTTGCAAAAAACTTTTATTATACTAAGAAATTGTATTTCAAAATTGTGTCTTACTTTTATTATTTTTATCAGTGTTGATCTCAATGCTTTTATGAGCTCAATAAAATTAAAAAAGAAATCATGGAAATGAGTTTCTCTGTCTCTCTAATACCTGCAATATTGTAAGTGCATGATAAATATCTGTTGAATTGGTTAACACTAAAAGTTAAGTCAGCCTGTATTTATTCATTATACCTACTTACAGCCAATTACTGTCTGAAGATTACTAGCCATCCCTAAACTACAGTCTTCATTATAGCATCAAATCGTGTTTTGCTTCTATAGTAAAATAATAGACTGGGTAACAAGTGTAGAACAAAATGGTTCACTTACCTCACAGTTTTAGAAGCTTGAAGTATATAATCAAGCAACTCCATTCTTTCAAGTGAAGAACTTCTGGCTAAATCATGCTATTTTGATGTTGCAGATAACATCATAGTTAAGCACATGTTCAAAGGAAAGATCAGGTGGTTCAGAAATGCAAGGACATTAAGAGGTAGCTTTGTTCTTTTTACAACTAGCTATTTTTTTTGCAGGAACTTCTGTTGATCCTACAAAATCTGCAACAATTTGCTTCATGATGAGCCTTTAATGTTTCCCTTACCTTCTATCCAGCTTTATCTATTGATTCCACCATCTCACACAACCACAGCAAGGACCATGAATTCAGCACAAGAACCTTTAGGGAACATACTCACTCACAGAAAATATTACCAAACAGAGGACATTGATATTTATGATTTATCTGCAATTACAAACATGTGCCTCTACTATTCTTTAAGTAGAAGACAATTTAAACTCACTTTAGGAAAGAGTTACTTCAAATTATCTCCCATTTTCCTTTGAAAAACTGCAAATGAGAGTATTATGCTCTTAATTCTTGTGCCTAGAAGACAATGTACCAGACGTTGACTTTGTCCATTGGAGAATTTAAACAATTATCATGCCTACTGTCTTTCTCTAAAAAGCTTATGATATACTTAGAGACATAAATTGTAGAACTCCAAATGAATTAAAAGGCACACACACACACACACACACACACACACACACACACACACACACGTAGAGGAAGCACCAGAGTCCCCAACACAGAATAGGCTTTTGCCATTGCTCTTGGTTGTCTACCATTGCTAAACAGTAAGACCTTCTTGCTGAAAAAGCACCACACTTTGTTTGCAGGACATAGAGGAAACATGTTGGAATGGACCTAGAACTAATTTTCACAGTGCCTGAAGATGTTGTTTAGGGTGCTGTGAGGAAAATGGCATCAATGGACTTAGTATTGGATGGTAGATGCCACAGATAATGCCAAATTGCCAGAAAGGATGTGCCCTTGATGCAATAGTGGAATGATTGATAGGGAAATGACTGATTACTTTCCAAATGGATGTGAAGATTGAGCCACAGGAAGGAATTCATGTCTGGTACTACTGTAAGCATGGTCAAAAGCCCGTAGCCCTAGGGTAGAACTACTATTGTTTTGTTAAGTAGATTTTGTTTTGGCAATTTGACATCTAAACATTTATTTTTATACTCATATATTTGTGCTTCTGACAGTCTTGGCCACAGACGTTTCTTTTTGCAATGGATATTAGTCAATAAAGAGACTTATGACAGATAAAAATACTGAGAATAAATGACTGTTTAGTATTCATTTCTAAGTGAGCCAACTACTTTACGATATCATTTGCACAATTTTAAAGGAAACATCTAGGGAGAGGAAGTGGAAATAATCTAAGAACAGGAGAATTGGGAGGAGTGCTAACAAATGCGGTCATGTGGACATACATGGACATGACATGACCATTGTCCTCAGGAATTCACTAAAGCTATTGTTTTCACACTGGACCCATACAAGATAGCTATTAACATTCCAGTCTGAATGAGGAAGGAGAAAATGAGGCTCTACCTGAGTTGTGGAACAACTAAAAATCAATGACTATTGGGGGAAAGAAATTCATTCCTTTGGGATTATCACCAATCATAAATTGCCCATGTTTTAGCAATATTTACTGGGCTCAGTAGGCTAAAAAAACAAAAAGAGGATATGAAGAAGGGGGAGAAATTGGGCATGAATATGATCAAGATACATAACATACATGTGCGAAAATTTCAAAGAATAAATAACATTTAAATATTTCAAAGAATGAAAATCCTTTAAAATGTACAGGTAGAAAATAGAATTGGACAAAAAATTTCATAATGAAATTGAGACTTAAAGGAAGGTGGCATACAGTGTATTTCAGTTATTGTTTTTATAATTTTTTTTAAAAAATGCTGCAAGATCCCTGGTGGCATTAGGCAGCAGAAATGCTGTAGGTCCCAAATGGTGGTAGCGGGAAATGTGGCAGCAGACAGCGGGGGGGGGGGGGGGGGGGGGGGGGGCCCTGGGAGCAGCCAGTCCCAGGCAGAGATGGCTGCTGGTCCCTGAGCAGTGGCTGGTCTCAGGCAGGCAGACACATGGCGGGCAGGCACGAGACAGAGACATGGATAGACATGACATGCAGAGTAACGTTGAATATTTATTCAAGGGGTTATGAAGGGGGAAGGGAGAAGAGAGAGAAAGAGAGAGAGAGAGAGACACAGAGACAGAGACAGAGAGAGAGAGACAGAGAGGAGAAGAGGAGAGAAGAGAGAGAGACAAGTGGGGGAAGCTGAGAAGTGGGGAGAGAGGCAGAAGCAAAGCTGCCTCTCCGAGAGGAAGATGGAAAAGAGAGTGAGCTCAGGCAGGAAGCTGAAGATCAGCCTGCCTCAGCGGATGGGGATGGAGTGGGCGTGGCTTGTCTCTTAAAGGGACCAGGGACCAAAACCATAACATTCCCAGGTCTTCCTTATAATAAAAAGCAGGAGATTAGACACCAGTTTGAAGGAATTGGGGTGGTGAATTCTCAAGACTGCTTCTGGCTGATTTGTGGGCATCGTCTTGGTGGGGGGGGGAACCTGAGAAGGCTGTGTGCTGGGAATCTGAGGGACCAAAACCATAAAAATTGTGAATGGAAAGAAGAGAAGTAGGAACAATGCAAAGAAAATGGGAGTAGTTATGGTGCATCCTGGATTGTTGAAATTATTATGAACTTGTTTATTGTTTACTGTGGAATCAGTTTCTTAAGTTCATTTTGTTAGCAGCGGCACATTGCCATTTAGTAGTGTTTCTGGAAGGTGATAATAATAATGATAATCCTGCTATCAAAAATGTTAGGGAGAAAAGACTTGGAAATGCTGAGAGAATCCAATCTAGACTCATGGCAGGTGTTAAGGACAATATTCAAGGTTCCCTTCCCATCCTGCGCTCACTGTGCTTTTTCCTTCACCTCTTCATTATTTGTTTGTAAAAACAGCTTCAGCAATATTAGAAAAAATAAAATGGTAAATATGCCAAGTAGGAACAAAAGACTGGATCCTGTAGGAAGCTGACGACGTTTAAATGAAGGTAAAACTGGATAAAAAATAAATTTATTTTGAAGTGTTCTTTGGCTCAATTCCTGCTGGAGAGCTGGAAAAGAAAAGGATTGTGACAGAACAAGTTAGTCTTACTGTATCCTCAGGGAAGGTCTTTGGCAATAACACAGTGTTTTCTGAAGTAGGGAAGACTTTTTTATTTTTTTTATTTTTTTAGTTAGTTCATGCTGTGGTGGTGGACAGGCATGAGAGCTACCCCAGGAAGGAAAAAGGACATTTAGCTATTGCCTCTGGCTCCATCTAGGATGAGAAAGCTATTAGACTTTCCGTTTCAGGTGAGCTAAATTTCTCAGTCATCTGCCATCCTCCAAGGACTACTACTACCTGCCTGGACAGAGCAACTGTAGGAACTAGATAGGTCAGTACAAGCTGCCTTAGCAACTGGGTAACTTCATTAACCAAAATTAATTTTTTTTTCACAGTTCCAGAATTTTCAGAACCAAGTCTCTGGTGGTTTAGTTGTGGTGAGGCTTCTTCTTGATTTTTCACAGTTACCTTTTTTGCTTAAACCTATATGACACTTCACTATGGGAGAAAGGAAAAACAGGTAGGACAGACTCAGGTTTTCTCTCATAAGGAGATCATTAAGGTCAAGATTACTGACATATGGTATGGAAGTCATGACATTCAAATAATTCTAATGCTAATCACAAATTTCAGTGATTTAAAGACATATTTATTTCACTTTTTTAATGTATACACCCACAGAGGGTATAAGGGACATTGTAGTCCTGTGTAGTTGCCTGGTGTGACAGGAACTAAACTTCGGTCCTCTGGAAGAGCAGCAAACACTCTTAAACAATGAGCCATTTCTCCAGCCCTGATTTTTTTTAAAGAATAATCATATGAATACTACAAAGTGTTGTGAAGTATTTCATGAGGATTCCCAGGGTTGGCCTTGACAATTTCAGCCATCTTTCTCTATTTTTCAGAGATAGAGACAGGCTAGAAAATGTTGAATTGAATTGATTGGTAATTAAAGAAAACACATGGATTCATAATGACTAGTGCTTTATAAAATGAAAAATTTTGTCTTTATATCACAATATATAAATTTATATAAATATAAATATTGATCAAATATCAATAATATTTTATCTTTGGATGGCAATCACACATATGCTCTGCTCAAATATTAAATAACTGAGGTGAAGTTGCTACTTAAATAAAATTCTGTTTATTTTTCTTTTTCTTTCTGTGTGTGTTTGTCACAACACCATGTAGAAAGACATGGATATTTCCTTTGATATTTGGGCATAAAAGGAAGAAATTGGAAAACATTGCCCTGTAAATAGTGAATAAATCTTTATGTTTTTTTTTTTTTTTTTTTTTTTTTTTTTTTTTTTTTTGTGGGAGGTTGGAGTGTCTGAAGGTGAGTGAGGTAGTCAGGGAGGAAATTGTCAGGGACCATTGTCCTAAAGGATAGCAGAGGTCATTGCCCTAAGGATATTTACAGAGAACCCACCCCACATCCCAACTATCTTGAGAACTATCTGTTAACAGAACCATCCCTTACTCCAATGTTAATTGATCACATCTGTTAACGGAACCGCCCCTTATTCCAATGTTAATGGATCATATGTTTTGGCTTACACCAGGTGCTGACTGATGACCTTCCGTTCCTGCCTGCCCCTACCTCCACCCCATTCAAGGGCTATATAAGCTGTAACCTTCACCCCAATAAACGGAGACCTTGACAATAGAATCTTGCTTGGTCTCCATTTCTCTCTCCAGCCCATGTCTTTCAGGTAAGCCCCCCTTCAGGGGACCCTGAATAGCTTACCCTGCTTGTGGGGTTACAGGAAATGAACTTTTCTTTCCCACTGTAAGTGTTTAAACTACAATCTTCCATTTCACAAAGCCTTTTCTTATGATTCTGTGATTAGTGTGTTATAAGTATGATGGAGGAAGTTTAGGCTCCTCTCTAGACCTGAGCATGCTGGCAAATTCTTCTGAAACTTACTCCCAGGCAGCATGCTGAGTGTGCGGAGTGTCACAAAGTCCCAGCCCTCCACTCTGGAGTGTTTCAGCTGGAGGCTGGAGGGCTCTGCTGCTCTCCTCTGACAAGCTTATGCATAACTGAAGGGTGATAACTTGGAGACTTTTTCCCTTTTTATTTTCTTCTTCTTTTCTTCATGTGCCAAATAAAAAGAAAAAAAACCCTATATTTGAAAACTGTTGCTTCAAGACTTTTTCCCTTCTTATTTTCTTCTTCTTTTCTTCATGTGCCAATTAAAAGGAAAAAAAAACCCTATAGTTGAAAACTGTCGCTTGTCACATGAGACACTAACATTATCTCCCTATTGGATGTGAAATATTTAGTCATGCTTCTCAACTTGATTCTGTCCTGCTGGATGAAACATGCACTTTCAGCTCATCTTTTGTTAAGTTCTATGAGCTAGTCAGCATTCAATTATGCAGAGGGTGTTTAAAACAAATCATTAAAGATAAACACACCATTATTTGTTGTACTAATAGATATTTGGAAAAACTATATGCCATTTTATAATGACCATATATCAGCATATCAATTATTTAAGTGATTAGCCAAGGAATAATAAATTACATAATTCAAATTTGGAAATGGAATTCAATCAATGAAATTATTTAGATCAAAACAAATTCTGGGAAATTCATAGATAGAATTTATGAGTATATCCTTGAAGGAGAGAAATATTCATTTCATACTTGTGAAATATTATTTTAAGATGTGTTACATTCATTTATGCTGTTGAGTATTTGTTGAAGGATGCAAAGATGTGTTGCAATTTTTATGTTGCATTTGTTTAATTCTGTGAAGCTTTGTTACTTTATCAGTCTAAAACAGCTGGTGGGTCTAATGAGGAGTTGAATGGTCAATAGCTAGGCAGGAGAGGGATAGGTGGGGTTGCAAGGCAGAGAGAATAAATAAAGGATGAAGGGGAAGAGAGAGGAGTTAGCAAAAAAGAAGAAGAGAAGGATGCCAGGAGCAAGCCACCTAGCTACACAATCAGCTAGGGAGTTAAAAGGAAACAAAGGAATATAGAATAGAGAAAGGTGAAAACCAAGAGGCAAAAAGTAGATGGGATAACTTAAGTTTTAGAAATCATTCAAACTAAGGCCAGGCATTCGTAAGTAAGAATAAGTCTCTGTGTGTTTATTTGGGAGCTATGTGATGGGACCCCAAAAGAGTATAAACAAAAAAAAAATCCTATATCTTGTAACTAATGAAAGTTAGTTAAAGGTACAAAGGAAATGTTGGAGGAGGGCTGATTAGGCTGCAGTTCGATGCATGTGAGAAAATTAGTCTAATTCTAAATGCTACATAGGCAAAACATCACACAGGTCCTGTGCTTGTGGTGATCACTATTTCTCATGCCCAGTGTAAAGATCATGCTATGACACATTCCCAAGAAATATGTGTTGAGTGAGGGAACAGGAAAGTTATGGTGGGTTGGTTACCTGTATTTCCTGACTACCTGGAGATACATGGCTGGCTTTGTAATAGGGTTTCTAAGCCATTTTATCCAACTGATCACTTGATTTTATTTCCTGGTGGTCAGACAGATATACTCATGATGATGTTCAATACCCTTCTCTTCTGCAGCCTTATAGTGTCTAGCACATAATTTTGCTGTGATGAGGATCATGTACAAATGATGTTTTCTTTGATTGAAGTTTTGAGTGTGAGAGGTGACTTACACCCAAAGCTTAGAGCAAATCCAAAGGAAGCAGAAAAGGTCCAGGGGGAAAAATAACCTCCTGCAAAAGCTGATGTGTTCTCTTGGGCTGTGCTTCACAGATATTTGCACAGCATGGATGTGCTTGGAAGTCAAATTGTCACTTTAAGGGAGAGTTTTGCTAGTCAGGAAAGGGCCCAGGCAGGTCAATAAAAATATACTGTGCACTGACTGGTGCCATGACCCATGTCTAAATTTCATTCTGAAGAAGGTGTAGAACAGCACTGAGAATCTCCAATTTAGGTGAAGCCATCCGAGAATATTATTCCTGACTTCATCGTTCTAAAAGTTTGGCGACATGCCAGAGGAAGATGAGTATAGCAAATGCTCAGCTGCTCTTTTACCTGTATGTCTGTTTCATTTCAGCTGCCTACAAGGGGGCTACCAGATGAATGGTTGCAAAACAAATTTGGCAACAGTACTTCCATTTACAATCCCACATCATATGTCTATGGCTTTGATCGTAACATCAAAAGTCGTTGGAATAAAGTAACAAAACCAGCTAGATACTCCCAAGTACCCTTTCTCTGTATTCATCAAGTGTTTATTATGCCCTCAGTCTGTTCCTTGATATTCACATACTCATTCGTAAAATCTCTTTTACCTACCTGTCACTGCTTCCTTGAAGCCATACTCTCAGGTTTGAAGAACATACTCTCATTTCCACCAGTCATTTTGCATTACATTACCTAATTTGTAGCTCTTGAGTGAAGTTACTTTGTCTAAGATAATGTCTACTTTGTATATGTGTAAATTGTACACTGTCTACCACATATCAAGTCCTTAAAAACTGTATGTATGCATGTAAGGTCAGAGGTCAGCTCTGTGGAAGTACTTTTCTCCTTCCAGCTTTCAGTGGGGTCCAAGGAGGGAATTGAGATTGTCGAGTGTGCATCATCAGGCAGGTAGTGCTAGCTCACCAGGCCCACACTGTGGGTCTTTTAATAGATGTGGGTCTCTTAGTTCAGGAGCAGCTGCCCTTTTCTGATTGAATCTGATTTTTCAGATGATTACTTCCAGAATGCTGATTTAATTTATTCCCATGACAAATATTTCTGAAGGAACTGTGAGGTGATGCTTCTTATACTGGCACATTTCATAACCCATTTCTCCAGCATCAATGGCATTGAGGAAATGGAAGCTGGTGATGTTGCCATCATACAACTCCCATGTGGCATAAATGTTTTCAAATTCTGATTTATGTGAGTCTAAAGCTCATGCTCTTTTTTATGCCATAATTTTCCTCTAGGATATAGCATAACTTTCTGTACAGCTTACACAGCAAACAAAAATACATTACAACTTAGATTTGGTCATAATAAAATTCTTATAACTTTAACTTTGCTTATCACTTGATAACTTTGTGCATACACTTTCAAGTCCATCCTGAGTCATTGTGTGAATGACTAAAACCAGACTCTTAGGATTTTATTTTCTAGTTGTCAACAAACTATTAGATGGAAAATACTTTTCTAATGGGAATCTGTAGGGAATGGCTTTTTTTCTACGTGTTTCCTATCCCTTTCTAAATTTTATATGAAACCAAAAGATTATTTCATGTTGACTGTGTTATAGAATTGTGGAGGGATGAATATGGGCTGAGGCGAGTGGAGAAAAGGAAAAAACTGCAGTTGACTATTATCCATGTTTTGCTGCAGATTAAAGATGACTACAAATTCTTCACATTTCTCCTAAAGAGAAATGGGATTTACTTCTACTTTCACTGAATTTGGGATGAAGAAGTCACTTCTCTGACACAATAATTGAGAAATGATATGGAGCTAATTCAAAGATCTGAGCTTTCATATATTTGTAGTTATTTTTTTCTGATTCCTGGAGTTCTCAATCTTAGGTCTATGTGGTAAGAAACTCAACATGGTGTGCACATAAGAAGGACTAGGCAGCTATCTGAAGGAATAGAACCACCCACCAAACACAGTCTAGCTCTTTTTGTAGTCAAGTGTGGATGGTCCACTATTAATCTTAGGTTAGTGTAGTCATTACCTAATAACTGCGAGTTAAGTTAACTAATACTATTTCTTCTGGAGCAAAGGAACAAGGCAGAGTAACCCTTATTGGATTTTTAAGCTATAGTAAGCCATGAAAGTTCAGATGTTCATGTCTAGTCACCAATTGCTAACTAACTTACTCTTCATCTACTATGGGAATCATTGAGGCCAGTTGCATATGCCACAACATGAAAAACTTGAATGTAAAAATAAGCTAGAAAATATGAGCTTTTAAATATCAATATTTGTGATGATATTTTGTGTGTTTGTGTGAAAACTAGTTTTAGAAAATATATGTATTCACATGCTTTAGTGAAAATGCTGTAACATAGAGTAAAGCGTTGTCTTATGATTTCTATTTCTATAAAGAGTCACCATGGCCATGGCAACCCTAATAAAGGAAAACATTTAATTGGGGCTGGCTTAGAGTTTCAGAATATTAGTCCATTATTATCATGATGTGACATGGTAGCATACAGGCAGATATGGTGCTGGATTTGCTGAGAGTTCTACATCTTGATTCACAGGTGGCAGAAGGAAAAACTGCCACAATGGGCATGGTTTGAGCATATATGAGTCCTCCAGAGTGATATATATCCTCCAACAAGGCCACATCTCCTAACAGTGTCACTCCCTATGGGCATTGAGATACATGAGTCAATTGAGGCCATTCCTATTCAAACCACCATGTACACTTTAACCAACTGGACACACTCTAGTAGGCAAGTAACGACGTTACTTGCACTTGTGCATGCTGTACCCATGGTCAAATCAGATGATGCCAGAAGTTGCCATGTTGACTTTCTCAATTGAAATCGAGAAAGAAAACATGATCATAGCATTCTAGAGGATTCCAGGGTAAACATTGTAAATACAGGTTGCACTAAAAAAACTCATCCAAAACTGATTTCTCTGTAGTTAGAACCAGTCACCTTATGAACAGAGCCATTCCAGTACAGAGGATGCATCAAGATTTGCAAGAAAGGTCCATAACCACCAAAAAGAATCCATACTATGCTTGAAAAATGTTGAACAAAATTTGTTTCTCATGCAAAATTTAACTACTAGCAATATTTGAAAAATCACAAAAATAAGCATAAAAACATTAAAATTCTGTGTTTCTAAGGTAAATCCTACTGATATTTTATTTTTCTTGCCTATTTTCCTCTTCCTCTAATACTGAACCAAAATAAATCTTGTTCAAGCTACATCCCATAAAGATGTAAGCTTACGTATTTCCTTGTCTATAACATACTCTTGTAGTTTTTTATATAATAATGTTTGAAGCTTCATTGACATGAGACTTTTAAAGCACAGCATATTGTAAATGACTGAAAACAGATTCTGGAATTGATGTGGGAGGGTCTTCTGTTTGAGTTAATTTCATTGGTTAATAAAGAAACTGCCTTGGCCCATTTGATAGGCCAGCCCTTAGGTGGGTAGAGTAGACAGAACAGAATGCTGGGAAGAGGGAAGTGAGGCAGATGCTTCAGGCAATTGCCACGCCTCTCTTCTCTGAGACAGTTGCCATGAAGCCAGCCACCAGGTCAGACATGCTGAATCTTTCCTGGTAAGCCACCAACTTGTGGTGCTACACAGATTATTAGGAATGGGTTAAGCAAAATGTGAGAATTAGCTAATAAGAGGCTGAAACTAATGGGCCAGGCAGTGTTTAAAAGAATACAGTTTCCGTGTAATTATTTCGGGTATAAAGCTAGCCAGGTGGCGGAATGCAACCTGCAGCTCCCATCACAACATGGAATGATTCCCCGTGTGCTATATTATGCAGACTGTATTGGCACAAGTACATTTTAAAAGCAATAAAATATACATAAAAGTGTCTGCTAAAAACTTTCTAAGTTCCTCACCACCAAGGAGGTAGCTCATGACATTTTTCTAAAAGCTATATTCATTGTGATCATTTGTTCTAGATAATCCCTTTTCTTTTCTGTTCCTCTTCCATATAATTTTCATTCATGTATGATGCTGGTTTATGGTAAAAAATTTGTTTACTTGAAAAATTGCTTAGAAGTGCTCTTAGCCTTGAAACATACCAGAATGGATGCCTATTCAATTCACTTTACTGTACTTCCATGACTGTATCTTGCAGAGTACTGTCTCCCGCGAAGAACACAGGCCCTAGCTATTTAACACTGAGGCTCCTCCTCTCACATTTGTACTTCACTTTTATGTTCAATAAGTCATTCTCTCTCTCTCTCTCTCTCTCTCTCTCTCTCTCTCTCTCTCTCTCTCTCTCTCTCTCTCTCTCTCTCTCCCTGTGTGTGTGTGTGTGTGTGTGTACGTGTGTAAAGTTAGCCAGGTGGCAGAATGCAACCTGCAGCTCCCATCACTACATGGAATGATTCCCTGTGTGCTATATGCACACACACACAGGCACTCAGGTTCATTTATACAGTAGCATGATATAAAGGAAACATTTTTGTTATTTTGTGAAAGGAAGAGTAATTTATTCTTTCAACATCTGGTGGATAGGTGCTAGCCCTGTCATCTAATACCCACCCACCCCATCTACCCACCCCTGTCTTTCATGACGCCTTGAAGAGATGGTGCTGTTTCTATGTTATGTGAGCTCATAAACATTTTATTTTTAACATAATAGGAATAGTGGCCAAGAAACATAGTTTTGTTCTTTTTTCTGTTTAACATTTCATTGTACACTAAATATCTTTAAACTTTCAATGAACTTAGAAATCATTTTCACTTTTGTCTTTGAATAAATATGCATAAGTTAATGTCGAGTAGAGAAAGAAAAACAAAATTATATTAGCATTCTCTTTGTATATTCTATGCACATGCTATTTAAATATGTATAAAATCTTATACACACTCTTTATATATGTAAAAAATCTCATCACTTTGTTGCAATTTGCTTTATGTAGATTATACTTAGGTAATTTGACTATTTTTTCTATTATTCCAATCTTTTTAAACAATAATTTTGGCTTACAGAAAAATAATGTATTGTAGGAATTAGCTATATGCAAAAGTAAAAAAGAAACAATAGTACTAAAACAAGAAGGTATAAAAGTATGCTTGTGAAGCTTTCATACTAAGTGTAAAGTAGTATTATGCTGCTTGGAATAATGCTATTAAATCTAAGAAAAGGGTATATGTTACACACTTAAAAGCAATCTAAATAACAAGGGGTATGATTAACAGCCTAACAAAGAAGAGGAAGTGGATGCAGCATATCTAATCAGCTAATCCAAAATACAAAAGAGTGAGAACAAATAATAGATGGCACAGAGAAAAGAAACCAGAAGCTGATGGATTGAAGCCTGATTATATCAATGAGACACTGAACATGACTTATCCAAACACACCTATTTGAAAAGAAGTCAGGTATCAGTTTGCCACAGCAGGAAGGATTCTAATGTATCTTGTTACAACTTGTAGAAGAAAGTTTTGGAAAACAGAAGGGAAAAGAAATCACCTGTTTATTGTATTACTACACCACCATCATCATTACAGCTTCAATTCATCATCCTGAGAGGTTTTCCAAAGAGAGCTTTGGTTTGCTCCCTTTGGGGTATGTCCAGCCTTCCTACCTGCTTTTTTTTCTCCACAGGTCCTGTTGCAGGACTAAACAAAGCCTCAAGGCATTATGGGAGCTCATTCACATATATGGACTCAGAATGAAACTTGTAATGCTAATCAAATAAAACTTCCACATGTTCATAGCCAGGTTCTGTGTTGATGTCTGTGGTCATGGTACCACCAGGGACCATAGTTGAGCCGGCCCTGGTGGCCTGGGCACCAGAGCAGGAGAGCGGCTCATTCCCTCCAGAACTGGCCTCAGTGGTATGGGCTTGGGAGAGTTGACCCTGACCTTTGACTGCCCTGGGAGAACTGTCACGCCCTGATCACCCATTTCCTGTGGGCTATTACAACAGGAGAGCTGGTACTGCATCATTTGTGTGTGAGAGATGACCTCTATGGCACGGTAACAGGAAAGCTGGCCCCGAACCTTGTCTGATAGGGGCAGTGCCTATGGAGGCCCAGACTGACCAATTCAAATACCGCTGAAGCCCATGTCCAGGGTTTGAGATGGCCCATTCCAATATCTACCCCATCTATGACCTGCTGGAGCTGATAAAGGAACCCATCCTGTGGAACCATACCTAAGCGGCTCCAAGGTTCTGGGCCACAGCAGGACTGAGGTAAGGGTCAAGTACTGATGATATACCAGAAGCCAGAGGCCTTGGACCAAGCCAACAACTCATTGCAATGAACATTTGCACATAAAAGTGTTTGGACAAAAAAGTTGTACTGTATGACACACCACAGCTACCAGGGTCACTAGGACAAATGTACATGTGACAGAGAGGTAGCAAAGACTGAGTATCAAAGTGGTGATTTTCTTCTTTTTAAATTATTTTTATTTATTGATTGATTGATTTTCTTTTTGGTGTGTGGAGGCTACTAAGGTAGAGGGCAGACATGGAAGAACTGGGAAATGAGTGTCATTGGGATGCATGCTGTAAAATTCCCCCAACAGTCAGTAAAAGAATTGTGTTGATTAAAAAAAAATACTTTCTCATGTTGAACTGTATTGTGTGATATTTTGGATTCTGACAAACAAAGCTTGCCTGGAGATCAGAGGGCAGAGCTAGCCACTAGTTAACCATAGATGTGTGTAGATCTTTACAGAGAGGAGACAGGAAGTGACAACATGGGGTGGAGAGACGTGATAAGGTGGGGTGCAGATAGGATCTCGGTTCTTTTGTTCTGAGAACTCGGAGAGGTAAGAAGTCTCTGTAGACTGCTGTGCCGTTTCTCTGATCTTTCAGCTTTTACCCTGATATCTGATGCCATGTTTTATTGATAAGACTAATTAGGATCACCCTTCAGAGCTTCATGATAAATAACAGGTAACAGTAAAATGAAATTTCATATTTTTAAAGCATTAAAAATATCTTTTTGATATCTACTGTCTTAGTGTTTCTATTGCTATGAGGAGACACCATGACTACAGCAACTCTTACAAAAGAAAATATCTAATTGAGGTGGTAGCTCATAGTTTCAAAGGTTTAGTCCATTGTCATCATGGCAGGGAACATGGTGGAATATAGGAGGTTGACACGGTGCTGGCTGCATCTTGATCAGAAGGCAACAGGAAGTAGCCTATGGCACTGAGGAATATCATGAACATTGGAGACCTCAAAGCCTGCCCCTAGTGACACACTTTCTCTAACAAGGCCACACCTACTCCAACAAAGCCACAACTTCTAATAGTACCTGCCACTTCTTATGACTTTATGGGGGTCAATTACACTCAAACTACAATACCTATCCTTGGGTAAAAGGCTTACCACAATAGATGCTGACAATGCAAAGGTCCAGTTAGTAATGTTTTTATTCTTCCTTTCTTCTTTCCTTCTTTCCTTTCTCCTTCCCTCCTTCCCTCTCTCCCTTCCTTTCTTCTTTCCTTCTTTCTACCTGCCTATCTATCCATTAATTCATTCCATTCTTTTCCTTCCATTCATTTATTTTGAACATTGGGGATCAAATCTCAGGTTTCTCATGTGCTAAGCAAATACTATAAAATTTTTAAAATTTTCAGACCCAATTACATATTCTTAAATACATGACTATTTTGAATTTGATATCATTTTCTTTAAATTCTTAGAAAGGTACTTTTAATTTTTTTCTTAGAGTTATCCTACAATGTCATTTATTCCCAAACTATGAAAATATAAAATTACCTAAAACAAAAATTTCTGAATTATAGTCTATCACTTTTGGCTGATTTTCTAAAAGTATATATATATATATATATATATATATATATATATGTATATATATATACATATATATATATAATTTGGGTTTTAGCATATAGTATTTATTAACTTCTTATTGAATTAAATGCACATATGTATATCTCAGAGAACTATTATTTGAACCACACCAAGTTTTACAAAAATAGATCTGTGCTATGACTCAGGAATATGCTGTTTAAAAAGTAATTCTAATATGGTAGAAATATGCTTAAAATTGGAAGAAACAAATTTTAAAATTCAGATAATGTAAAGGCTTGAAATCATACAGAGACTTTAGATCAACTTGATAGCTGTGGTAGGAAATGGTGTTTAAACCAACTAGCTCTCATTTTAAACAATAATCCATATTTTTACTCCACATTTGTCTAATATTTGCCTATAATTGAGATATTATATACTTATAATTGCTGTTTCTACTTAATTAGCTGCATTTAATATAAATTGCAATGTTAATTGCTATAGTTAACTTCTGCTGTCTGAATACTGTACCTCTGTGCCTATGTGCCATTTTTAATAAATTATTTCTATTATAGGTTATTAAATTACTTACAGTTTCTTTGAAAGTAATGCTGTCCTAAGTGTGCTCTTTTCATGACTTTTCTTGTTCTAATGAGTAAGTTCCTGACCACTGAAACCATTTCATGATTATAGTAGCTTTACATTCAGTCTTTTATATAATCTTTTACATTGTGACTTTTCAGATTCAAGTGTGCAAGAAGCAAAATTGTCCAGGTTTTCAGGCTTGACTAGTTGCAGATATGCTTCGCCAGTCTTTGACAGCTGACTGTCCTGTGATGGAAGGGATCCACAGCTTGCCACTATCACCTTCATTTTTATGTGTGTTATTCCTCATATATGTTTATAGAAATTCTATAAAATATAAAAATATATATGTTTAAATTTATGTATGTATGTGTGCTTTCTACCCTTTAAGTTTTATGCTCATAATTGTGTTTTAATATCACAGAGATTATACAACTAAAACTAATACAAGTCATAAAATTTAAATAAATGAGTACCTTTGCATGAATAAGCAATAAAATTGAAAATAGTTTGCAAGCATATGGTTAAGAGTAAGGGATGGGAATGTGTGATAATACATGCTAATACCATAAAATGGGTTAATAGCTAGAAATTAATATATGTAAAGTTTTACTTTATATTAATTATAGAAATTAATGTAAAGTCAGGTTCCTGGTAAAAACAAGATCTTGGAAATAATTTTGCTGCTAACTGAGTTGATATCAATACAAGTAAGATAAATGAGAGGTCTATTAGGTTCATGCTAAGGAAAATATATATGCTTGTTAGCAAGCTTTTAAAAGAGTAAAATGGTATCTTTAATGAAATGACTCCGGAAATCCCTTATATTCATTGGGCTTTAATTATTTCTTATATTGATATTAATCTAAACATTTAGCATACATGTCTGTAGATTAAATTACATCCTTTAAACATAAACTCCATAATTGAAGTGAAAATAATATAATTTCAAAGGATTGATTTAAGAAATGGGATTACTAGTTCAATGAATAGACTGCAGACTTATTTTTTCCAATTTTGGTTTATTAACAACAAAAACTATGTAAATTCCATTTAAAGTGTGTCCACTTTCAGATTTTTTAATTAGAATACATCGGTAGGGAGTATACTGGCAAGATACCTATTTTTTAAATAGTTCTAATTATAATTAGGTAGTTAAGTTTGCAATTTGCTGAGATTGTTTATTAAAACACTCCCTTTTGGCATAGTTAAGTATTATTATGGAATATTTTCCCTTTTGAGGGGAAGCCAATAAAATACTTCTTCTAATATTGAAATGCAGAAATAGAGATATTCAAGATACACAGAAAGGAGTTTTCCAAAAGGAAATCATCAGAGATGGAGTTGGACACTAACTACTGGCATTTCCCTTGTGCAGTCACTTCTACATAGCTGTGTTTCGTCTTTTCAGGAGACCCTAATGATGTTTCCAAGCGGCCAACATCTCCATGCTGGAGCTTTGTACAGAAAGGATAAACACCTCTATCTATCTTTATTTCTGTCTTCCTTCCTTTTCTTTCCTTAGGTACATCTAAAGACAGAAAAAAATCTTGGAATATAGTTTGATGTTTATGCTAATAAGGGCATAAATTTAAAAGTATTTTATATGATCATGACATAAGAGTGAAATATCTAAAATATTTATAGAGGAAAGCTGTTTCCCTCTGTTCTGCCTTCTCAGGTTACTTTGGTTTCAGCAGGAAATTAGCAAATAGAATACTCAGACTCATACTGTCTGTGTGAACTTCTGTGAGAGTGCTCATTTCTCCAAACTTTATCTATTTATTTGTTTATGTGTAAGGATGGCAGAAATTATTACCTCAGAGGTTTTGCCTTCCTCAAAAATAAGTACAGTAAGTCAAAGACTGGAACATTCCAAATGTACAGTCATTACCAATTATTTCATACCTTATCATTTTATATAAATGCAAGTTTTATTCCATCATTGTTAAGAGAGAGCAGCAGAAGGAATGATTAGCAACCATTCTAAAAACATTCTCTGTAGGGGATTCTATTTCTAAAAACCAGAAGAATGCCTGCTGTTTCTCTCTGTGTCTCATCTAGGCTTCTTTCTTTACATCACATTGTCTCATCCCGCTTAGTGTGTCAAAAATCATTGGTCAGAGATTCCAAATGCCTGGGGTTATTTTTCTCTCAGTTTATGTTAGAAAAACTTGCTAATTTAGGTCTCTTGTCTTTTTAGCCCAACACTCAGCACCATCCATTACCCCACATGTTGTCATGGAGACTCCTTAGATGAATTCTTTCCCTATGAAAGAAAGTGGCTCTGAACATAATAACCACTTTTTTATTCATGACTGGTTCCAATGAAAAAGTTTCATGTGGGTAAGAAATGAGACAGGCTGGGTCAGGTATCTCTCTCTGGTGGTGGGCACTGTGTTCATGGAGGGTAACTGATTGGTAAGTAGTCATTGAGTCCTTGAATTGCTTAGGTGAATGTTCTCTCCACAGTAGCTTCAGTGTAGCTAGCATATATCATAGTCATTTCTAAACACTTCTAATCTCCCACTTATTATTAAGAATGACATGACAATCTTTTATCTGCTTGGTGATAATCACTTGGGTATTTGTAGCATAGGATATTCAAATGGATGAAATGAATGAGCACTGTGCACAAACAAGTCAATCAAACAAAACTCTGAAAGTCCTACATCTTGTTTACGAAAGGCATAACAAAGTTTTCTCTTTTTACTTGTACTGCATGTACATTCTAATTGTACTGCATGATATTACAGTGCCTTTTTTTCAGCTATCGATATTTCCTTCCTTGTTAATATAGATAAACTTAAAGCTATTAACACCAATAATTGCCTGGTGATTTTGCCTACTTTCTCTCCTGTGGAAGACAGCAAAAAAAAAAAAAAAAAAAAAAAAAACACTAAAGAGTGTTATTTTTCCTCTTAACTACCTGTTTGCTTATTTGTTTTTTTTTTCTCTCACTAGAAGATTAAAAACAGGGGGAAAATACTGTGTTGAAGTGTTCCTGAAACTGCTTTTAAAAGCATTTACAAAATTTTTGCTCTGATCTTGAATTCAGGAGGGGCTCAGCACACCTCCACCTCATCACTACAGAACTACTAAAGAACTAGTGACCTCTAGTTGATTCTGGACCTTGGAGAGTAACCATCATCTGAGTAATAACTGGTGATCACACCAGGATCCAGTGGAGGGTTTCAAACCTACTTAGTCATGTAGATGATCCTGGTTCAACCTACAGGGTCTCAAAACAAAAACATGAATATGGTGAAATGAGGAAAGGAATGTTATGTGCGTGGGAGGGAGACAAAAGAAGGTAAGGAGAGAAATCAGAAACCTTTGCATGTATGTATGGAAATGTTAAAGAATGAATTTAATATCAGCAAAGAAGAATGTTGTTACCAAAGTGATGGTTATGAAATTATGCTAGAAAATTTAAAATTGATTTTTACTTTCATATTTTTTCTCATTTATAAATATTGTCTCAAACAAATAGTAACTACTGCACCAATGAGGTTCTTATTACAAGAAACTAAATAATATTTTTAATAATGGAAGAATGGTCTCATTAAATGAACTGAATAATTTGTCTTTTTTTTGCTGTCCCCTTCAGAGTGTCAGCCATGAGACTTTCAAAAACATAGTTGTAGTATATATTTGGGAATTTTGTCAACAGTATTTATTCTCTTTTGAGTAATTGAATTTCAAACATTCTACTATGCTAGCAGTAGTATTTTAACTTATAATATTGCCCATATTATAGCAAATTTTTAAGCTTATATCCTAACATATGTAAAGAGACCATACATCCTATAAATGAATATTTGAGTTGGTTATAGCTCTTATGGTTTTTTTAAAGATTCTTTTGTCATTTTCCTACAGTCATAAACATATCCCTGAAGAATCAACTGTATTCAGGCAAGAATGTTTGCCTTATTTTTATAAATCCATAAATCTAGATGGTTTATAATTAATCCTTAATAAGTGCCTGTTTGTGTTAGTGTTGTTCAGAGACATAAATCAGAGCTACAACAACACCACTAAGAACCCTGCGTAACTTTCCTGGATGCTCACGTGTAAGAGTTTCCCTTAAATACATACCAACAATGTTAAAGAGTTTGCTCCCTGTCATAGTTGGTTTTATACTGTTATAGCAGAATAATCATTAATGGATAATTTATAACAAGTAGAGATATAATTCTTACAGTGTAGATTCTAGGAAGTGCAAGACCACAGGACTCACAACTTTTAAGTATCTTTTTAAATTTAATTTAATTGGTGGAAGAAAGATAAAGATATATGGATAGGTAGAGAGATAGATGATAGATGGATAAAAAGAAACATAGATGCCCAGATACATATATAGATAGATAAAGACTTGAACTCATAGTACAGTGATCCATTTAAAACTGAGCCCTAATGATATAATTAGTTACTAAGTCTTTGCTATATGTATTGTTGCTCTGAAGGTTTGTTTCCAAGGAATTTTGCAGAAACATATAAACTCCCCAATAATGGCACTAGTCTTCCAAATTAACACATGTATTTTATCGAAAGTATCTTTATTTCATCCCTACAACCACAAAATCTTAATTCACTTCAGCCCCAATTCTTATATTCACTTACAGACTTTTTTCCCAGTTGGTTATGGGTAAGAAGATATTCATGAATCATCCTGAGCCAAAGGCTCTCATATCTGTAAGACCTTGAAACCAAAGAAAGCTCTCTATTGTAAAATCACATGCTGGTCCAGGCACATAATAGAGACATTACCCCTAAAGAAGGCAAAGTAGGCAAGAAAACAGTGAAAAACTCTCCTAAAGTCTAAAACTCAAAAAGGAAAATTCTATTCAATCTTAAAGCTGTAAAATAGCTTCTTTTGACTTCATGTTCCTCATCTTGGGTACACTGTGATATATTTTGTGCCACCAAGACCCTCATCGCTTTGTGGACTCAATCTACTTATAAATCATTACACATTGAAGAATTGTGCCCATGGCTTTCACAGACAATAGTTGTATACTTACAACTTTATTTTTGAGGTCAGCAATGGATTGATCTATGAGGAATTTATCTTAATAATTTTTTAGAACCACTTCAGCTTCATAACTATCATGTTTAAAATTCTTTTTAGCTTACTATTTTATTTTAACTTATCCTTTGAAAATTTTATACATGTATACAATGCATCTAAATAATATCTACCCCCCTACTCCAGCTCCCATACAGGACCCTCCATCAACCTCCTCAGCTTGCTTTCTTCCTTCCTTCCTTTCATCCTTCCTTCCTTCCTTCCTTCCTTCCTTCCTTCCTTCCTTCCTTCCTTCCTTCCTTCCTTCCTTCCTTCCCACAATCCTCAGATCAAATCAAGAAAGCAGTTGGTTTTGCCTATGAATAGTTATGCCACTATTTCACCAGTGGGCACATCTTGCGTAGCAAGTAGTTTTTGTAATTCACAAAATCAGCTGGATAAAAGAGTTGATGTCTTTCTCCCTTAGCAGTCTGAACAACACATTTCGGAAGAGAGTTTCCTGGTGAGTTGAAGATTGATTTCTCTGAGTCCTGCAACCAGAGTGTGTGGTATCATTAGAAATACGGTGCTAGCATTTAGTTCCAGTGGAGAGTCAAGAGCAATGAAAATAGTCTGTATTATTTGTGATGCCCTGGGTACTAGTTAGGTTTACTATTGCTGGGGAGAAACAACCTGACCAAAGTAACTTGGAGAGGAAAGGGTGTGCTTGGCTTACACTTTCATATTACTGTTCATCATCAAAGGAAGTCAGGATCGGAAGTCAAATAAATCAGGGACCTGGAGGAAGAAGCTAATAGAGAGTATATGGAGAGTTGCTGCTTGCTGACTTGCTCAACAGAGCTTGTTCAGCCTCCTTTCTTATAGAACCTCAGACTACCATCTCAGGGATAACATCACCCACAATGGGCTGGGCCTGTCCCCTTCAATCACTAATTAAGAAAATTCCTTATAGTTAGCTCTTATGGTGGCATTTTTTTCAATTAAGATTTCCTCTTTTCAGATGACTCTAGTTTGTGTCAAGTTGACATAAAACTAACCAGGACACACATATATACATACATGCATACATGCATACATAACTATGTGTGTGTGAGAGAGAGAAAGATAACAAAAACAGCAATGGAGAAAAAAAAGAGGCAGAGAGAGAGAGAGAGAGAGAGAGAGAGAGAGAGAGAGAGAGAGAGAGAGAGAGAGAGAGAGAGAGAGAGAGAGACAGGAGAATACATGAAGATGCGAGGGAGATAGAAGAAAAGGGTCAAACTCATCTTTTGATCATGAATCTTTTTTTACAACTATACCATTACTGAGAAAATGGAATTAACCATTTCTGAAGACACAATCCTTGTGACCTAATTTTTATAAAAGTTTCCCTTTCAAAACTGTTGTGGTAGAGGTTGTTTCTAATAAATGAGTTTTTTGAAATACACTTAAAACTTAGTATTCATAGCATAATATTGAAAATCTCTAACTCCTCTTAAATTTTAAAATTAATATCTATTTTATCAACCAATTATTTCAAATAATAAACTTAGTACTGTACACATATTGACTGCACTTGTTCTTTTAAATAAACTCAATAAAAATCAAATAGTTTCATTAATAATTTTTTACTCACCAATGTTTATTAAAAACCCTTTGTTTATCTTTGATGTTTTTGCTTTTGTTTTTGTTTTTGTTTTGTTGAGGTAGCATATAATATAGCTCAGGCTAGCATTGAAGTAGACATAAGGATGCGGATCGTCTTATGGATTCTATGGCTATGGAGAGTCATCATGATCACAGCAACTCTTATAAAGAAAACATTTAATTGGGGTGTCTCACTTACAGTTTCAGAGGTTCAGTCCATTATCATCATGACAGGGAGCAATGTGCAGGCAGACATGATTTTGGAAGTAGCTGAGAGTCCTACATTTTGTAGGCAACAGGTAGTCACCTGAAATTGTGGGCGATATCCTGAGCATAGAAAACCTAGAATCCCGCACCCACAATGATACACTTCCTCCAGCAAGGCCATACCCACTCCAACAAAACCTCACCTCCTAATAGTGCTACTCCCTATGAGATTTAACTTACCACAAGGATAATTTTGAATATCTGTTACTCTAGAGTGCTGGGATTGCAGCCATGAATAAGGCTGTTTTTGAAAGACAGTGTTTTCTGTTCAATTCTCTATAATTTGTTTAGCCATTGCACCTCTCTCAGAGATCGCTATCCTAATGGAGTACATATTGTATTTACAATCATCTCATTGCTCATTATTATATATGCTGCAAAAATGTGCTCAGATCTGATGTTGCAAAAAGAATGCCCTCTGCTTCTAAGACTCTTATGCCTTAATGTTTTTCTGGAGTTAATTATCATAGCAATTTTTAGTAATTCATAGATGTCTGAAGCATTTCAAAAATAGCTATTAAACATGAAATAAAGTTTATTTGAAAACATATCTTCTGAGATAAAAAGGCTATTATCATTATTAAATACATATTGTACATAAATTAAATCTACTTTTCATTCTCACAAGAATGAAGTCATCAAGCCGGAAAGTGCCTGACAAATATCAAGGAGTAGAGTTATCACTCCATCTAAAAAGGTTCTGTCACTGTTTGGCAGTGACAGTAGAAGGCAGCTAGGGTATGTGGCTTCTTTTAATTCGAAGGCACAATTTCACAGATTTGTGAATATCTCAATTGTCTGATTGATAGGGTATGTACTGTTATGCCATCTGTGTTGCTGTTTGCGATTTTTCTTTCTTCCTTTATGATGTTGTTGGAATGATGAGCTGGCTCTCCCTGGGACAATCCTTTCCTCTCAAGAATAACACATGGAAAGGGGAGGTCTTTGAGTTGAACTGACAGTGCTCCCATCACTTGACTTCACAGTATAAAAGCCACAATGTACTCTGAGATGGTATGGGTGTATGATTGTGGCAGGGGCATTTCTAACACCTACGCTGTCTTTGGAAGGAACATATGTACATAAGACCGGGAAAAGCTCAGCATATAAAACTTACTGTGGTTATTATTTTTAAAGTTAGAGTTCAACTTTATTGTTACAAACAGTGTTTATTTATAGTATGCAAATTTCTTTAAAAAGATACATACCTCCATTTAATCAATGGTAGAAAGCCTTACTAAACAGAAGCCGCAGCTGCACTTATATCTAAAGAGAAACACAGCTTCATTTCATATTCATAAACATGGATCAGAAATGTTATTTCACGTACACAGCCGCATGAATGTGGCTGTTGATTTTCATTTCTGTAAATTAAAGGCAGTAAAATTTTATTTAAATTCACAGTAGTAAAAACTAAAATTTTAAACATAAGAATATATAATGACAAGAGCAATAAAGGAAAAACAGCAGGAGGTATCCACACTGGTTAAAGGAAGAGCAGGTTCCCGGGTGCTTTGGGGGGGCATGAGAAAACCAAAGGCAAAAGTTTCATTTATCTGCAATCTACTTCATGTTCACTGCTGAGACTATCTGAGCACTTACAGTCTAAATAGAGGAGCATGAGGCCATGTAGTGCTTTTTTGTTTTATTTAAAAAATAAAGCTTGCCTGAAGATCAGAGACTATAATAACTGCTCTGGTCAGCCTTATGCACTAGATAGTGGTGACACACACCTTTAATCCCAGTAGTCACACTAATTTGCCATAGAATCTGGGTGGTAGTGGTGCACGCCTTCAATCTCAACACTAGAATGGAATAGAAGACAAGAGGTGAGAGCTCTTCAGACAGTCTCATTATGACGATCCTACAGGCAATATCAGCATTTTGGACTGAGGTAGAGATAAGAGTCAGTAGCTGGCTGTTTTCCCCTTCTGACCTTCAGGTTTAACCCCAATATCTGTCTCTGAATTTTATTAATCATGCTACAAAGCCACAATTCACATTTGAGAAAAAATGTAATATATATGCATAGTGTCCCAGTCCAGCAGACAGCTAACAAAAAGAAAGTTACTCATTTCAATTTTTCCTTAGCATGTGGGTAACACCATGTCTTCTTCCTTGAATACAAATGTTGTACAAAAGCTATTAAGTCCAGAAAAAGTTATTTGCAGGTTTCATTAGTTTGATTTTTATTTATTATTATTTTTTGATTTTTTGTTTGTTTTTTGTTTTGTTTTTTCAAGACAGATTTCTCTGTAGCTTTCGAGCCTCTTCTGGAAACAAGCTCTTGCAGACCAGGCTGGCCTCGAACTCATAGAGATCTGCCTGCCTCTGCCTCCAAAGTGCTGGGATTAAAGGTGTTTACCACCACCTGGCTAGGTTTCATTAGTTTACAGTTATTTTAGTACAGGTAAACACAGACTACTACTCCATGTTACTGACAATGAACATTCAGTTATGTTACTACCTAGGGTCAAGCAGCAATTTCCCTGAGCTACACTCTTGGCAGGCAAGTAGTTGTTATGAAAGAAAAAGTCTCTATCCCAAATACATTTGGGGCTCCTTTCCAATTTTACAGCATTATGAATTTATAAATTTAGATTTTAAGTGATGCACTAAAAAATAAAAAATAGCATGTTCCTGAGACACTGTGATATGTTTGATGCATAGATATATTTATTTAATGTTTTAGTCAAGTTAAATTTCTCTCTCCACACATCATTTTCATTGCATATGTTGAAACATCTGAAGTCCTTTTCTTTTGCTAGTATCTTGAAGAATACACATATCCTTATTATCTGTAGTCATGCTGTGTGCAGCATCACATGCTCTCACTTTCTGAATAAGTACTCACTGGTCAGCCTGCCTGTAGCCATCCCCACCAGGCTCTGCTATTACTTACCTGCTACCAGTTTCTATGGTGTTTGAAATTTAAAACTCCACACAAATGAGATCATGGGTTTGTTTTTCTTCAACATCATGTCCTACAGTTGCACTCAACATTAGTAAAAATAGCAGGCCCTCGTTATTTTGTGGTTGGATATTATTCTATCATTTATATATGTGTGTGTATATATATATATATATATATATATATATATATAATGTTTTCTTTACCCATTTATCAGTTAATTGACAATTAGGGTATTTCCATTTCTTGATGAATTATGTATAAAACATGACAGTGTTAATTTCTTTTTGATCCCATTGTCTTTGTTTATATGATCAACAAATTGTTAGGTCACATTGTAGTTGCTGTGGTGTGTATCTAAATATTCTCATGGCCAAACATTTGTTAGTAAGGTGGATTGTAATTTTCTTTGTACTTATTTTCCATCTATTATTCAGTTATTTTTAATATTAATGCACACAATTTATCAATTTACCTGCTAGAATATTTAATTTTCTATTGTTTTCTAGAATTTTTTTATACTCTGGATATGTTGCAAACATGTCTCCAGCTTAGGCTTTTGTTTTTGCACTCTTAAGTTTTCATGAACAGGATTTTAGTTTTCTGTGTGTGCATAGCCCCAAAGGATACATCTATAGTGCAAACCCTACATCTAAAGGTTAGTAAACCTTGTGGAAGAGGGGCTAGAAAGAACCAGAGGACCAGGATATCTGCTACAAAATTATGCATTCTATATATGAAAGAAAAGCTGCATCCATGAAATATGAAGAACATGTCTGCTAAATGAGATCTGAAGAATGACAATAACAATTGACATCACAATGTAGATGAGAGAAATCTCACAAGAGCCCACCCATAGAAAAAGAGATCTAATCTACATGGGAAGTAGAAAAAGGCAAAATCTCCTGAGTAAATTGGGAGCATGGGAACCGTGGGGAAGGGTTGAAGGAGAGAGGGGAGAGACAAGGAGGGGAGCAGAGAAAAATGTAGAGCTCAATAAAAATCAATTTAAAAAAAAGAAGAAGAGCTACAGGCAGTTAATTACTCTGGAGAGGAGAATCAGTCTTCTGCAGGAGTGAGATTCTTAAGTGGTTACCAAATATCAAGTGATCAGTCAAAAAAAAAAAACACATACATATGAGCAATACTAAGATAAATATATAAAATTATTTCACCATAAAATAACATTTTTTCAGAACCTCAAGAGTTGCATATTTTCACTCCAATTATAATTTATTGAAAATTAAATGCAGAAATACCTTGCAAGGTAAGTATAGGAAAAGGAGTTCTCAGTTTAATGTGACCCCGTAGATCTGTATCTTTTGTAATTAGAGTCTTTCTATTTCCTCCCAGTTACAGCACATTCCTTTTATCCTTTTACAAAAAGTTTCCTAAAAGTTTCTGATTTCACACTGATGTCTTTAATCCTTCTGACATTATTGATTTTCCTTTTTTTATATGCGGTGTGAAGTAGAGACCCAATTTCCATTTTTCGCACCATTATCCAGAACTGTTTATTGTTTGATGCAGCTCCTGCCTAATGATCTGCAATGTCATCTTTTTATGCAACAGGCTTCATGCATTTGTGTCTGTTTCTCTATTCTCTTTTCTTTACTTCTTAACAATAGAAAATGCTGCAGTATCTCTGGAGCCATACCATACAGTAGGAAATCAGAGTATCTGTGGTAGATTAGAGGGTTGTATGTGTTTTTATATGTTTCCATCCAACAGAAAAGTCTTTCCCCCTCCAAGTGAAACTGTGCTACTCTGTGACTGTATTGTCCAAACACATAGGGATCCAGACCTAGAGCTGTTAATACTAAATAGTTTTCAGAGTGATCTGAAGCATCCAGTTGCCTTAGCAGAGAGGTCAGCTGGTGTGGTATTAATGATGATGTGGAGAGGAAGGGTCAGATGAATCCACTCTGCAGCTAGTTCCTGCTAGGGTACCACTGTGCAGCTTTCTTGGTAGACCAATTAACGTCCAGCTGAGTACCAATGAGACATGGCTTGGAGTAAGAAAATAACATAGTTTTTATGCCTTCCTTGTGTGTCAGTCTGTGAGTAGTGACTTTAGCTTACAGAGACCATAGGGTTCCAGTCTATGGTTGATCCCCCTTTCCTTATTTGTGTCACAGACTGTGAAGTTACTTAACCAACCCTCATGGTTGCATAAGTAAACCCTTCTAATAAGTCCTGCTAATTTAATCTGAATCTCTGATCAAAACTTTATGGATACAGGATCCAAGCCTTAGTTAGATTCTTAATCCATAACATCATGAGGTTATTTAAGGCCAGTAATGGTGATGTACACTATTAAACTTAGCATTCAGGAGGCTGAAGCAGGAAGCTCAAGAGTTCAACACCAATCAGAGCTATGCAGATTCTGTCTAAAAAATACAAGGGTGAGAGATGCGTTTCGGTGGTACAGTGGTGTGGGAAGTCCTTCTGTATATGTGTTGCTTTTATTGGTTAATGAAGAAAGAAGCTTTTTTGGCCTGTGATGGGGCAGAGTAGATAGAGCTAGGTGGGAAAACTAAACTGAATGCTGAGAGAAAGTAGGAAGAGTCAGTGAGAAGTCATGTAGCCATTGCCAGCGACAGACACCTCCACCGGAACCCACTAAAACTCTGCTGTTAGGCCACAACCTTGGGGTGATGCACAGATTAATGGGAATGTGTTAGTTTAGGATATAAGAGCTAGTTAGCAATATGCTTAAGCTATTGGTCAAACAATATTGCGAATAATATAGTTTCTGTGTGTTTATTGTGGAACCAGGCAGGACAGAAACCTCTGCCAAGAGTACAGCATCATTTTTCTGACACAAATATGACACTGGGTTCAATTATTAGTATTGCAACTAAATTAAAATTAAATTTTAAAATATTTAAAACCATTGAACCCAATTGCCAAACACGTGAGAGAACAAGTCTGCAGATAATTATTTCTAGTATTTGGCAAACACTCCCCATAAGGTCTTGACTGTGTTTCTGACTTATAATCTAGAGGCATAGTAAATGATTTTTTTCTATAAGCACTTATTCTTTGGAAATCAGATTATTTCTTGCTCATCATAATCTTTAACCAAAAATAGATTAAGAAAAGGACAAAACCCTGCTCATTAAGTTGGTCATGGAAGAACAGAGAAATTCTTTGGGGAGGAAAAGTTTGTAGACAGTTTAGTAGAAAAACTACTATGAAGCTAATCATACTTGGCCTAACTCCATCTTTTTAGTTTTATGTTTGGATGAATGTATGCCCATTTCCTAACCTCTCTGTGTTTTGATTGTATCATTTTAATAAAAGAGACTGTAATTCTTACTTACAGTGTGGTAGTGTTGATTTTAGGGACTATTGTTGTCTAGCATTTGAAATGACACATCCCAGAGCAGTGGTAAATTCCTTATCTCAAGACCCCTCCAGTTCTGGTGGGTTTATTGTCAAGCATTGAGGAAAGTTTGTTGTACTTGACCTTATCAACCCACAATGGTTACATATTAAGAGTTAAGGAGACAGACATTTAAACAGCTTTTCCTTCATTAGAGATAGGATTTTTATAAATCTGATATGGGAAAAATATAAATTTAATTTTTAAATATGATTTAACTTGTATTTAAATTAATAAATTTGATTTCTTCTATAATTCTTTTTATTTTATTAAATTAACTTTATGTTCTGGTTAGTTTTTGTCAAATTGACATAAACTACAGTCACATGAAAAATGAGAACCTCAATTGAGGAATTACCTCCATCAGACTGGCTTCTAGGTGAGACTGCAGGGCATTTTCTTGATTTGTGATCAGTCTGACAGGGCCCTGCCGAATTTGTAGCGGCAGTGTTGCCACAACAAAAGTGGTCCTAGATTGTATAAGAAAGCAGGCTGAGCATGTATAAGAAGCAAATCAGTAAACAATCTCCCTCTTAGTCTCTGCTTTGTTGTAGGAGCAGCAGGCTGCGTTCCCGCCCAGCTCCCGCATGGCTAGCTTTACACTTGAAATAACAACACACAAATTGTATTCTTTTAAACACTGTTTGGCTCATTAGCTCTAGCCTCTTACTGGATAACTCTCACATCTTGATTAACCCATATTTAGTAATTTGTGTAGCACCATAAGGGGTGGCTTACCGGGAAGATTCTAGACTATGTCCATTTTGGGTCGGAGTGTCATTGCATCTGACTCACTTCCCTTCTTCCCAGAATTTTGTTCTGTCTACTCCACACACCTATGTTCTGACCTATCAGGCCAAACAGTTTTCTTTATTAATTAACCAATGAAACAGCAGATAGAGAGAAACACTCCTACATCACTGCTTCAGTTCCTGACTACAGGTTCCTGCCTTCAGTTCCGTGCTTGGCTTCTGTATGATGGACTACAACCTGTCAGCTGAATAAAATCTTTCCTCTGTGTTACAGGAGCTCCTTCCACTCCTTCAGACAATAGCCGCTGAGATACCAGCCCATTGGGGCATGGTCTTTCTCTCTCTTTAAAAAAGCGGCCACATCCCTCCACCGGCTCTCTGGCTTCCGGCTCTGCTTCCAGTGACTAGGCTCCCTTCCTGATTGCGCAGAGGGCTGTTGGCTGGGATGGTGATCTGTAAGTTTTTCCCCTTTAAATAAATAACCATTCTATTAATCATAATTCCAAACTGGTGTGGGATTGTTTTTGACTTACGCCTTCACCTCTGCAAGTTTGTTTTGGTCATGGTGTTTTACCACAGCAACAGAAAGCATACTAAGGCATATTACTATGCTAATTCTTCCTCAGGTAATTATATATAGCACACACACATATATATATAATATGCAATTATATGTGTATATGTATAGCATTATATATATACATACACACACACACACACACACACACACACACACACACACACATATATATATATATATATATATATGCTCTGTATGTGTTTCATCTGGTTTATCTTCTTTTACTATATTTATCTGATAAATAAAAGGTATAAATACTTATGGGGTAATATGTGATGGACTTGTTTACATAGTATAATATTCAAACTAAGGTAAGAAAATTCTATCTTTTAATGTATATATTTTCTTTTGTTATAAAATTAAAAATATTCTTTCTTTGAACCTTTTGAAATATATGTTAATTATATTTTTGAAATTATATGGAATTATCTATAATCACCTTACTTATAGCTGAGCCATTAGTCAACATTTTTTTATCCTTCTCTCTCACTTACCTTTCTTATCCTATGATAACCACCATCCAAACCTCAATCTTCTATGAAATGAATTGTTTTATATTCCACAAAACACTGAGCTCTTCATGTACTTGCTTTTCTATCACCTTTCAAATCATTTTCATGATCTCCAGTTTCATCCTTTCTATAACAAATTGTAGGGTTTTATCCTTTTCTTCTTTAAAAAGATTTATTTAATTTGTTTAATATGCACAAGTGTTTTAAAGCCTGCATGCCTGGTGTATGTACACCATATACACACCTGGTGTCCACAGAGGCCAGAAGAAGGCATTGGATCTCATGGAACTGGAGTTATAGATGTTTGTGAGTGCTGTGAACTGACTTGTGTCCTCTACATGAGCAATGGGTACTCTAAACTACTGAGCCATCTCTCCAGTACTGGGATTTCATTTCTTTATGACTGAATGATATTCTATTATTTGTATAACACTTAAAATATTTTCTAATTGACTTACACATTAGTTAATTTCTTCATGATATTTTCATGCATTCATAGTTTTGGTTGTTTTTCTAGCCCCTGTCTGTAGCTCTCTGTCTTCCATCATGACTTAAACTCTTCTATTCCCAATACTTTCTTTTTTTCTTCTCTTTGTGTTTTTATTAATGAGATAAAACACCAAGACCAAAGAAAAAGTTGTGTAGGAAACTCTTTAGTTGGCCTACACTTAAGCATTGCTGTTCATTACTGAAGGAAGTCAGGATAGGAACTCAAGATTGGGCAGGATCCCAGAAGCGGAAGCTGATGGAGAGGCCATGGAAGGGAGATGCTTAATCTCTTGCTTCCCATGGCCTGATCAGGCCAATTCCATTTAGAACTAAAGACCAGCAGCCCAGGGATTGCACCATCCACCATGAACTGGGCCCTCCCTATTAATCACTAAATTAGAAAATGCCTTAAAGCTGAGTCTCATGACTGTATTTCCTCAGCAGAGGCTCTTTCCTCTAATGACTCTAGCATTTACCAAGTTGATACACAAAATTGGTGCAGGATTCCCCTCTAAATGTTGTGATTACCATTGATTAATACAGAAACTGGCTTGCCCTGATAGGGTAGAAATGAGCTAGGTAGGGAAAACTAAAATGAATGCTGGGAGATGAAAGGTGGAGTCAGGAGAGAAGCCATGGAGCCACCACCAGAGACAGACACACCAGAACTTTGATGCACAGATCCCTATTAAGAGATGTGTTAAATTAAGATGTAAGAGTTAGCCAATTAGCCAGAGCTAATGGGCCAAGCAATGATTTAATTAATACAGTTTCTGAGTGATTATTTTGAGGCTGGGTAGCTGGGAACTAACTTACAACAAATTGGCATTCCAACATGTTCGACTATATTCATGTAAAATCTAAGAAAGCTTGGAAAGGAACTCTAGCAACAAAAACTCAAAGTTTAGTGACATTTTATTTTCCTAGATGAGCTTTGCTTACTGGCAACATGCTGTAACTCCTTTAAAAGAGGTTTTTCTGATTCAGCAGTAGCAGAAAAAACTGCATGGTCTTCAAATGGCAGTGGCTTGAAGGCTGAACACTTGAATGGAGTTTGTAGGCCTGAGTGCTTCTGTGCCCACTTGGGGTCAAGAGCAAAATAACTGAGACCATGCCCATGGCTCAGTGCTTCCCACCTGGATAGGCAGCAGAATCAGGTCTACTAGGTTGTACAGGCAAACGAGCATGGTAGATTCTGGCTACCATACACAGAGACATTTCAAGACCATGCAGTGTGCTGAACAGCAGATTTAGCTAATGCTCAGATAAAAAATGTTTATGTGCTGTACACTCCTTCTCAGAGTTAAAATGGTGAGTGTGGCTGCTACCTTGCAGTCCCAGAGCTGACCATGGTGGTACTTCAGCCATTTTGAGAAGCAGAGAGAGGAAGAGCCAGTACCCAGGTCCACAGTGACCAAGCTGCTTACCATTTTAAAAGCTCTCTAGGTCAGAAAAGATTACAGATACACCATAGGAAAGATTCAGACATAAAATACTTATAAACAGGACACAGTGTATCTTAAAAAATGTACATAGGCTTTGGAGAGAGAGAGAAAAAAAGAGTATAAAAAGTTAAGTAAATGGTTTACAAAAAATAAAACAAAGTCTTTAAAGAGACAGAGTACAGACAGTCATAGATTAAAAGACTAAAGATAATAAAATAAATATGAAAAAGTAATAGAGTATGTAGATGGAGTGACGGGGCTGAGTCCTGCCACCCGGCTAGCTTTACACCCGAAATAATTACACGGAAACTGTATTCTTTTAAACATTGCCTGACCCATTAGTTTCAGCCTCTTATTGGTTAATTCTCACATCTTCCTTTAACCAATATTTAGTAATCTGTGTAGCACCACAAGGTGGTCGCTTACCAGGAGAGATCTTAACCTGCATCTGTCTTGGAGAGGAGAGGCATGGCAACTGATTGAGCCATCTACCTCACTTCCCTCTTCCTGTTCTGTCTACTCCACCCACCCAAGGGCTGGCCTATTAAATGGGCCAAGGCAGTTTCTTTATTAACGAATGAAATCAACACAAACAGAAGACTCTCCCACATCAAGAGTAAAAACAAATAAGTCACATAAAGATGGAAAATACACAGAATCTGGATTATATATATTATTGTGGTTTCTTTGAATTTTTGACTGTGAAGGAGCTAAGTACAGGGAGATATTTCATTTATGGGCTGCTAAGCTAAATCAACATATATACTTTAAAGGGATCTTGAATTCAAAATATGAATCTAAGGATACATTGCTTTGGAATAGAGGTTCTTCTTTTGTTTCCACAGAATATGTGAACCTGTGGAATCCTTCCAGACTAATGTGGTTTGATGGACCAAGAGCCCCTGAATGGTTGCCTTTAACACCCCTCAAAATTACTTTGTCCAATAAACAGCAGGAAACAGTTTAGAGAGAACTATACCCATATTCCCAAATATTATTTATAAATGTTTGCTTACATTTAAAGTAGAATATTCTATAGAGATTTGCATTGGTATGGATTTTGTTTTATTGATAGAAATTTAAGGTCAGTTTTGTTATGCTGTGTATATGTACTTCTGCTCTTGATTAAGGTATTGTGTTTGTGTATCTCATTAAAAATGTAATGTATAATAAAGAAATATAACTTAATAGAGAGTCATCTATAAAAATCAAGATTGTAGTCATGTTAGTTAAGTTTTCTAGATATATAATTCAGTTAGATAAGTATTCTGCAAATCTTTCAGAGCTCTTCAGAATATGGCATTTAAATGTTTTAATATCTTAGGAGTTTTCATGACAGTGAGACACATCTGCTTCTGGCAGCACCAATTACTTCAAGATGAAGATAGGTATTGAAGAGGCTTCTCATGGAGTTGGTTAGCCATTTGGGCAAGAAACTACTCTTTCCTGGAATGCTTGATGGTATGCTGTGTGAACTGAACATGCAGGACCCACAGAGAAATGACTGCTGAACTTGCCTAAAGGTGAGACCATCCTTCAGGGTTCCTGCTTTATGAAAGAGTCTGCCAGACATTTTGCAGGATACAGAAGAAAGTTACTGACAAATTGCCAATATAGGAGGACCTGTCTGAAATTCCCTGCTTCATGGAAAAGTTTACTATGAGCCAGTGGGTTAAGGATGGATGCCTTAATGGTACAGAAGAACTTTGGGTGACTGTCCAGGCAGTGAGATGTTTCTGTCAATTATAGAGTTTTGGAAGTTGCTTACAATTAACTTGTTCTTTACTTAGGTAATATTATATTCTTCTGGAGTCTTTGATGGATTTGAAGAATTGATAGTTATAGTTTTCCTTAGTTATGATAGAATATAAAATAGATATAAATATTATAACTGTAATTCTTTCTTAAATATTTTATGTAATTTTACTATGTTAAAGTTAAAACCAACTTTTTTATTTAAACATAAAAGGAGAGGTGATGGGATTCCCCTTTGTATGCTGTGAATACCATTGGTTAATAAAGAAACTGGTTTGGCCTGATAGGGTAGAACAGATCTAGGCAGGGAAAACTAAACTGAATGCTGGAAGAAGGAAGGCAGAATTAGGAGAGAAGCCATGGAGCCACTGCCAGAGACAGACATGCTGTGACCTTTTGGTGATGCATAGATTAATAGAGATGGGTTAAATTAAGATGTAAGAGTTAGCCAATAAGAAGCTAGAGCTAATGGGCCAGGCAGTGGTTTAATTAATACAGTTTCTGTATAGTTATTTCAGGTTTGAGCTGCTGGGTGGTCAGGAAACAAACAAGCCTCATTACTACACAATACCACCTACACTATTATTGTATCATGTGCACTGTTCTACCCTCTCTTCCACACTCCTTTAAAGTCCCTGTTTTTCCTCACACAAGTCCTTTCTAGTTTCCTGGTGTCTACACACACACCCCCACTCAACATAAATTCACAAATACAAAAAGTGAAAGCTAAGATTTTCACACAGTAGAAATGTATGATCCTCAAACCCTGTTTGCATACATTTCTTGACTGTTGCAAGTAGGACTGCATTAAACAGGGCACTGCAGATGTCTTTTCAATATAAAAATCTTATTTTCTATTGATATTCCTACTATCTGGAAAGCCGGGTGATATAGTAGTTTTATGTTTAGAAACAGTTCCATATATTTTCTCACAGTGGCTTTTCTATTTATATTCAAAGGAGCTTGGGAATTCTTGGTTTTTTCATTTTTTCTTCATTTTACATTTTACTTCTTCAAGATTTTCTATTTTTGTCTTTCTAATAATAGCTATTCTGTCATTAAGTGTTATTTTGTGTGGTTTTGATGATTTCTCAGATGATTATTTGTTCAAAAATTATTTCATACTTATCTGACTATGTATACAGCATAAATCTCTTTGCAATTTTGCTGATTGTCTTTGAGGATATTTTAAAAATTGGACAATGTAATTATCTAAATTGTCATTTCCATCACTTTGACTCCATGAATATTTTCATTTTGTATATGTGAAGTATACAAAAGTTTTATATTTAATGGGTATGTATTGAATTGATAATTGATTACAGTATTAATTTGCATTTCTCTGAATCTAATAATGTAAGTAGTTTTTTTGCTTATCAGTTACTTTGCATACTATTTATGACAAGTCTATTTAAGAGTTTCTTCACTAATTTGGGGGGATATTTGTACTTTTATTAATAAATTATGATAGGTATATTTTGTAAGAGGAGCATTTCCACCGATAGAAATAATTCCAATCAGACCAAATTAGACCAAATAAAAGATGTCTGCGTTTAATGCAGTGCTTCCAGGTGACCCATGAAAGCATGGTGAGGTAAAGAGAGCAGGGGAGACCATGCAAAACTCAGAGACTATATGTTCCTTTTCTGGGCGACAGCCTAAACAGCTTGTGGGAGTGATCCTGACTCTCCCTGGGGAAGGGTCAATGCCTGGCAGGATTTTTTTGGCCCTCCCTGGGGAGGGGTCCCTTCTTGGTGGGCTTTCCTGGAGATGGAGTCTGGACCAAGCTCACTTGCAGGGGAGGGGCCTTGAAATGAAGCTGGAAGCTTTATTGGCACTCTAAAGATGAATGCCAGGGGCTGGGGTGACACTTTGAACCCAACCATCCTAGAGTCCTGCAATATAGGGGTGTCAGGGGACTGGGGTCTCACTTTTGACCAAACAAATTACAAATGTGTTATTCTTGTATACTGCAAATTCGTTTTCATTAAGTATTTATGATGCAGACACTTTCTTCCAGTAAGTTCACTTGATTATTTCTTGAGGATATTTTTGACTGAACAGAAGTTTTCAAGTTTATTAAGATAAGTTTTTTTTATATAATCTTCTCTTTTTCTTCTTTTTATATAATTTTCTTTTTCTTGACTTACACAAGTCAAGAAGGCACTCTACTACTGAGTTCCGTTTGAGACCAGGTCATTGCATTTTTTTTGGCAGAAGTAAGAGTGAAGGAAAACTATGTTGTGGAATGCTTTTATAAGAGGTGTTACATTTGTTTATGTCATAGAGTATTTTTTTAATGATGCAAAGATGTTTTGATTTCTTTTATGTTACGTTTGGTTAACTTGTGAAACTATAATACTTTGATTTCCTAAAACACTTGATTGGTCTAATAAAGAGCTGATCCCCCAATAGCTAGGCAGGAGAGAGCTAGGCAGGACTTCCAGGCAGAGAGAATAAATAGAAGAGAAAAGAGAGAGGAGTGAGAAAAAGGAGGAGAGGAGGATGTCAGGAGTCAGACACCCAGCCCCACAGCCAGCCATGGAGTAACACATAAAGAAATATACATAGAATAGAGAAAAGTAAAATCTCAGAGGCAAAAGGTAGACAGGATAAAATTAGTTAAGAAAAGCTGGCTAGAAACAAGCTAAGCTAAGGGCAGGTATTTGTAAATAAGAATAAGCCTTCATGTATTTATTTGGGAACAGACCTCCAAAGAGCAAAGAGAAAAAACAAAAGCAAAATCCCCCAATACCTACAAGACTAGAGAAATTTTCTTCCCGATTTTCCAAGACATCATTTTGGGCAAAATATTTGTATTATTATTTTTTTTATTATTTAATGTTTTCAAGAATACACAGATAGATAGTAGAATTATTGCTTATAATATGTTAAAGATGACAGCATAATTTAGTTTTTCTATTTAGTTTTGTTAAAGTTTTGCTAACAAAACTAATATTCTTTTCAAATGCAGATTTCCAAAATAATACACTCTATGTCTAAATGACAAACTAATATTCTTTTCAAATGCAGATTTCCAAAATAATACACTCTAGGTCTAAAAAAGAATAGGAGGAAATAAGCCCAAGGAATACACCTAAAGAAAAGAGTGTTTGGAATTGAAATAAGACATAAAGAGTACAAGATGATGGGTTGTTAGAAATTCTTTACTCTGTGTTCACGTGTACATCTTTCTCTCTCTCTCTCTCTGTGTGGTGTGTGTAGCATGAGCATAGGTTTATGTGTGCTCATGTTTTAACAGAAAGCATCCTGTCTCAGATCTTCTATTCACATCCTCATTACTCTTTCATGACAAAGACTAGTTGAACTAGTCTTGAATGACCTTCTTATACTCAGTACTTAAAAGGGAGGCATGTGAGAAGAATCAATTTTAATTTAGATGTTCATCATTATAAGTTAATACACTTTTCTCTTAGTAAAAGCAATGTCCCTATGGTTTTTATTTCATGAATAAGAATGTGAAAATGGGGTCAGTGAGATGGCTCAGTGGGTTAAGGTGTTAGCCACCAAGACTGGCTACCACAGATCATTCCTAGGCTATATAAGATGGACCGAGAGAGCAAGTCCCATAGTTGGCCACTGATTTCCACACTGTGTACACATATAAATGCACACACAATACATAAGTATGTACATACTAAAATATATAAAAGTTTTAAAAATTCCTACAGATTATTCAGAGAGCTTTATGTTAAAAAAGATTTTGAATAAAACTCTTATTATTTACCTCTAACAACAAAATGTAAATTGTTTGATTGTGGTTTTAGATATTTTCTATCTTGATTACATGCAATGATACATTTAATGAGAGTATCTTGACTTTCAAAAGACTAAACTTTTGGTGGGACTCACAGAAAAGTTAATCATACCCCCTAAAATAATTTAAGACTATGTATTTAGCCTTCTTTCCTACTGTGTACATACTAATCATGTTTAGTCTCCCTTTACGAGAACAACGTGATCAAATTTATTTGCTTTCAATTTTCCATTCAACCATCTTTTACAGTAATCAATGCTTGAACATAGCTTGAATCTTTTATATGTGTCTATGCCTTTGACTTAGAGTAATGTAGGTGATTATATGAGGAATAATCATTTGCTGAGAACAGTCAACACTAAAATTAACCTTCTGTAACAAATGCTCACCATATAAGTTGAAACTATTATATAGACATAGTTGGATAATACTCTTGCAGTCCTAAGTACGTCTGAGTCTGTTCGGGATGGTAAAATAACTTAATTCCTCATAAAACTGTTAAAGATCTCCTTAAAGAATCTTTCATTCCTTTCTTATACCATGCTTTCTTCGATGTTCAGTGAATACAGAGCAAAGCCCTTTGTTAATTACAGAGACAGGCATAACTCTCTCTCTCTCTCTCTCTCTCTCTCTCTCTCTCTCTCTCTGTCACACATCTACACATACACACCCCCACAGACCTACAAATAGGCTAGTAACCACAAATTACAGACACAGAGATGAAACAAGGACAGAAGTAGAAAATGCAGTTGGATTTGCTCTTAGTCAAATTAAGGCAAGAGGAAATAGCTTCATTTACACTTCTTAATGTGACACTGACACCACTCTCTAAACTTTAGAACTTAAAGTTATCTCTAATTTGTTAACGAATACAATTACATTTTAGAAACAATGTCTCAAGACCAGTTTATTTAGTATAGTAATGTGTTTTGTACAAAATCAAAGAAAGAAACAGACTCAAATAAGAAGCTAATGGCAAGTACAGCTTGTGCATTTAGTGGTTTATTCAAATTTGATCTTATTTATAAATGCATTAATGGGTTCATCTACATATTCTATTCAGTATTCGAGTAGCATATAATTAAACAAAATTATTTGTAATTGTAGTGCACCTTATCATTGCTTAACAATCTTTTCATTTTTTTTGTATAATGTAATTTAAAATGTTTCATTCAATTCAAAGGGTCATGTTTCTTTTTAAACCTGTCTAAGACAGGCTTCAAAATTATAGGTGTTGGTTATATGTAAGCACCACAAATTAGTAAATAACTATTAGCTGGTTATCTCATGAAAGGAGGTCAGGCTGAAATAATTTGTGCCATTGACATTGGAAAGGCTAAAGCTGTTAATAGAGAGAATTGCATTTCCCTTATGTTCTCATTTGTATGACCCATATTGTACTCCATATGTATTTTCCAGGAAAATTAAAAAATATAGTAAATACTATTTTGGCAGAAGGACAAGAAACTTTTTTTTTTTTTACTTCTGAAAGGGGGATACTATTCTAGACTGAATTTTATCCCTTTATAAATTTCTTTTTTTCTTTTTTATTAAATTATATAATTTTACAAATTTTCACCTCCTCCCCTCCTCCCATTTCCCTTCCCTTCCCCCACCCTCTCCGCCTCCCTCTCCTGTACAAGGAGAAGTCAGGGTTCCCTGCCCTGTGGGAAGTCCAAGTTCCTCACACATCCATCCAGGTCTAGGAATGTGAAGATCCAAACAGACTAGATTCCCACAAAGCCAGTACATGCAGTAGAATCAAAACCCAGTGCCATTGTCCTTGGCTTCTCAGTCAGCCCTACTCATCAGCCACATTCAGAGAGTCCGGTTTGATCACATGCTCCATCAGTCCCAGTCCAGTTGGCCTTGTTGAGCTCCCATTAGATCAGTCCCATTGTCTTGGTGAATGGACGCACCCCTCACGGTCCTAACTTCCTTGCTCATGTTCTCCCTCCTTCTGCTCCTCATTTGGACCTTGGGATCTCAGTCCAGTTCTCCAATGTGGGTCTCTGTCTCTATCTCCATCCAACGTCAGATTAAGGTTCTGTGGTGATATGAAAGATAAACATCAGTGTGGCTATAGTAAAGGGCCAGTTCAGGCCCCCTCTTCTTAGCTGCTCAAGGAGCAAGCTGGGGACATCTCCTTGGACACCTGGGAACCCCTCTAGAGTCCAATCTCTTGCCTACCTTCAAATGGCTCCCTGATTCCATATCCACTCTTCCTCCATCCCAACTGTCCCATTCCCCCAAGCTCTCCCCATTCTCCCCTTCTCACTTCTCTCTCCCCATCTCCCTTTACCCCCATCCTGCCTCCACCCCCAAGCTCTCAATTGTTGCCTGGCAATCTTGTCTACTTCCAATATCCAAGAGGATAACCACATGTTTTTCTTTGGGTTCACCTTCCTATCTAGCTTCTCTAGGATCATGAAATATAGGCTCAATTCTATGGCTAGAATCCACTAATGAGTGAGTACATACCATATTCATCTTTTTGGGTCTGGGTTATCTCACTCAGAGTAGTGTTTTCTATTTCCATCCATTTGCATGCAAAATTCAAGATGTCATTGTTTTTTACTGCTGAGTAATACTCTAATGCGTATATATTCCATACTTTCTTTATCCATTCTTCCATTGAGGGGCATCTAGGTTGTTTCCAGGATCTGGCTATTACAAATAATGCTGCTATGAACATAGTTGAACAAATGCTTTGGTAGTATGATAGGGCATCTCTTGGGTATATTCCCAGAAGTGGTATTGCTGGATCCTGGGGTAGGTTGATCCCGAATTTCCTGAGAAACCGCCACACTGATTTCCAAAGTGGTTGCACAGTTTCTATTCCCACCAGCAATGGATGAGTGTTCCCCCCACTCCACATCTTCTCCACCAAAGGCTATCATTGGTGTTTTTGATTTTAGCCATTCTGACAGGTGTGTTTTTGATTTGCATTTCCCTGATTGCTAAGGAGGTTGAGCATAACCTTAAGTGTCTTTTGGCCATTTGAACTTCTTCAGTTGAGAATTCTCTGTTCAGATCAGTACCCCATTTTTTAATTGGGTTAATTAGAATTTTAAGGTCTAGTTTCTTGAGCTCTTTATATATTTTGGAGATCAGACCTTTGTCTGTTGCTGGGCTGGTGAAGATCTCCCAATCAGTAGGTTGCCTTTTTGTCTTATTGATAGTGTCCTTTGCTTTATAGAAGCTTCTCAGTTTTAGGAGGTCCCATTTATTCAATGTTGCCCTTATTGTCTGTGCTAGTGGGGTTATACATAGGAAATGGTCTCCTTTGCCTATATGTTGTAGACTCTTTCCCATTTTCTCTTCTATCAGATTCAGTGTGTTCAGATTGATATTGAGATATTTATTGAAACTAAACCACATATGTTAGGACAAACAGATAACTAAATTTTATGGAGATTGTAAAATTTAAGTGGCACTTTAAGGACAAGGTCTCCCTCTACCAGAACTCATGTTCACTTAAGAAGTAGATGAAATGTCAAGTGTATGAGCAAAGAGGAATGCCACATTAGGTTCTAGAGATAGGGCAGTTGTTACAGAGAGAAATCTCACCAGAAATTACTCTACTGCATACTTGATAGTGGACTTCCAGCCTCTAGATTATGAGAAATTACATTTCTATTAGGTCATCAGTCTGAGATATTATGTTAAGCAACAAAATATTAGAATGAGTGATAGCTAGCTCCGGTAGTCTGTTTTTTTTTTTAATATAACTGGTCTCCATAAGTTCATAGAGAATGGGACTATTAGGAGGTGTGGCATTGTTGGAGTGAGTATAGCCTTGTTGGTGGAAATTTGTCACTGTGGGTGAAAACTTTTAGGTTTCCTATGCTCAGGATACTGCCTAGTGTCTCAGTCATTTTTCTGTTTCCTGAAAGATGGAGGACTCTCAGCTAGTTCTCCAGCACCATGGTTGCCTGAATAATGCCATGTTTCCTGATATGATGATAATGGACTAAATCTCTAAATCTGTAAGTGAGCCACCTCAATTAAATCTTATTCTTACAAGCGTTTCTGTGTCTCTTCACAGCAACTAAAAACCCTAAAACAAAAGTTGGCACCAGAGGTTGGGGTATTGCTCTGATAAGCCTGACCATATTTTTGTTTTGAGAAATATAAAGTTTAGGTTAGGAAAGCAGCAGAATACATTAAACACTGCTTAACTGGCCACACTAGTAGGAACATAGAAGACACTGGTGCCGTGGTTAATCTGATGAACTGTGGAGGGCTTGCTTAAAAGATTACAGAGGAGAAGAATATATTAATAGGTGGCCTAGAAATAATTCTTGTTATATTTTTATTAAGAATATTGTCAATTTTCCCCATCTCCAAAATATCTTTATGAGGCTAAAGTGAAGAGTTTTGGATTAATTCCATTGGCAGAGGGAATCTCAAAACAGCCTATAATAGATTCTGTTGTCTGGTTATCAGAGGTAACTCTAATGAAGATTTATAATGAAAAGGAGAAAGCTTAGCAAATAAAAATACAAAATATATAGATTGAGAAAAGGACCAGGAAGTGGAATAATGCTAAATCCCATATTTAAGAATATAAATGCATTAAAAATGTAATAAACGGAGTGGTGACCTCAGGCCAAGATCCCACCCAGTTAGGTTTCCATCTTGTGAAAAGGAACTAAAGGAAGGCTTAGAACCCAGTGTGGTGGCACACATTTTGCACATCTCTAATGGAAACACTCAGAAAGGCAGAAATTGGCTGACCTCTGAGCTTGAGGCCAGCCTAGTTTACAGAGAAAGTTCAATAATAGCTAAGCTTAGGCAGTAAAGATAACAATCAAAACCAGGTAGCTGGTGAATAAGTAATTGAGTGAGAGCCATGTTTTAGCTCCAGCAGGCAGCATAAACTGGCAGCTTCAGGCACATGATTTTAGAGTTACGGATAAAAGAAATGGGCTATGGAATTTGTGTTTGCATCCAAAGAAAGCTGCTGAGGCCAGGCATGTGTCAGGGGTGTCCCTGAATAGAGGCCTAGAACGGCCCTTGCATGAACTGTGAAGCTGAAGACTGGATTTTCTGGAGAACCTAAGATTGTAGAGATGCCAGAGTTGTGGATAGCTGTGAAGGAGACTGTTAACAGTGAGTCAAACTTTCCCAAGAGAATGAAGCATGTTGCAGGAAAGAAAGATGAAAGGAGTTTGGAGATCTGAAAAGCATTGACACTAGTCATGGAGAGGTAGAGTTTGGAGTTTTCCCAACTGATTGTTGGACTATGTTTGGGCCAGTATTTCCTCACTATGCTCTTTCCTATCCTTTGGAACAGTAATGTACATCCTGTGGCATTGTATGCTGACTCTGTTTCTTAATTTTGACTTTGTAGGGGATTACATTTAAGAGAATAATGAATCACAGCAGAAACTTTGAACTTGAAAACATTGTTGAGACTGTGATGGATTATAGGGACTTTTGAAGTTGGGCTAAGTGCATTTTGTGTTGATATTGTTACAGGCTTATGGAGACCAGGGAGTGGAATGTGGTAGTTTGGATGTAATTGGCACCCATAAGATCATTGGGAGTAGCACTACTAGGAGCTGTGGCTTTATTGGGGTGGGTATGACCCTGTTGGAGGAAGTGTGTCACTATGGGTGAGGGCTTTGATGTTTTCTATGCTCAGCATATCACCCACTCAGTGTACTTCCAGTTGCCTGCAAGATGTAGGACTCTCAGCTACTTCTCCAGGACCATGTTTGCCTATACATCACCAATGTCCCTGTCATGGTGATAATGAACTCTCAGCACCATGTCTGCCCACATGCTGCCTTGCTTCCCACCATAATAATAAGAGACTGAAACTCTGAACTGTAATCAAGTCACCTGAATTAAATGTTTTTATTTAAAGGAGTTGCCATGGTCATGATGTTCATAGCAATTAAAACTCAAGACAGAGCTTATCAAAGTCAGTGACAGATAAAGACTGCCAACTCTACTTTCGTATTTATGAATAATTCAACTAAGTCTCAATACTTAAAATAATAAGCTGCACATATCAATTTCCAGGTAATAAGCCATCTTAAAAATGCATTGATTTCTTTGGTTCTTAGAAAATATGATGTGTTTGTAAGGTTGTATTTTGAACTCATGCTACTTGTCCTAATGAAATAGGTGAATGTGGATACAGAGAGAAATCTAAGGATAAAGAAGTAATCTTATTTTGCAGGCAATGAAGCAAAGAATGAAAGAAGATTTGCAAATAAATTAATTTTTTTTCATGAAAACATTTTCTGAAAGTTTATTAGAAAGATGGAATCTTAGGTTCTACCTAGACCTTCTTAACCAAAATTTAAATTTGAAAAGGTACAATATCACAAAATTCAGAAAGAACTAACTTAGAAATGTTGTGAAAATTAATGTTATAAGTATAAAAATAAATATTAGACTAGTAAAGACAATACTGGTATGTGCCATAATGAGCCTTCCCAGTGAAGGTCATGCTGTACTTTGTTTTAGGAATTTGTTGATTATTCCAAAGAAGGAGTTGGGATTACAGAGAGAAGAGAAGTGTGTCACCTTGGTGGTTGAAAACTGCACAGTAGGGAAGGATGCTGATTGGGATCAGAATTTTAATGCAGTGCCAGATATGACATACAGTAAGAAAAACTTTATGTTCCAGTTCACATATTAAATTGGCAAATATCTGCTTCTACAGGGAATAAGAAGCCCTGCTCTCAGATCTTACTCCAAGCTTTTAGATAACAGTTTTAATAGAGTAAAAGTAATAATACCTTAAGAATATAGGAAACTGTTATTTTTCTTATATTTTGAAAAATTCTCTTTTATTACAATTTTTTTCTAGAAGTAATACTTGTAAGGTATCAGAAACTTGGGAGGATATTTTGATATTTGTTAATATCAATATTTTTCATAATAATGTCTTTCAACTTAAAATAAATCTCTTCAAATGATGACTTCAAAGCTAGCTTTAGCTTTATTTAGTTAATTTTAAAAAAATCCAATTTTAATGCAATTATAATTAATTTATTATTAACATTGAAGACAGTAATTGTCTTTTCAGTATGCAGAAACATATTATTATTCTTTATTTATTCAAGTGTTTTATATTCCTCAGTCAGTGTGGTGATACATTTACTTATGTCTATTAAAGTTTAAGCTTTATTATTAAGTTAATGGGTTGCTTAATATAATGGATGCACATGGATTCATTAATTGTTTAACATTTCTGATTTAACAGTTCAAAATTTGGATTCTTGCCTAAAGGCCTTAAATATTACTTTATTATAAGCTTAATTTATCAAGACACATTCTGTAGCATTATGTTATATGAATTAAGGACTACGTTAATGTGACATCTTAAAGTATTTCAGAATTTCTCCCTGCAAGGCTTGTTTTAGTATATTGTCTTTTACACTTACTATAAATAGATTTGTTTTTTGTAAAAACTAAAAAAATCCCATGTGTTAAATATCATCAAGTCAATAAGTATATCTAATACTAATATTATTACAGTAGAACAAAGGAGAAGACACAAAATCATTTTACTCAGTTGATAAAGGCATTTAACATACAGCAATGCATAAGTGGCAAAGGAGGAAGAAAGGAAAATGTCATTTGTGTTTGAAGAGTGCTACCAAGAAATAAAAAATTAATTCTACACATTGAAAGAAGGTGTTTGCAATTGGAATGGCTGAATGTGGAGTACTTTAAAAAGATCTACTGTGTTTTGTGTGTGTGTGTGTGTGTGTGTGTGTGTGTGCGCGCGCGCATGTATGTGTACCCACACACGTGCAGATGCCTATGGAGTCCAGAAGAGGGTATTGGACCCTGTGAATTAGAAATTACAGGAAATTATGAACCACCCAGCATGGGTCTGGCAACTCCCTCAAGTCCACTGCAAGAACTGCAAAGACCTATGAATCGCTGAGCAATATACCAGCCCCTTAAGTGTTTATTTTAAAATGTTAAGTTGTAAGTTGTGAGATGTTGATATTTATTCTCAATAAAGGGTATTATGTTAATTTCCCCCAATGTTCCTTTCCTTCTTCCTAGATTAACAGAACCTTCTACATGAGTACTCCTTAGAAAAGAGGACAGTTGTTGCTTTAAGTAACGATCACATATCTTTCATTTAAGTTATTTTTGCCTGTGCTCTAAACATTTCATTCTCAGAGAAACCATGAAAATATTCCTAAGTTCTTTGTATCCTTCTGTGATTATTTTAAATATTTATTAATGCATTAGAAAAACTATGTAAACAACTGGTCATGAGAAAGGTAAAATTAAAAGCTAAAACATTTACAAAAAAAAAAAAAAAAACCAAAAACAAAGCCGGGTGGCGGTGGCGCACGCCTTTAATCCCAGCACTCGGGAGTTTGAGGCAGAGGCAGGCGGATCTCTGTGAGTTCGAGACCAGCCTGGTCTACAAGAGCTAGCTCCAGGACAGGCTCCAAAGCTACAGAGAAACCCTGTCTCAAAAAAAAAAAAAACAAAAACAAAAACAAAAACAAAAACAAACAAACAAACAAACAAAAATCTAAAACATTTAACTATCATCCAATTTCCATGAAAGCAGCAAGTGAACCTGCGTATTATCCACAAACCCATCTCCTTTCTTTTAAAATAAAACTGTGTCATCTGAATGACAAAGACTCGATGTCTACATGTTACATTCCCACTCTCAGCTTGTCACATATGCATCATTTAAGAAGGAATAACCTTGATAAAATTTCAAAATTTGAGTTAGTGAAAATAAAGGAGAAACAATGGAAAGATAGAGAAAGGGAAGTGAGCAAAGAGAAAGAGGGGTGCGGAAGAAACCGTAGTAGCGAACAGAATGCCTGTTGTTGAAAATACTAGCACTTTGGCAGCCAGGAATTCATTAGTGTCCATTCATAGAACACTTTTCTTCCTTCGCTTTGAAACTGTGACAGTGTCAAGCTGTGGAATAGATGGAGCACTTCATGGCTGGTCGTCTACAGTTTTTGGCAACAATGCAAATCACAGCTCTTGTTTCACAGGGACTGAGAGACAGTCTAGTCCCTGCCAGGGAGGAGTGATCAAAGCCTGGCAACATGAATTCTGCTTACCTCCTCCCCCCCACCAAAGAAAAATATTTGTTCTCCTGTGGAAGAGAGTATATGAGCTTTTATAATCACTGAATCAAAGAAAGTCCCAATTAGTGCATTTGCCAAATACAGTGATGGGGCATCAGGCTGCAGTGAGATCACAGCAAGAAGGCCTCACTGTAGGTTTCAGAGGGTCGCACGTTCTTAAGTTTAGGGTTGTCTAGCGCTAGAGGACTGCTGAGTTTAATAATATACCCCAAAATTTTTGCTTTGCAGTCCTAAAGTTATTACACCGAAGGTTAATTTTGGGTCTGCGCTTAGAGTGCTCCATTACTCTAAAATTACAGTGCTCTAGTCAGTCAATTCATTTACAAGGTTTGCAGCATGCTTGTGGCTTCTTCAGAGTCCTCTACACTGGAAACCCTCGCCCTTGGGTTCCTCTATCAGTTTACTTAAGCCACAGGTTAGACAATTTTCCATGGGCAGGAAGCAAACCAGCTCTATCAGCAAAAAATAATGTGTCTTCATTTATGTTGGTGCTCGAAGTCAAATTATTCTTGGTTTTGGGAAAAAAAAAAAAAAAAAACACAGGTTCCTAATCTGAGTTTTAATTCTTGAGAAGCTGATCAACCTCATTGGATCACCTGGAATTTTGTTACTCAATGTCTTGAGTGGTTTATGAACGTTTTTTATGATTCCTTTAAGACCTTCTTCAGGTACATTGATATGTAAACAATTCTGTGCTCTAGCAGGGTATCAGACCCCTCCTGCATGACAGTGGCAAGTTATTCCATGCCTTCTAGAGGTGCACACAGTTTGTAATTTATGTAGTTCCTCTAACTTGAGCCTAGAAAACATAATTTTATCTCAGTGCAGGAAGAGTATTTTATGGTTATGGATTTTCAGACATAGATAAAAGAAAGCCAGTGGCATTTGTCTACATGTCAATCAGACAATAGCGCTGAAGTATTCTGGGAAGGGAGATACGCACCACTGCAGTTTTCATGCAGTCTGTCCTTCTATGTTATGAATTTACTTTGTGCCTAGAAGGGTATCTAGAGTTCAAATTGACAGAGACAGAGCTCTGGAAAAAGTCTCCCTGGAGAAAGTAGAGCCGTAGAGTGTCTTTCCCACTCCTGCATCTGCTTCTCTTGCAGACCTCACATTTAAACCAATTACAGACTTCACTGTAAACCCAGTTTCCTCAACTTGCTGCTGTCTTGGTGGAGACCTCCAATCGCTGAAATCTCGGTGGAGACCTCCAATTGCCGATATCTCGGTGGGAGGTGGGAACCTCCAATTTCCGTAATCTCGGTGGGACCACCAATTACCGTGCACTGCACCCCTGTGTCTGCGCTCGGTGTGCTTGAACCCAGTTCGTGAGATTGGGGCAAGGGGTAGGAGGTTAAAATAAACAAATACATACAGACAGAGAGACAACTACATGGGTCATCCTTGAATTCCCCAAGAATGCCCCCTTTATTGTGTTTAGGGGCAGAATATATAGAGATAACCATGCCCCAGCCAAACCCACCAGAAACCACTCTTCTGCCATCAGGAACTCCTGAAGGTCTCGTGCTCAGAACAGCTGTAGGCACTCAGATCAGGGGATTACAAGAAATTCAGGATCTGGGGTCTCATTGCTCCCAACATCAACTGATTTAGGTGCCTCATGTAGCACCATGGTGAGGATGCAGTGGACAACTCAGTTCAGCATCCAGCAGATGTCAGAAGTGGCTGAGAAGTGCCCACTCCAACTGTGTGGCTGTGAAGTGGAGAAGAGAACCTCTGACTTTTCCACGGGAGTCACAGAAAAAGAGGTGGGCTGTAGGTTTTCTTTGTGAGGACTATGTGCCCTCACCAGCTGTGAGAGGTTTGCTCTAACAGCATCCCCCTATTTGGTTCCTCCCAGCATCCATCCTCTTGCCCTCCTCTAATTAAAGCTCTGGGAGTCATGTGGTATTTTTCTGAGCAGGCTTGCACAACACATGTTTCTTTAGACATAGAAGAATGGAAGGATCAAATACGGAATTTTAAAGCTGTCTGGCAAGCTTTGAATTTTTGCCTTTTGTCTTATTTTCTAACCTTTTCCTCCCTAGGATTCTGGAAAAGAGAGTAGGGGCTATGAGCATGATTGTGGGCATGTACATGCAGGCTTGTCATTATTTAAACATTTCTATAAGTTGACATAAACGTCAATAAATGACCATAATTAAAGATGCTCTTTTGTTTCAATCTTCGATTGATTTGAGCAGTCTATGATTTTTCTTGTCCTTTATTTCATTACTAGCAATTTCTCACTGCCATCAGCTCACATCGTTTTTAACAATATACCAACTAACTTGCTAAAAAAACAGCACCTTCCTATCCTTCCTTCTAATAGTCTTTAAAATGCACCAATATCTCTTGTTTGGTTAATTGTTTGTTTGTTCATTTATTTATTTATTTATTTATTTGGACAGAATGTTTTGTTTTGAATCTTATTTTTATTTTTATTTATTTTTGTTTTCTTTTTTATTTATTCTATGCATCTTTTATATCTTGTATCTGTAGGGGCAGAGGGCAGATTGATTGATTTTGAAATGCACTCTCATTTATCCCAGGCTTACTCCAAACTTAACTGTGCATGTTACGCAACTCAGAATGTCTTTGAACTTCTGATCCTCCTGCTTCTACCTTCCAGGTGCTGAACTTACAGGTGGGTACCACACACTTAGTATGGCTTGGGATAAAGCGCAGGACTTCATTCATGTTTGGCAAGCTACTATACCAACTGAAGTACAGTTTAGCCTCTTAGTTGATTGCCTTTTGGGTAAAGATACCATATCACAAAGTTTTAGCATACTGTCTTTCTGAAAATTCCAACCATTTAAATCTCTTATAACATGTCCTCTTGTGTGCAGCACTAGCTTTTCATTGCAGATTATATGCACTCCTAACTGGGGATTAGTGACTACACTCTTAATATATAAAAACAAACCCTTGTTCTCACATCCCATTGCAACATCTGGCTTTGCTTGCTTTCTCCTAACAGACACTCAGAAAAATATGTCTGTTTCTCCTCCCACACACCCTCTGCTCATCCCTACTCACTTCTTGAAGATATCCAGTGGTTTGTAGAAAAACGATCTTGTCTAGCATATCTAGTTAGATTCTTGCCTCAAGTGAGTGGCTAGAATTCAAAGTTTGACATTTTTACATTTTTAAATGTAAATATCTATATTCACCTCTTTAAAGGATTCTGTAGGTATTAGACTTTAACAAATATTGTTCACAAAGCTTGTTTAGGTTTTTAGGTTTTATTGAAATATTACTCTTTACTTACATAACAATCCTGTAAAACAGAGTTCAACTTAACGTTGTTTTTGATCAAGTCCCTCCAGGTACTTCACATCTGTGATTTGGGCTGGTCTCAAAATACAAGTATTAAACATCAGAAGCTGAAATTATGTGATCTGGAGATTAAATTGGTATTTGTTCAATGCTTTACTGCATTTGGGAGCAAATTTTTTACTGTTATTTGTGTGCATGTGTGCGCACGCACATGTGTGTGTGTGTGTGTGTGTATGTATGTTACATGTGTATGCATAGGGACCACAGGTTGACATCAGGTGTCCTCTGTTGCTCTCCACATTATCCTTTGAGACATGGTCTCTTATTGAATCTGAAGCTTCACATTTAGGCTAAACCACCCAGCAAGCACCAGGGATCCCAAGCTCTTTTCCTCCCAATTCTGGGACTATAAGTTGCATGCTGCCACATATGAATTTTTATGTGGATACTGGTCCTTATGCCTGTATAACATGCCCTTTTCCCTCAGAATCATCCCCTGAGTCCTATATCAAGTATTTTGTGTGTTTTAAATTCAAGTCAACTTTACATATTTTATCATGTTTACATATTATAACTACTAATCAATAAGAATTAAACATCATAGCATTTTACCATGCCATTTTAAATTGTCTAACAGAGAGGTAGGCCTGTAAATTATCCTAAACTGATACTACACCAGATGGTTTGTTTGCTTGGTTAATTTTTGTTTTGTTTCCACTTAACTTCTAATGTGAATTTAACACTGTTTTTGTTTTCTGCTAGTACTTTTTAAAAGTATTTTTCACAATACTGACATAACAGGAATTCAGTCAATTTGCTGAATAAGTGAACAAATGCACTCAAATGCAATCCACATGTTCAGAGGAAGCATAATTGATCCTGTTCAACAAATTAACATTCTGAATTTTGTACTTATGAATGAGCTTCTGGAGTTTAATTGCATCAGGAAAAGAGCAATTATATTCACTTAGAAATAAAAGGATCCTTTCTCATCTATAGTCGTATCAGCTTTCATTGTCATTGGGTTCACAGAAAGACTCACGGTCACATTTCATCTCCTCATGTTTTAAGATTTGGGCTTTCTTAAGATCAGCTTCCCAAGTGGCAGGTGTCATTCTGGGCTCAAAGCTGCCACAGTCACCTTTGTGGAATTGCTTTCTAGTGTGTGGTTAGTACACCATCCTCTACTGCAGGGAATACGTCAGGCTTAATTAGAAGCCATTGCTTGTTACCTGCAACGTTATTTTTGAGTCTAACACTGAAAGCAAAGTGCATCTTGATCAAGACAAGTATTTCAGGTGATACCTGGATGGGTGGATTACATTTTACACCTCTCCCCAGTGCATGAAGTGTCAGTTTAAATCTCACACACTCATGTCTCTATTAGTCATGCTCATCTCTTTTTGTCCCTTTTTAAATGCTTATCTTAAAATAGGAAAGGCTAGTGAATGTCTGATATACCTTTATATGTAGCTATAGAGTTAATTTCATTTCCACAATACTAAAAACCAATAGAAGAAGGAAAGGCTTGGGAATTGTATGAAAGCATTTGTGCCTCTGTCTGGAAAATTAATTTGAATTGAGGTTACCTTTCTTTTTTTCTGGGAAAATAGCTTACTTTGAATTCTATTTCTTTTTATCATTAAGTTCTGTTGCCCCACCTTACTGTGGTACTGTTACTTTCTATCATTATTACCTTTTAATTTTCTAATTTTACATAATATATATATATGAAATTAAGGTCTACCTCAATAAACTGAATTCATCTTTTTTTGAATTTAGGATTTGGGTGAATTGAGTATTTTATGAAGTCAAACCCAAGGGATTTACAACTTTAACATTTATTCATATGTTCTTACTCACCCCTCCGTCATTATATGACCATATTTTCACTTAATCATATCGTTTTGCGAGTCCACTCATATTTGCTGACTGGTCAATAGTATTTATCTAATTTCCAGTTCTAACCCACTACTACATATTACAGCCTGATTTTATAAACTTTGTTCAGGGAGGTTACATAGCTTTCTTCAAATAAAGCTGTTCAATTTCACTATGTGTGATTCCACATTTTCCCACTCCCTATTATTCTTGTACTTTCAAATGCATACAGGTATGTGCATGTGTGTGCATGTATATGTGTATTCTTAAATATTGGACACTATTTCTTGCCAGCAAGATTCGAGCTTCTGTTGCTATGTGTTAATTTACATGAAATATAAATATTTTTAAAATATTGACTTTTTCAGTAACTTCAAGCTTCTGTTTTGTTTTGCTGAATTGTTAATTTTGATGGTCACTATCTTTTTGTACTTAGATGTTTATAGTATATAGAAAATAGAGCCTATAATCATAATAACACTAGTCATTATTAGAAAAAGCTAATTAGGAAGAACCAATGTTGCTTAAATAAGCCCAAATTCAACAGGTACTTTGATTTACAGAAGCAGTTGACCTGCGGGCAGAATAACAATGTGGATGTCTCATAAAGGAGGACATTGGCAGGGTCTATGTGAATGCAACCTCAGGGTCTTAAACTCTCTATAGAGATGCACACTGGAGAAGTTTGAAAAATCGTGGCATCTTTTTGACTTCTGAAAGAACACAGATTATTTCAGCTTTAACCAGATAATTTGTTGATAGTCCAATGGCAATTTGACCCATTTCCCGAGAAAAAGTTTTGGTCAGTGAGAAAACAAATCCTAGGTACTGTTCTGACTAGGACATCTAAAACAACTTCATTTTATAGAACAGTTTGTATGAATGTAAAATATAACTGTTATAGTATGAGTGCATGTTGCTTACTTTCATTGGCTTGGCTCCTTAGGATCATTGAAAGTAAATTCTTTTGCAAAAGAGAAGGCTTGAGAGTGGGTGTCATGCTAATGACCACTCAAAAAGCAACTCAAAAAAGCACTCAAAAATAACTACAGAGTAGTTATTCTCAACCCTAAATGATGTGTCCTATGTAATTACAAATTAATCTCAACATAAATTAAAGACTTATGAAACCCCTCACATTTGTTTGAGGGTTCAGTGTGAATTTTTGCAGTTCCACTTCAGTAAGAAAGCTGGTAAGCTTCTGTTTTGTTAAACTGAATATTATAAGACTGAAATATTTTGAGGTAAGGCCCTGATAATAGAAGATACATATGTCTTGAACTGTATGTGTGTGAGTGTTGTGTATGATGTATTTTCCCTTCTTTTAAAACCAGTCAAGAATAAAATAATCTTGGCTAAAATATAGCTTTTATTTTCCCAGAAATTTAAAGCAAGTATTCAAAAACAAGGCTTAGAACAGAAATTATTTGGTTCTAGCAGAATTACAGAATAATTATGGAAAGGCCTTACAATATTTTATAGTGCCCTGTCTAGACTTTCTACTATTTTTTAGCCTTTGGAAGATTTTACTGCTCTGAACTCGAGATAGAGGTCAGAGTTTACACATCTAAGAAATAAATACATACAAAAGTAATAATCCTAAACAGAATACAATGTCAGCTATATTCTGCAGAGTAACACAGTCTAACCCCTTATCCTCACTTTAGATATGTTAATCCACCTTCTAACCCATCCAGGATTCAATTAAATCAGAAATCAGTAATGTAGAATTGATGGTTATGAGAAATTGTTTTAGTTGCAGAATGTTAGGAGTTTTTGGATATTTTCTACTCTTTGCAGTGTATGCAAAGTGAAAAAATACAGTCATGTAGTCAATGTTAAGTATTTATACTTGAATATAAACATGTTTGCTATAAACGCATGTTTATATTGTTCAAGTAAAATATACTTCAAAGATATCGCTAGCATTATTGTAGACATAAATATATGATTTTAAGGAGTCCAACTCAGAGTAACCTCCATCTCACTATGTACTCATGGCTGTTTTTGAACATGACATTTCTGCCTCCATTTTCCTGGGATCACAGGTGTGTACTACGCATCTGGTTCCCATACAAGACATTCCTTTTAGGAAATTATTTATCCCTTGTTTTTAATTTCTGTAATTGTGATATAAATTTTAATTTCCAAACAGCCTATTTGCAAAATTTCTTTTACTTCTATAAAGTCATTCAAAGCATTAATAACAATCACACCACTCACCTGTGCCCCAACCTTTTTTTGTGAACATGTATTATTAGTTTTGTTGAGTTAACAAAGAAGTTTAAATATTTTCAAGCTTTACTCAAAACCAGCTAACAATTTTACCATTCTAATGCAATATGATGTTTATTGTTTATATATTTAAATACATATAACTGAGTTAATGTCTATAATTGAATTCTGTGTATTGTACTTTCATAAATATTACATGTAAATTGAATATGTTTGTCCACACATACACATGTACACATGCAGTATATATTTAGTTTCTAAAGGATAATGAATGAAACCCAAGGTATCACTGCTGACCTACAATTCATTACTGTCTTAAATTTTATAATTACCTTTCATTCATACCTATTAACACCTTTTTCATATAAGAGTGTATTGGGGATTTAAAACATTTTAAAATTCTTTATATAGTAGCCCCTTCTATCTCTAGTTATGCATTTTTCTCATAAAGATAAAATAAAGTAAATTATGTAGCTAAAGAACCTTGAGTTTCCTGGATGCATTTGTCCTCTTCATTTATTTTCATTTTTTAATCTATTGTATATTTATAAACCTTGTTCTTCTAATGTTTGGGAATTATCTACTTGTCTTAGTATCTTTGTACCACTTCAGAGCATACTACTGACTGGATGAGTTCTGAATACAGGAATTTGTTCCTCCTCACGCTGGTGTCTGGGAATGTGAACAGAATTAGCATCTGCAGAGGACCTTGCTGTATTCAATATTGCTCGTGATGAACCTGACTGACTTGACATGGAAATGAAGAAAAGACAAGTGCACATATACAACAAAATACTCGAATCAGATGGAATGGGTTCTTTGATGAAGAAACCTCAGAATCATGGAAGCTCAGCAAGTTTATTACATACAGCTGAACAAGGAGGCAGGATTACTGATTACAGTTTAATCAAGGAGGAAGGGTTTATGACATTTGGCTGAGCCAATACAAGATTAGCAAATCTTAATGGAGAAGAAGTCTCTGAAGGAGAGCAGTCTTCAGATATTAAACATCCAGAAGAAGAAAGATACAATGAGCATTTTCTGCACACACTATCAACATACATACTTGGATCCACCAAAGAAGACTTTGCCATCTCTATGAAATTCACCTGGAGAAGGCTTTGCCACTCCCATGGGGTTAAGGTATTGGAGTCCCCTTGTCAACACACACCATTCACTCAAGACTTCCTCTGCCATACACTGGGTCTTATTCCAGGCTCATAGGCAGTATCTTTTTCAGCATTATCACATGGAAGGGATAAGATAGCTGTCCTTTCTTCATGGCACCAATCTCATTCAGGAGGTTGCCCCACTCTTAAGAAAGCAACATTGGTGACTAAGTCCCAAGATGAACTTTGAGAAGATACAAACTTTCAAACCATGCTAGTACTGCATTGTTATTCTTCTAGTAGTTATTCTAAAAATTTCAACAATCTGTGTGGTCTTGCATTAGAAATGGCTCATTTATATGTATTGAATCATTATTTCCAGAGAAAGTCTTCTTTGTGGACTGTTTTCATGGATCTAAAAAGTATAGTGCTCAGTTATCATCCAAAGAAATAGCATTAATTTGTATTGCAAATGACAGTATATAAATGTACCAAATTTCCTACAGTCTCTCATTCTCTATGTATTGCACGACCTCTATATCTGTGCATATCCCAAATTAGCTGTGGAAAGTTATGCTTGGTATTTATAATTTCTTCCATTTAATAGTTACAATCTTCATATACAATTAATTTTCTAACTAAACTATTTATTTACCAAGTTTTATGTAGTACTATTTGATGCTAGTTCTAGTTGTCCTTTTATTTTTTTTTTACTCCCATAACAGATGTGAGTTTGGTGTTTAATTTATCCTGAAAATTTCCTATGCCACTCTGATAATATTTCTTATTTCAGAATGTGTCACTTAAATAAATAGTGTTTGTCTCTTTCCTAGATTGGGGAAATATTATACTCACATTTCAGCTTCTATTGCTTAGCAAGATTCATGCATTGTGAATTCCTAAATGCTGGAAGTAGCAGGTTATTTTAAACAGCAGCTCTATAATTAGCCACTGAAAACGATGCCAAGTCATTTTCGTCATTTTTTCAGCAATGGCATACAAAGTCAAGACAGTGAGTTTTGGTCAATTTCCTTTACTTAACCCAAGCTGACAACTCTATTTGAGCTGTTTTTCCTATTACCTGTTATCTTATCCAATGACATATGTGAAAATGGAAGGTTGATGGCCTCATCACCCAACACTTTCTGTAATACAGTAATTGCTTCATTTGTTTGGAAATGGGAAAAAATAGTTTCCTTTAAGTTCATTCATTTCTAATATTAGTTCATATTTAATTGTAGCAACTATGCTATAAATTAAGAATTAAAATTCAGCTATGGTGTTTTATTATAGCCATTTACATCGTGGTATGTGCAACAGTGATTCTGGAAACATTTTCCTTCAGTTTGTACATTGAATGGCTGAGATATAATAATATAATCATATGGTGATAGTTTCACTCAAAATTTTGTTTTATTTATTTTAATGTTTTTATTAATACACTCAACACCTCAAACAAAATCTACAGTAGAAAGACTTATTCTTTTGAAAAAAACATTCTTCCACATTTACTATTTTTCTGAATTCTCTTTTCTTTATTACCCTGTTTAGAATTTATGGAGTTTTATCTCATCTCCACATAATCACCAAAGATATATACTTATTTATATGAGTATGCACTCATGTGTGAGCAGGCTAGCTTGCTAAGTGTTAGACATAAGAATTCAAGCAACCAAATGATAAAATAGAAATAAGAAAAACATGGGACAAATTTACAGAATGGTTATGATTTTAGTATTTGTGTGGAATAGACTTTTTTGGTATCTAATGAGGTTTAAAAGCTAATCCACACAACTGGGAACATTTAAATAATGAAATGTCTTCAGCTGATAGTAGGAAATGTAAAAGATAATTTCCAGAAAGACATGGCTCAAAATATATAGGTACAACACATATTTACAAAAGACATATGAAAATCAGGAGCATTGACTTAAGCCATTAAGTCAATGGTTTACTTTACTCAGAGTAAAGATTCTTCATATATGAAAAAATTCAAAATTTTTATGTCAATAAGGAAATGAAAAAAAAGAGAAAATAAAGTGAGATTCTTCCTCGACTCAGAATAACTAGCATCAAAAAGAAAAGTGAACACAAATACTGTTGGAGACAAAGAGGAAAGTCACCTTTATGTACTCATGGTAGGGCTTCAGTTAGTGTAGACATTACAGAAGGCAGTATGGAGGTTCATGATAAAACTAAAGCTAGAACCAACATGTATTTCTGCTATTCCACTGCTGGTATATGCCTGAAGGAATCTGTCTGCAGACCTTAGTGATATCCACCCTGATTATTGCAACATGATTTTGACAGCCAAGTTGTGGAACCAGCCTAGGAAGACACCAACAGAGGAATGGGTAAAGAATTATGTAGAGAATAGTGTTTTGTGTGCTTGTTTTTGATTTGCATGAAGTTTTATTCAACTATAAAGAAGCATGTGTTTGCATGTATGGGTGCATTATGGTGTGACAAATGTGGAGTCAAAGTACAATTTGTAGGAGTTTATATTTAATTCCACAATTTGGTCTCAATGATTTACCTTGGGTCTTTAGGATTTACAGCAAGCACTTTTACCCACTGAGTTATCTCAATGAACCTCATACCCACATTATAAAGCATACTATTTGGGTAAATGGGCAGACAGTATAAGATTGTATCAGCTATACAAAACGACTATGTCTGGCTTTGTATATCAGATTTTAAGCTGTGTAATTTTTAGCCAGTGTAGTTTTCTTTATTTTTAATGACATATTTCAGTAGAGTTATAGCTGTGTTCTTCCCAGTATCCACTTATCCTTTGTTAATAATACAGGACCATTTCCCCTTGGAGAAAGCACTGTATTCCAAAGCTCAGTCCACATGTATCAGGAGGTTTGGATTTGAGCCTGGACTTCCTGAAAAGCAGGTGCCCAGGTCATGATTACCACAGCCCCTTTAACTTCAGGTCAATAGCAATTGGTTAAGAAACCAATTTGCAATCAAGGAGTTTCCTGGATAATTACAAGAAATGAACCCCCGTCTTTCCTCCGTGATGAATTTTTAAGAGGATAATCTTGCTGTTGCTAACTTAAAAATAAGCAGCTTGGGGGTGAAGTCTGTCAATAAAATGTAAGCAATTGAGTTTTGGAACTGGATTAGTCTTGTATCCGTGATTCTTGTGTCTGACAGCACCTGTCCACAGTGGTGAATGTAGAAAGAGACCTCAGTGAGCAAAACAGTGGGGGATTTAGTCAGAATAAGAAGTCAGTAGAAATAAGTAGCCAGCAGTGGGCAGGTCATATCTGGTTCCTGAGGAAACTGTTGGAAAATCCTGCATATTTACTGCTATTTGGACACCACCTTTTTTTTTTCTCTGTGTCAGCGTGTGTAAGCAAATCACTTATGATTTGTTAACATGGGAACTTAGCTAGCATGGCTCTTATTGGGCCTATTTTAAAATGTCAGATTTTAAAAGAATGAAGAAGCAAATATGGGAACTAAAGAGCTTCATCATGCTCCGACTGCTACTGAAAAAGCTGAATGAGTGTGTACTTCAATCAGTATTTGCAACTACTCTTCAGTTACTTTTTTCTTCCAAGCACTTCGGTTATGATATTGGGTGGTTTCAACACAAGTAGATAATGACAATGAATAGCCAGAATCTGGAGTCAGTCTGAAAACATTTAAATGCTGACCCCATACATTTTTGGTGTATAGAACTGTAAAAAATTTTTTGGTTAAACTTTTTGGCAAGTCTGGTTTATCAGTGTAAAAAATGAGTATGTTATAGTGATAATTAAAATAAATTGTGTATGTAAGTTATGTAAAATCTCAGTTTATTTGGCATGTCTTAAAGATTTAATCAATGCTAATAATTTTATTGTGTACTGCTATTCATACATGAGTAGAAGAATGGAATATGGCAACATAAACCACAATCTCAAGATTCAGGGGCTAGAGAAATGATTCAGTAGTTAAGAGCATGGTCTGCTCTTCCACAGGACTCAGGTTTGATTCTTAGCACCCACGCAGCAGCTAAATAATACCTGTAAATCCAGTTCCAGGGGAGCTGACATGTCTCTCCTGGATTCCACAGGAACAGCATGTATGAGATGCACAGATATGCATGAAGGCAAAACACCCATACACATAAAATAAAAATTACTCTAAGACTTTTAAATTGAATAGTTTAATTTTCTTATAATTCACTGAGTGTCATTTATATTCTTCACCCAATGTTTGTTGATGAGGAAGGCCATGGCTCACTAAGTGGTTCAAAGTGAAGATTCCTGCCCAAGAGAGTAAGATGCTCTCAATGCAGAAGGACTCTTGTTTGGTTTCATGTAGGTAGAGGAGGTCTGTGTACCATTACCATCAGAAACTTCTTTGCATATCTACATCTCAGGGAAAAGCCCCAATGCTCTGCTCATCAGAGAGATGCTGTCTGTTTTAGTAGGTGAACATAGGAGAATTTTAGGTGTACTTCAGGGAACAACATATGAGCCGGCAAGATGAGGATTGTGATTTAAGATAGAAGTCATGTACTGCCTGTTCTAATAGACCTAGTTGTGCAAAAGATTCCAATTAAATTCTATTTATATTACTGATAACATGAAAATAATTATATGAGAAAAATAAAATGTTAGGTTTTATTTGTTTAAAGTATAACATTGCAAAGGTGGAAGATTTTCATAAAGTACCAATAGAAAATAAACAAAATTATTTCAAATTTGTACTCAATTTAATCAAAACCCAGGCAAGACTCTTATTTGAAACAATGGTTTTGTAGCACCCATATCCAAAATTAATTTTCCATTTATCTGTGTATTTCCTTTAGCTTTTAAGTTTTATAAATTACAATTTAATATCTCTCAAGAATCCACATGGGATATTAATTTAAAATTAATTGGGAAATAATGCCCACCTCTTTGCTTCCATATGCAAATTGGTTTTTAACAGTCTGTATCAAACTGCAGACTTCTAAAGGTAAATTTTCTATGTGTAATATTCTCTGCACTAGATAAATCAGTTTTCTCTAGTGGCTACTTGAAAAAGAAGCATTATTGACTTTGTAAGTAGTTCGAACTTGGAACTCACTCTAGGAGTGTCCAAGTCTGTTTGTTTGCTAACTCAGGACACTGCAGGTTATCAAGGTAACACATTCTTTTTCAGTGAAATTTCTCCAATTTTTAAACTGATACAGATACTATAGTCTTCATTCCAGAATAACACAAATTATCAAGATAGATGTGAACAATTAACTAAAGATTATTTAGAACTAGAAATGTAGGAAGAATAAAAAAAATCTGTTACTGAATTGCACGTTGCTAGAAATAGATTTGCGGGATTTGGGACCATGTCATTCACCACAGAAAGGGCATGTAATAAAAATATGCCAAGTTTCAGAGTGAGAACTGAGGAGATAATTCTCAGTCCCGTGGCCTTGGCTATTTTAATGCATCCTGAGAGTAAATATTGCCAGCTTTTAAGTAGTATAGTAAAAATATTATACTCAATACTTTTCATTTCAAAATGTAAAATACAGTTATACTACATCATATTTTTTAAAAAACAGTGGCAAGATAAAAATGTGGCTTTGTGTATTTAAACTTCAAAATAATTGATCAAAAATATTAAAGATATTAGAGATTATCACAAACATTTTTATGTCATCTAATTTTAGTAACTTTGATTAAGAAAGCAGTCTTGTTACTTCACTCCATAAGAACAGGGCCTACAGCAAAGCTAGAAGATAAATAAAATATTGAAGGTTTGGAGAAACTGGAATCCTTGAGAATCATTAGAGATTAAAATAGTAAATTGATATAGAAGCATTTTGCTGATTTCTTAAGACATTGAGCATAGAATTGCTGTAGGATATATGTCAAAATGATATTTGCCACACATATTCATTGTGTTATTCACAGCAATCAAAATATATACAAAATACATGCTTTCATTGCTATAAGATATTATTGTAGCACATATATATAGTGCAAGTATTATTCATTATTTCTTCTTTGAGAAGAAGAAAAATATAATACATTCTACAACATGGCTTATATAAAAGAACATTATGTTACAAAAGTAAGCCAGTCATGAATGCACACATATGTAAGATTCCACTTATAGGGCTACAGAGAATACAAAAGTTAACAGAAAAAATGGTGCCTACAATGGTGACTGTATGCCTGTTAGAAATACACAAGTAATTATTAATTAATGGGTAAAAAAATTTCAAACTTTTATTTGAAAAATTCTTGGTTACACACTGAAGCAAAGATTTGGAATAGTTATGTTGGTAAACTTTATAATATACATGATTTAGCACAAATAAAAGCAAACACAAATTCTTAACTCGGGGTTAAAGAAACAAAAATATCAAGATGATTCCAGTATGTAGCTGGTTTAAAACCACTCTGCTGGAAAGCAGTACTCCCCACATTGGACCCATGGATCTAGAATGTCTATTAACTGGGACACTAAAAAATAGTCATTCAGTGTTTTACTGAGCCTATTTAAAAGAACAAAGATGAGAAGCAATTTGTATTTAGTATAAGACAAATTGTTCTAGCCCTAAGTAAAAATACAATTTAAATTTGAGATTCTTATACAAGTAAAAAAACAGTAAACTTATAAAAAAAACTTTAAAAAATAAACAACCCCTAAACGAACAACACTACCTGAAATACAAAGAATATGATCAGTATAAAATGTGAGAAATAACCTCAAAAGTCTTACGTGAACAGGCAAATACTCTTAAGTGTAATATTCAAAATATTCAATAATTGTATGGGGAAAAAAAAAAAAAAAGCAACAGAGTGCTGGCCTTGGTGCTGAAGTTGAGTTCTGAATTACTTTTGAAATTTTGGGCATTATATATTTAGTTTCTTAGTAAGAGGAGCTTGGGATCAGTAGTCTCTGTGGGGCAATAGTTGAAAAAGCAAAATTATATAGTTTATGGGTTCAGAGAATCACCTAATTAAAATTTTGGTTAAAACATCCGAATAATTTAATAGCCTACCTAGAAACAGATTTGCAGTCTGATAAGTTTCTCTTGGTTAGACTGTATTTGGTTGCTTTGAAGAGTCCATGATTTTACACAACTTCTAAGCTGTTTTAATGAATTTATAACACATGGTACGGAAATATGGATGTGTCATAGAATGTAATCCTTCTACTTGTGCTAAACCTAAGTTGTGGAAAATTGCAGATATTAATACAACAGTGTAGTCCAAATTGTAGTTTGTGACAACATATCCAACAGTACCAAGAATACTCCAAAATACACTAAGAAAATTATCATCCATTGGTTTGTATGTTTGTTTTATTTAGATATTTAAAAACCCCAAATTTGCTATAACTAGGTCAGAAAAACAGAGTAGAAAAGCCTAATTGCTTTGTGAAGTAGAAAAAAAAGTTAAAAATAAACTGGCCTAATACATAAAACACCTAAGAAAATAATACTTCAAAATGAAAGTTTTAATTATGAGGGTGTGGAGCATCATTTAATCCTCTTTAAATAAGTAATTTGTGTGGTAGTTATACTTTAATCATGTTTATTAAATTACCATTAGTTCTAATGAATGTACACAGTTTATTTTCTATGCACCTTTTGTGAGCGTGAGACTGTATTATTCTTACTAAAATTAGAAAACACTAGTTTTTCTTTTTTCATTTTATGACTCCAATGAACCTCTGAGAAGATAATTACAGTTCCCAAAAATCGTACCATTGTCATTTTCGCGTCTGTTCTTCCCAAGTCACTAAGGAAACTACTTATTACTTGGGAGCACTGTGCAATATTATTACTATAGAAAACTCTTTCACACAACAATACTGCATCTATTAAGGTTATCAAATGAGTCAGACAGTGATGGACATGCCTTTAATCCCAGAACTAGAGAGGCAGAAGCAGAACAGATCTCTAAATTTTAGGTCAGCTTTGTCTACAGTATGAGTTCCAGAAGAGTAAGGACTACACAAAAAAAAATCCTGTCTCAAAACCAAAAATAAAAAAGATTATGAAATGATCACTGATTAGTGCTATCATCTAATAAAAATTCACTCACATTTTGTTGGTTATTATAATAATGTCATTTATAGCACAAACAACCTATCAATGACCACTTGTTGAATTCACTTATCATGTTTACTTTTAGAATAATTTTGTAAAATGTTTCTAAATTTTGGTTCATATATTCTAACAGTTAGACACTGACTATCTACTTCTGGAAGGAATATATAAGAAATAATAGTTTTTTCTGTCTCATCAGATAATGTGAAATATGTTAATTACACCCCTATGATGAATTGGTTTGTCATGTTTCTACACTATAAATATCCTTTTATATTCAGTAAATGTTTTACCAGGGAAAATCTGAAACCATGTAAATATCATGTTGCTCATCAATCACTCTCTCACCTTATACCAGTGTATCCTGACTGAATTATTTCAAGATTTCAAGTAGTGATTTTTAAACTGAAATATTCTTTTATACCTGGCTCTTGACATCCTATATTTGTGTCTCTATTTTTTGTTGTGCTTTGCCTTTGTGAGTTTTTTTTTTTTGTGTGTGTGTGTACATTCATGTTTGGTGGATGCTTGTGAATGTGTAGGTGTACATATAGATACACATGAACAGACCAGAGAAAGAAACCAGGTTTCTTCCTCTATTACTGTCAGCCTTAATACCCAAGACAGAGTCTCTCACTGAATTAGACTCTCCTCTTTTTGTAGCTAAGCTGGCTGACAAGAGACTTTTTGGGATCTTCCTTGTCTGTGCCCTCTGTATTCAACTTACACAGTCAGGCATGTCTTTTCATGTAGATCCTGCAGTTTCAAACTGTGGTCCTTATGTGTACACAGCAACTACACTTAAACACTAGATTTGCTCTCTAGTCCTAGTTTTTCTCTTTTGAATTAACTAATTAAGTAATGTTATCATAGGCTCACATTCCTGCTTCCATTGATATTAGTAATTACTATTATTCATTTAGTTATTAGTTTTGCTCTTAAATTAAGCTTGTTGAATATTTATTGCCTATAGTAAATTACTGTGGAAAAGAGAACAGAAAGATGGTAAGATCCAGAGTTAATTAAACATTGTTTTCCAGACATGAAAGCACAATTGCACACATGAATTCACAGTTGCCATGACAGCATACAAAAGACCCATACAAGATCAAAACCCTAACATAGATGAGGACTTGTGTTTTTGTGTGTTGTGTTTGTGTGTAGGGCTTGTATGCGTGTGCTGGATGTATGTGAAGTCCCACCTCTAGTTGAGAAGCTATTGGCAGGTGATGACTGATGTAGGAATGGGAATATTTTCTTCAAAGATGGCCCACAAGAGACTGCTTGTTCTCCAGTTGATGGCCCCACAACAGACAACACTATTTGGACTCAGTGGGTTTTAAAAAGAGCATATGAAGTTGAAATGGGAATCTAATGGAGGGATATAGAATGAGTAGGAGAAGTAATTGGGAAGGTGGGATTGTCCAATATACATTATAGATGTGTGCAAAATGTTCTATACAAAAGGAAAAGTTAAAAATAACAAATTTTGAAGCTGTTTTGACTGTGCTGGTTTACATTTGACAGTTATATAAATCTGTGATGCTATTGAGTCTCTAGAAATATTTAGCATTTCTGATGTGGGATTCCCCTCTGTATTCTGTGAATACCATTGGTTTATAAATAAACAGCTTCTTTGGCCTGTGATAGGGCAGAATAGAGCTAGGCAGTGGTGGGGGGAGGGGTGCTAAATTGCATGCTAAGAAGAAGAAGGCAGAGTTAATGAGAAGCCATGGAGCCTCCAGAGGAGAAAGTTGCAAGCCACCGCTGGAAACTTGCTGCTAGGCCACAAGTTTCATGGTAAAATATGAAATAATAGAAACGCGTAAATTTAAGGTATAGAGTAAGCCAGAAAGACGCTTAAGCTATTGGCCAAACAGCATTGCAATTAATACAGATTTCTGTGTGATTATTTTGGGAGTCTGGGTGCCCGGGAAATAAATGAGCAGCCTCCCTGAACTCATTTCTGTTACATTAAACTGTATTTTGTTTACCTTTATAATCAATCTTTTTCACCCATATCACATTTTCTCAGGTGACATTCTTCCACCAGTCACTAAAGTGAAGCTTTGTCGATTGTAGACTTACATACAAATGAAAATCTAATATAGGTACCCTGTTTTATCTAGAATATTTTACTATTATTATAGTTAAATATATTTAAATATATTATATTTAAAGTGGTGTTAACCACTTTAAAAATCTATTTATTTTAGCATATCAGAAATTTGCTGTTTAGACTGTTGTTAAGATTCTATTTATATTCCAAAATCTATTTGTTTGCTGATCAATAGAATTGTTGATTATCTCAGTTTGGCAATAAAGCTACTATGAACATTTATAAAAATAATATATGTGTAAATGTTTATGTGGTAGATACATGATTTTCTGTTGGTTTTAGGGGATAATTGTTTTTATTTTAAATAACTTTTTTTCATTTATTTTACATACCAACAAGTTTCCTCTCCCTCCTCTCCTCCAGTCCCCTCCCCTTTCCCATATAACTGCCCCCTTATCCACTCCTCCTCCATCTCCATTCAGAAAGGTGCAGGCCTCCCGTGGGCTTGCACAAAGCATAGCACATCCAGCTGGAACAGGACCAAGCTCCTCCCTTTATGTCTAGGCAGAGCCAGGTAATCCAACATGATGACCAAGTTACCAAGAGTTAGTTAAGCGCCAAGGAGACCAAGCTACACAATTGCCATACACATACAGAGGGCCTAGGTTAGTCCCACTCAGAGTCCCTACTGTTGATCCAGCCCCATCTATGAGCTCCTGTCAGCTCAGGTCAGCTGTCTCTGTGGTTTCTCCCCTCATGACTACCGTGGCTGATACAATCCATTCTGCCATTTTTCTGCAAGACTTTCGGAGCTCAGAACAGTATTTGTCTGTGGATCTCTGTCTCTGCTTCCACCAGTTACTGGATAATCTCTGATGGCAATTATGGAAGTCAGCAATCTATTTCTAGTTCATGGTTTGAGGCTATAGTCCGGCATAGCATAGCAGGTATCTTCAGAGGAGTGACTTGTAGCTGTTGTGTCAATAGTGTGTAGCAGTTTATTGCACACATTTCAGATGACCAGGAATCAGAAAGACAAGACAGGAAGTACGGCCATCAATGCACTTCACTAGTGAATCACTACCACTGGCTACATCCCAGCTTCTAAAATTCTAGAATTTATCAATATAGCTCCTCCAGCTTGATTCAAGTGTTCAACTGTCTCTAGCATCCAGGAGACCCATGGTCATATGAAATTAATCTTGTACAATTTTAAATGCACTCACACTCTCAACAGTCTCTGCATGGTTCAAAAGTCCCCATTCTCTTCTGGTTCAGGCAATTTTTTTGTTGTCAGTTCCTGTAAAAAATCAAAAACTACTTCATAAACCTCTTTCATGTGGCATTATTATGGGAAAGATGAAACAAACATCTACTCACCGCAGGCAAGGAAGTGATAAAATACAAAAGAAACAATACCATCAAATTCCAGCTTGGTAAGACAGTGAGTGTACTGAAGTGATCTCCTTTACTGTCAGTCTGGGTAAAAGTAATGGAGCTTGCATGACTCAAAGTCACCTGTGTCACCAATAATCCACTCCAGCATTGGTGGCAATGCATTAAAGTTGGAGTTCTGGATCTTTTTGCAGGAAGTGCAGGCAGCTCAATAGGTCAGAGTCTCCCCCAAGGAGTTTGGCTGATGAAAATCTTTTCCCTATAGCCCTATATTACTCCTATAACCTTGGCTGGGGGAGGCGTATGGATATTTTAAATTTCAGTATTGCCAGGCACATGAAGTTTTTTGTCCCCCTGATCTTCTCCCCCCATTCCTGTGGGGAATGCTTCAACTCAAAGGAAATTTCTACCCAACAGCTTCCAATGGGTTATGACACAGAGTAAATGCTCTTATTTAAATATGGAGAAAGGGTGAATAAACAAGGAAGAATAAGTTTGAAGCAATATTAGCAACAAGTTGGAAAAACAGCAAACTTTGCAACCCCATGTCCAGTTTCTGGAGTTCACAATGGCATCACCTGAGCTCCAGTGCCCTAGATAACCTGGGTTATAAACTTTTCATTTCTGAGGCCAAGCATATGTGATGTCTATGTTGGGTGGTTCTGCTTTATGCCTGCAGCTTTTTGGGTGGATGTTTTGTGTTCCTGGAATTTATAATGTACTTCACTTCCTCTTTGAAACTTCGGTTTCACCTTTACAGCTTCATGGGCAGTAACACAGGGGTTCAGTGGGAGGAATCTGGCCCTGTTACACATTGCCTCGCTTGGATACCCCCACAGGCTGTCTTTTTAAAAATGAAAGTTTAAAAACTGAGTTTGTATTAATGTACCTTACAGTTTTCAGTGAATGAGGTCCTTTCTTCAAAGTACCACTGATACTGTTTTAGTCTGGACTAAGATGTGTCTTCATTTTTAAATATTTATTTTTAATCTATGTGTACATCTATATGTATTACATATGTGTCTATATATGTATGGTTCATGTCATATGTGTTGGTGTCTTCAGAGGCCAGAAGAGGGCAGGCATTAAATCCCTTGCAGCCGAAGTTACAAGTAATTGTGAGCCATCTAATGTAGGTTCTGGGAACAAAACCATATAGTAGTTGATTATTACCTTGTTTTGAAAGGTTTTCCTTTGCCCAATGCATTTTAGTTCAGCCTCATTCAAACTTTCAGGACATGAGTGAAAAGCAAATACATCTTTTGCCAGAATAGAACACAAATATTCACACTCCAGTACCTTGTAGATTCTTGTTCCCCTGAATGACCTCCCATGCTTAATCTTTGCAGTCTAGTTCTATTGGCGTTCTAGTTTTCCATGCTTCCAATATAATTGGCCATTAATCTGCTTGCTTTCAGGATTCTAAGGCTTCCTTGGCTCACAACTATTCCTTAGCTCTAAACTATTCTGTATTTATTCTACAGACAAAGGTGGATGAACAATCATGTTGAGTTATAGCAACTTCCCAGATTCTTGTTACAAACCTTCTCATAGGTGTGACCAGATATTTACCTGACAAGAACAATAGAAAGGGATTGTTTGGGCTTGTGATTTGAGGAAATGGGCTACCATAGTGGGAGGGCAAGGTGGTGGGATTAAGCATGGTAAACCCAGGAGAAGAGATGCTATTTTACCTTTTTCTCAGTTATTCATGTGTAGAATTCAAGAGTCATATGATTAAAATGTTTAAATTTGTAATAAATGGTTTGAATAATTTTCAACATGACTATAGCACTTAACATTCCAACTAGTAGCAGGTGAAAGTTCCACACCCATCACCTTCTCATACTGTCATTCATAATAGTTTAAACTGCCTTATTGTGTATTATGGTATTAGTTTTGCTGTTTAATTTGTGTTTTTCTGAGAAACTAACAAATCAACATTATTTAATGTATTTATGATTAATAGCATATCTTTTGTGAAGTGTTATTCAAATGTTTTATTCAACTCATTAATGTTTTTTCTCTTTGTGCCAAGGTGCTGGAGAATTCTGTATTCTGTATTCTGGTCTGTATTCTGTCAATCATGTTATAAATAAATGCTGATTGGCCAGACAGAAAATGTAGGTGGGAAAACCAGACAGGAAGTAGAAATGATGTAATGAGAACATGAGAATTCTGGGAAGGAGGAAGTTGATTCCTCCCACTCCTGCCCAGATCACTGAAGCAGCAGGATGTGATCTGCCCCACTGAAAAAAGGTACAGAGCCATATGGCTAACATAGATCAGAAAAATGGGTTAAGATGTGAGAGTTAGCCAGTGAGAGGCTAGAGCTAATGGGCCAATCAGCTTTATAACTTATAGAGATCTCTGTGTGATTTTCTTTGGGGCTTGCTGGCTGTGGGGTACCAGGCAGGACAGAAACCCCAACAAACAAGCAGGCCTGGCCCACTCATGTTACACTGCCAAGGTATATGGTTGTTTCTTTATGTATTTGAGATACAATTTCTTCATTAGTTATATGTATTAGAAATGTTTTTCTCATTTAGTGGGATTGCAAATTAATATTTGGCAAGTGTGATTTTGAAGGAGCAGGAGATTTTTGCTTTGTTAAGTTCAATTCAACTTCTTGTTTTATATTTGGATGTGATCCGCCTGCCTCTCCTTCCTGAGAACTGGGATTACAGGTGAATGTTTACTGCATTGCATATCCTTACTGACCAGGTAACCATTTTAAATGACTGTCTTAAGGGGACTCATTTGTAGAATTGAAAGTTTTTCTTTTTAATGCTTTTTCCTCTATAATACTTTGCTCTGCTTACCTGGATCTTGAGCCTTTTGGATGTCAATTCAAAGGATTCATTTTTAAATTCATTTTTCCATGATCACTTCTAAGTATAGTAATGACAGGAAACTCCTTCCTATTCCAGAATGTTCTCCATGTTTATTGTGAGGCTACCATCCTCTGACACAATTTTCTTACCCTCAGACAGGAAGACATTTCTGGACTGAAAATCTAGGTGAAAGATTATAGTCAAGTGTGGCTTATTGCTAAAGGTTTAAACAGGGGCTTCATCAGTTTTGTGTGGTTCTTTCTGGTGAAAGGACAAACTAGAAGACAGTCCCTGCAATAAAACACAGATGCCAATTATCTGATATCAAGTTAACTTTGAAAAAACTATTGAAAAGCCAAATTACAACACTGTACTCTCTTGATTTTATTTCATAAAGTTACAGCTTTGAGTTCAAATTGTTGAATCCTTTTCAAAAAACTCCAAAAGCTTCGTTAACTTGGTCCAAGCATTTTGGACTTCTCATTAGAGCTTTCTAGACCTTCTCAAATAAGAAATGGACTCTAAGCATATGCTGTACAGAGTAAGTACATTTATTTCTGTGAAAATACATCAGGATAAACATTTAAAATACAGTTGGGAGTTATAATGGTTTAGGAAGTGCAGTCGTAGACTCTCCTCCAGGTCCATGGCCTCACTAGACACAGGTAGTTGTCTAGGTTGACAGATTCATGCATGAATTCTCTTCTACTGAGTGAGTCCTAATTCCAGTTTTGTAGCTGTTGGTGACCTCCAAAATGTAAGTGCCACTATTGTAACCTTGGGTATATCTTGCCTTGCTAGCACATTGCTGTGGTTTACAACCAGGTAAGACTTGCCTATGCAGTGTTGGCTATGCACTTAATTTGGAAGCATAATTTTGTATGTAATATTTATACAGTCTTGAAAGCTTTGAACAAAAACACTATAAATTAATCAATGTTCCTTTCTCTTTGTACTTGAAAAACAATTTTCATTTATCCACTTTGTATTGAACAACATTCTTTCATATGTAATTTTGCTCATTGGGAGACCAGGTACTATGAGATGTAGAAACAATACTGAGATTAGGAAAAGAATAGTAGGTAAAGTGCCATATTTACTTTATTATCAAAATTAACTGACAAGAAAGCAGAAAACAATGTTTTGGACCTTCTACATTTCAGTTGCCAATGCAGAACATAATAGATGGTAGGTTGTATATTGGGATGGGCAATATATGAGACATAAAAGACTGTTTGGTTATCCTTAAAAGTCAAAAATAAGTATCTGACTTTAACTTTAATTTCATTTAATTTAATGAGTGTTTTGTTTGCTGTGTGTTTGTATACAAGTTGCACGTCTTGTGCCCTGGATGCCAGAAGATGGAGTTGGGTCATCTGGAAATAGAGTTACAGATGGTAATTGTAAGCTGCCATGTGGGTACTAGGAATTAAATACAAGTTTTCAGGAAGAGCAGCCTGGGTTATTAACTGCTGAATAATTTCTCCAGTCTCTTGCCATTTTCTAAATAGCATTAACAACTTCTAATTTTCACTGGGAGCATAAATTGTAGCTGATAATCACTCTGTTTCTATGGTCAAATGATCATGAGCATATGCCATATCTGATGGAATCAATTTGGCTGCACCTGGAAGATACACCAGCAGCCACACACCACTGTAAGACTGATGTGGTGCAATGATACAGGCAGTATGAACACACATGTATTCATTTTGTATGACATTGAAACATAACGTTGTTCTATACATCAATAGAGTTCATGCATGAGAATTGTACAGCAAGCAATCAAAAAAATTCACACACATGGGGGAGACATAGTTTTAAGTAAGTTTATGATTTTGAGTTTGACACATTTGTAGCTTTCCTAGACAGCCTGAGACCTATAGACCACAGAGATACCCCTTGTGCTGGCCAGACTAGGGTAATTTTTAGAAGTGAGAACCACAATTAAGAAAATGTCCCCACAGTCTGGCCTGGGGGAAATCCTGTGGCACATTTTTATGATTGATGATTTATGTCAGAGAGCCCACATCACTACATACCATGGCAAATTTGGACTTGATGTCCCGGGTACTGTGAGAAAGCAGAATGAACAATTCATGGAGAGCAGGCCAGTAAGCAGCACACACCATGGCTCCTGCATTTGCTTTTGCTCCCACTTTCTAGCTTGTTTGAATTCCTACCTTGACTTGTAGATAACTGAATAGAAGCTATAAGATAAAATAAACCTGTTACTCCCAAAGTTTCTTTTGGTCATAGTGTTTGGATCAACAAAATGGAAACCCTAATATACCATGAACTAGAAATAAACACTTTGAGAAATCTATGGAAATCAGTGTTAAACACATACATATATTCAAAATGTATGGAGGGATATCAAATGAAAAATAAAACTTTCTATTGCTTTTTAAATTGGCCTGATTGACTGAATACTTTCATTTATAAATATGTAAAATCTTAATCAAATTTGTTACTGTTTACCTTCACTTCAGAAAAAAAATATTTTTTTATGTGTATGAGTATTTGTTGGCATGCTTATATTTGTGCCAGGTACATTCCTGGCACACAAAAAGTTTATAAGATGGTATCAGTTCCCATAAAACTGGAATTGCAGGTGGATTTGAGATGTCATGTGTATGCAGGTAACCAAACTTAGGTCCTTTGAAGAACATTAAGTGCTCTACACCATTGAACTCTCTAGTTCTACCTTAACATTTCAATTTAACATAATGTATTTGTGATAAGGATGCAAAACTCATATAACACCATTAACCTTAGGAAACTTTTAGCTTCTACCAACAATAGAGTTATGAATACACATTTAAAATCTTATATAAGATGGTTACATACTTTTCTGTACTCCAATTACCTAGTGTTCTATCAATATAATCAGGAAATGTATTACTTATTTTATTTACTTTTCTTTTGTGACTCTAAAACTTTATGTCACTTTTTCCATGGTAGAACATGTCATTCAGGGCAATTAGAATTCATGCTCATGCTGTAAGCATTCATATTTGAAACAAAATATTTTTTGAAAGTCATCTTAGAAGATAATTTGTAAGAGTTTCATATGAATGATCCAATTGTATAAAACTGGTAATACTTTTTGCTCTAGATTCTTCCACAAGGATCTTATTTTAATTGTTTCTGTCTAGTATTGTAGCTTGATATACAGTGCAGAAAACTCTACAGGAAGTTTAGTATTCTTAATTTTGTTAGCTAGTTAGATATTAGCAGGGTTAGAGAGTGTTAGGATTGGAACATTATTTCAGAAATAGATTGTAAAATGAACATTTTGAAGTGCTCTACTAGTTAGAGGAATGGGACCTCAAATAAATCCCAGTCCTAGGAGGGAACATAATATCCTTAATGGTATATGAAGTTGTTAACCAATAACTACCTAACCCTGAGTCTAGAAACACCAAACCTTACAAGATTATACCAACAAGAGGCTTTCTGATAAAGAATAAGGGCATGCCATTGTACTCTCTTGTGAGAGTCAATTCAAGTGGACCTATCAATCATCTGGACAGGAAATTGTCTATCAGGCATGCTGTCAGATCCAGAGGTATTCTGCATAGTATAAAACCTGCCTAAAGCACAGATCAGGGTGATGGCCCCTTTGACCACTGCCTTCTCTCATCCCTTACTGTGTAGTAAATTCTGCCTGTCTTCAGCATTACAGTATGTGTGTCTTGTCTAAATTTTTTTTGACAGAGAGCAAATGGACTAGGGATCCAATGGGAGTCCAGAATGAGGTCTCAGTGACAGCTTTACTTTACAGTAGAATAAAGCAAATCAAAATGGGCTCGAGTTCAGGGCCTTGATTTTGTCTTTATTCTTTTCTCTCTCCCTGCCCAGTATAATAGAATGTATTTTTTATTATGATATTGATAAATAGGATTTTTGACTACACATAAATTATAATTTGATGTGTGGCAAGAGGTAAACTATATTCCTTATTCTTAAGTTATTGGAAATTTTTATCTATGAAAAGTTATTTTTAAATATTTTCATTAATTTATTGAGAATATTGAACAATGTATTCTCATCACCTTTACCCAGACGCCTCCCCCAACTTCTTCCAGATCTATACTCTCCTCTCATTCCTCATTGTGTTTCCTCTTTTTCCCTTTTTAATAACATATAAAATCCAGATCATGCTACCCAAATACTTAAGGGTATGAGGCCATCCACAGAATAACAGGCTGATGTTCTAGTAGCTATGACCTGAAGAAAACTATCCCTCTCTCCCCCAAGAAACTATCAAATATCAATAATTGCCTATTCCTGGGAGAGGTTAAGTGGCTCACAAGCCCCTCCACGTTTGGGTGGAATTTGTTCAGGTATTTTGCAAACAATCACAGCTGCTGTGAGTTTTTGAATACAGTTGCCCTGTCATGTCCAGAAGATTCTGAGTCAATCTAGCTGTTACAATATTTTCCCCTGGTCTTCTTAGATGGTCCCAAGCATTGGTGTGTTTATGTGTGTGTGTTTGTGTGTGTGTGTGTGTGTGTGTGTGTGTGTATCTCATTTGTGGTTGAGTCCTTTATTAACATTTATTCTATGTACTTTGAGCAGTTACAAGTTTCTAGGTTAGCCACAATCCATGCCACATGGATACTTTTCTGAGAACTCTGAGAGCTACACTAATTTAAGAATAAAGAGATATGAATTAGAAAGCAAATTAAATATTTTATCCCTTTAGCAGAATGGTAGTGGTAGGTCTATCCCTGAGACCTATAAGCTCTCAAACTATGGATTCTTGGCTAAATTTATACCTCCTGACATGCACTTCCTCCTAGCACTGAACCTTTTATTTGACTACCTATGACTAATATAAAATTTCTCAATTACTTATTTCTTTATAGTACAGGAGGAAATATACTATAAGAAGGAGCTAGTTACTCCTATAACATTTGTGCCATTACTACAAGCATGTGTGTGCCTTGACATAATGGTCACTATTGTAATTCCCAAGCCTCGCAACTGGGTAAGAGTGCTAATGAATTCCCCCTGACACACACATACCCAGTATTCTACACAGCATCTTATGATACTATGAAGGCTAGCCAGCAGGAAGGAAGTTTTCTGATCATATTAACATGGTTGCTCAATAGTCTTTGACTAACATGTGTCGGATCTTCATCAATCGGGTCTTACCATTGACTTCTGTTGGGCAATCAAGATGAATGCTGGTAGCTTATATTGTTCTGGGGATGCGGGAGGGAATCTCTGGGATAGCCCTGACTAGTAGCTTTTTATTACTTTGATGAGACACCATGACCAATACAACTAATAAAGTAAAGTAAAGAGTATATTGGGGATTTGGAGTTCCAGAGTATAAGTTCATGACCATGGCAAGGAACACGGCAGCAGGTAGGTAGTCACTGGGAGGTTAGATATTTAGAAAACCACGAAGCAGAGAAAGACCAAGAAGAGGAATTGGGCTTTTGAAATCTCAAATATCATTCTAATGACACACATTTTACAAGACCACATCTCCTAATACTTTCCAAACAATACTAAATAACCCAATTTAAAAATGGAGTGCTGAACTAAACTAAGAATACTAAACAGAAGAATTTCAAATGGCCAGAAGGTACTTAAGGAAATGATCAACTTCCTTAGCTATCAGGGAAATGCAAATCAAATCAACTCTGAGATACTACCTGTCAGAATGGCTAAGATCAAAAACACTAATGATAGCTTATGCTGAAGAAGATATAGAGTAAGGGGAACACTCATCCATTGCTGGCAGGAATGCAAACATGTACAACCACTTTGGAAATCAGTGTGGCGGTTTCTCAGAAAATTGGAAATCAACCTACCTCAGGATCCAACAATACCACTTTAGGGAATATACCCAAAAAATGCTCAATCATACTACAAAAGCATCTGTTTAGCTATGTTCATAGCAGCATTATTTATAATAGCCAGAACCTGGAGAAAACCTAGATGCCCCTCAACGGAAAAATGGATAAAGAAACTGTGGCACATCTACACATTAGAGTACTACTCAAAGGTAAAAAACAATGACATCTTGAATTTTGCATGCAAATGGATGGAATTAGAAAACACTATCCTTAGTGAGAACACAGACCAAAAAAAATGAATACGGTATGTACTCACTCATAAGTGGATACTAGCTATAAACAACGGACATTGAGCCTATAGTTCATGATCCTAGAGAAGCTAAGTAATTGGGTGAACTCAAAGAAAACATTATATATATACATATATATATATACACACATATATATATACACACATATATATATATACACATACACACATACACACACATACACACACACACACACACACACACACACACACACACACACACACACACACACACATGGAAATTAGAAATTGACAAGATTCCCTGACAAAATTGGGAGCATGGAGGCAGGGGGTAGAAGGAAGGGGAGAAAGGGGAAAAGACCAGAGAAGAGGAGGGTTGAGGAGAACTTGAGGGAATGGGATAGTTGAGATAGAGGAAGAACAGATATGAGAGCAAGGAAAGAGATATCTTGTTTTAGGAAGCCATTATGGGGTTATCATGAAACCTGGCTGTTCAGGCAAAAATGGTCTGTCAGTTACACTAGGTTTTAGCCAAAATTGTTTGCTTCAATGTTGTAAAAAAAGACTTTGGGTGATTGCTCAGGTAGTAATATATGACTGTCTCCATCATATATTACTCACTTTAGAAGCTACTTGATTGTACTTCCTGCCTGCTCAAGTAATATTATCTTTCTTCTCAGGCCTTTGATGGGGTTAAAGTTAGATAGTCATAGTTACTGTACTCTTACGATCTAGCTAAGCCATTTCCTATATAAGACTTAGACTCCATAGGATAGAATGTTTATTAAAACATTTAGCATATGTTCCTTGCTTAATATTGTTTTTGCTGAATGGAATTCTAATTATACTTGATATCTGTTCCTAGTGTATATAGTTTTGTATAGGGTTTGGAACTCTCTTATTTAAACACAAAGGGGATGTGCTGTGGGAGCACATTCTGCTCCTTCATCCAATAGCCTTTAAGATACCAGCCCACTGGGACATGGTCTCTTACTTTAAAAAGCAGCGGGAAACATGTGCTCTCTCTCTTGCTTCCAGTTCCTGTTCCAGCTGCTAGACTTTCTCTTTCCTGTTTGCATCGAGAGATCTGTTGTTTGGAATGGTGATCTGTAAGTCTTTCCCCTCAAATAAATGACCTTTTTATTATACATAATTCTTAACTGGTGTGTTTTGCAGCTTTACCTGGCTTTAGAAAAATTCCTCACAAGGATAACCCCAGCTAAGACCCTAAGCAATAAAAGAGGGTGCTTGAACAGGCCTTGCCCTGTAGTCAGATTGATGATTATCTTAAATATCACTATAGAACCTTTGCCCCACAACAGATGGAAATAAAGGCAGAATCCCACATCTGAGTACTGGCCTCCAGTTGAAGAGTAGAAGGAATGAGCAAAGAGGTCAAGACCATGAAGGGTTCATCCACTGAAACAGTTTACCTGAGCTAATGGTAGCTCACCAAATCTGGTTGAACTGGGAAGGAAACAGCAAGGACAAAACTAGTCCCTCTGAATGTGGCTGACAGTTGTCTGGCTATTGCTGACTGAGTGGCTAACGGCAGTGTCACTGGGATTTATCTCTACTGCATGTACTTCCTTTTGGGATCCTATTATGTTTGTATGTATACCTTGTTCAGCCTAGATATAGTAGGGTAGGCCTCGGACTTTCCACAAATCAAAGTGCCTTACCCTCTCTTAGTATTGGAACGGGGTAGGGTGGGAGGATGTGTGGAGGAAATGGGGGCAGGGGAGGGAGTGGGAATTTGGATTGGTATTTTTTTTAAAAAAAATATAATAAAAAGATTTATCATTATGAATATTGCATAATTTACAATATTTTTCATGATACAGTGGATATCAGTGTCTCTTTTTGGAGTTCTTAGGCTCATTACTAAAAGAATTTAAGGATAGATGCAAATGGAAAATAGAAGACAATTTTATTATTGTTTAAAAGAAAAAGTCCTTGGCAAGTGACCTGCAATTTTAGTAGCTCTCTAGATCAGGGGAATTGAGAAGAGGAGGGGCAACAAGGCTGTGCCATTTGAGTTGGGTTGGCAGGGAGGTTAGTCACATAATAGCAGGCAATCAGATGAGATTTAAATAAAAAGCAAAGCCCAAAGAATTAGGGATAACATACATAGAAAAATGACAGAAGGAAAAGAAAACAATATTTTAGTGTAAACAATTTATGAAAGTAAACAGACTTATAGAGTTTCATGTGCAGGTCCTGTAAGCTACTGGATTAGAGGACAGGAGTTCTAGTATGGAAAAGTACAAAATTGCTGTAGGAAGTCTTACAGCCAGTGGTTATCCCCTCACTTGGGCATGGCCTCTTATGCTATATAAACCGCTGTATAGCATGCATCACCTCTCTTTCTGGTTGCTGGATTCGGTTTCTGTTCTTTGTTCAAGCAGAGATTTCTGATTTGTGAGTTTACCCCTAAATAAATAACCATCTATTTCTCAATTCTGAGCTAATGTGGGATTTTTAAAGTGTCCTTCCACATATAATCTTATTAATTTTTCCATCTATCTTTTTGGTACGGCTTAAAGTAAACCTGTCTTTCTGAGAGGTGATTTCTTGGTGGGATCTAACTGGAATGTTATGTCCCTATCCCGTGCAGGTATTCCATACTCTTCACTGGAAGGAATTAGTTTTCCCTTAACAGTACTTTACTACTGTTTTTCTCAGTCTCCTCCTCTGAAGAGGTAGCCCTAAAATCATTTAAGACAAGGACTGATTATCAAGCTACAATCCACAGACCCAGAGAGGTTAAATAAAGAAGAAGGCTATAGGCCCTGGGAAGTACAATAGATTCTGAGGGTGGACTAGGGTGGGTGGGGAGGAGAGCAGAAGCTTTCCCATGGAGGGTTAGAGGAAAGGTTTCAGGAAGAGGCAGCTAAAATTAGGGGCATTGGAGTGGCTGCAGAAACCTAGTGCAGTGGAAACTTCCTGCCATGTATGCAGGTGACCTCAGTGAGGCCTCCTGGTAATGAAGGATCTGGAGTCTGAGTTGAAGGCCACCTCTTATAACCAGGTAAGGTTTCTAGCACTGGAACTGGGTTATATTCAGTTGAGTTGTTGGCTAAGGAGGTCCCATGGAGATTCCTAAACAACCCAGAACTGAAGTTGATGCCAGGACAATAGGTTGCCCTCTGAAATCTGACAACAGGGCCCCATTGCTAATGACAACTTCCACTCAGCTCACTGAATTTAGAGAGTTTAAGCTGATAGAGGCTTGAAGCCTTCACACCTACATTCTGGTCTCTTTGGTACCAGAATAGGCTGCAGGCTATGAAAAGAGAAACCCCAACAGCAACCCAGCCATAAAACACATGACATACAACCTGTCTTTCCTGCCAGATGTGAGAACATGTGGGAGTGGCCCACCAATATTTGTGTTCACTTGAGGCCCACCTTATGAGAGGAAACCTATGTTCTACACTGCCCAGATGGCCAGGAATGGGAGGTTTGATAGCTCAGAGACCTGGGATAAAACCAATCATGACTGGCAAAAACAAACACGCAAATAACGTAAATAAAAACATAAAACAATAAAATCAATGAAATGATATCTAATGATATTCTGCTGTGTTCACAGACCAGTGCCTTGTCTAGTCATCAACAGAGAGTTTTCCTCCAGCAGCAGGAGCCAAGCATTATTCTTAGAGAGTCTAAATTGGAGGTCTCCATCAGGGCCCTCTCTTCAGAAATCAGGGAGCCACATGGATTGGGAGAGGAAAGGGTATGAGTCGGAGAGGATGGAGGATACTAGAATTACATGGCCCACCAAATCAAGTAACCAGTGCTCTTATGGGCTCTGAGAGACTGAAGTTGCAAACACGAGGCCTGCAAGAATCTGTACCAGGTCCTCTGAGTATGTGTTATGGCTATTAGCTTGGTGTTCTCGTGAGACTCCCAACAGTGATATTGGGCATATCTCCGATTCTCTGTCTGCTTTTGAGACTCTTTCCCTTCTATTGGGTTGTTTTGTTCAGCCTTCATGTGAGGGATTTCAGCTTTGTCTTATTGTACCTTGTTTTTTCCCATTTGGCTGTCATCTCTTGAAGGGTTGCTATTTTCTTAAGAGTAAACAGGGGGAGTTGATCTGGGGGAGAGGGTGGTGGAGGGGAGCTAGAAAAGTGGAGGAAGGCAAGGAGGGGAAAATGTGGTTGGGATATATTGTATGAGAGAAGAATCTATCTTCAATTAAAATAGTTTTGAGGGTATAAATAAAAGATTTCTTTAAGATGTAAAAAAGGCTGAAGTCATAGAATAGATATAACAAATTTTAAGCATGGAAATCTGTAGATTCAGCCACAAAGCTGTTTACTAGAAGGAATTGTTAATGGATGGACTGGAGTCTTCATTTCCATTGTTATGTGTAGCCTCCATGGAAGGGTACTCATTTAGCAGGAGGTAAGAAACCAAAGCTCCCATGTGGCACTACTGGCAGAGAACCCAGGGCATTCTGGAACTGGAGTTTTTGGAGTCCTTGCTCAGAGCTGCCTGTCCTGTTTTTTTTTTTTTTTTTTTTTTTTTTTCTCCTGTTCTTTCAATGCATAAAAACCACTGCTACCAGTTTCTCCACAGTTTAAGCTAGTCTTTCTGAATGTTTCTGTGCCTGGGAACCACCTGGAAGGAGTGCCCTCCTCCAGATTTCCTGGCTCAGTCACCTGCATTTCTAAGTTCCCAGGTGGTGCCAATACTGCTTGGAGAAATCGTGCTAGGGAAATCATATGAGACCAGAGCTGTTAACTTTAAGTAGGGTATTTCACAAATAGTAAATATTTTTGTTTTGGCTAACTGCCTGCACTTGAAGCTGTAAACATTGTGTCTATATTGTGTTTGGGTGCCTTAATTTCAGTATTTGCAACAATAATATTTGTTTGGTGATGAAGTTTGCATCTGTTATGATCCCTCAGCTTTATTCTAAAGTAGATGGAGGTTTTATATTTGAGACACAAATTTCATTCATGCTTTTCCCTGTCAGACTAAGTCTGATCAGTGAATTTTCACTAAATAATTGCTTGTACTCTATTATTCAAGTTGCTATAGACTAATCTATGATCAGTTCAACTTTATATTATATCAGAAATGTTTCTTTTTCCCCCTCTCCTTATAGTATAGTGTAATATTTTTCTTACTCAGTACCATTTCTTTCATATCATGAATCTTGCTATGTTATTCTTCTACTACTGAGAGGAAGTAAATTCAAGAAAAATTATTAGGAAACGACTCTTTCATTTTGAATACTGTCAACTAGAATAGAATTACTATTTAGGTATCTACTTCTTAATTTCTTTTCTCAATGCTAACACACATATGCACACTGTATACTGTATACAATCATCACTATAATAATATATTTATACAATACTTCACTTTTAGTTAAAGTACCTCTATCAGAAAAATTCTCTATTACTTACATGGACAGGAGAGGTGATGGTTTAGAATCTTTAGCAGCATGTCTAATTAATGAATGTCACTTAGCCCCTGTATCTTTATGATCTGCTTCTAGGAATAAAAATATAAATTATAACATGAATCCAGTTCACATGCCATGAATACACAACAATATGCACAAACTGCTTTCCAAATGCAAGTCTAATTGTAAGTGATTTCATGCCAACTATATCTTCACAAAAGAGAGCATGTTTAGTGTCTGTTACCAATAAAATAGTTTTTAGAAGTATTTACAAAGTATGAGGTAGACAGTCATTAGATAGTAAGGAGCAGTTAATACAAATGATACTATTTTTATGTTTGGTTCAGAGGAAACCAGACTTAAGAATTTCTAAAAGTTTGAGATGACTTAGTTGGTAAAAGTTCTCACCTCCTTGCCTGAGAACTTGAGTTTGATCCTTGACTCTCATGAACAACTGTGCCATAATGTGAGAGTTGCTTGATGGAACATACCTGTAATCCCAATAAATAGTCTGGAGACTGACAAGAAAGTTTGATAATTTTGGCATCAACCTGAGCTACACAGTGAAACACTGTTTCAGAAATATTTAGGAAAGGGATTCCTTTATTGTGGGAGTTCATTCAGCCAAATAGCTTTTGGACTACTGGTCCTTTGGATATGGTCTGCAGGGTTATTTATGCACTTTAAGCGGCAAGAAAAAGTACACTCACTTACTTGCTCTGGCTCTTGAATAGCATGAAAGGAGACCAAGGATGGTGGAGAGACAACACAGGATCAGTGGTGGCTTCAGCCTTTTCTATTTGTGAGTTCATTCCTTTCCATTGCAACCCCTTAACAAATTGGTTTTATTCACTTTTGTGTGATTATGAAATATCTGGTGCCCAATATGGGGCATGAACCCATAAACATGAAATTAAAAGTTTCATGTTCTATTGATTGAGCTAGTCAGGGCTTTTATCTGCAGAACGTGCATGCCGGCTGCTTGAACCAAGGTCTTTTCTGAAAGGGCTGATTCTGTAATGACACACCTGTTAGAAGTTACGTCCATCATGGGTATACCTCCACAAATTAAAACTGACAATGATTCAGCATATGTCTCTTGTATGATGAAACAGTTTTTTGAATATTATTACATAAAACATATTACAGGCATACCACTAAATCCTATAGGAAAAGCAGTCATTGAGAGATCTAATTGCACCTTAAAAGAAATGCTTAATAAACAGGTAGGAGTAATTATGATCCCCAGAGATAGATTGAATAAGGTCTTATTAACATTAAGTTTTCTTAATGCTAATGAGAAAGGAATAACAACAGTGGAGAGACATTGGACAATGGACAAAAATCTTCTGAGTTAAATCAGCTTGTATATTTCAAAGATATGTTGACCTGAGAATGGAACCCAGGACATGCGCTATGGTGGAAAAGGAGTTTTACCCTTGTTTCAAAAGGAGAAGAAAAGCTATGGATACTATCAAAATTAACTAAGATTCCATTCAAACAGAAGAAAACTCTTGAAAATGACAGCTCATCCACTGATGCGATGACCCTACTAGCTATAAGAAAAACTAACACTGTTGGCCACATTCAGAGAGACGGGTTTGGTCACATGATCCATCAGTCCCATTCCAACTGGAGTTGGTGATCTCCCATTAGTTCTGTCCCACCGTCTCCATGAGTGAACGCACCCCTCACGTTCCTGACTTTCTTTCTCATGTTCTCTCTCCATCTGCTCCTCATCAGGACCTTGGGAGCTCAGTCCAGTGCTCCAATGTGGGGCTCAGTCATTTTCTTCATCTATCGCCAGGTGGAGGTTCCCTCACGTTCCTGACTTTCTTTCTCATGTTCTCTCTCCTTCTGCTCCTCATCAGGACCTTGGGAGCTCAGTCCGGTGCTCCAATGTGGGGCTCTGTCATTTTCTTCATCTATCGCCAGGTGGAGGTTCTATGGTGATATGCAAGAAATTCATCAGTATGGCTATAGGAACTGGCCTTTTCAGGTTGACTGAGAAGCAAAGGACAATGGCGCTGGGCTCTGATTCTTCTGCATGGACGGGCTCTGCGGGAGCCTTCTCAGCTTGGTCGATCACCTTCCTGGACCTGGGGGGAGTTGGGAGGACCTTGGTCTTAGCATAGAGTAGGGAACCCTGATGGCTCCTTGGCCTTGAGAGGGAGGGAGGGGAGGTAAGGGGGAGAAGGACAGGAGGGATGGGGGAGAAGGAGGGGAAGGTAGGGGGAGGAGGAGGGGAGGAGATGGGAATTTTTAAATATAAAAAGTAAACCATGGAAAAAAAAAGAAAAAAAAAGAAAAACTCACAAAGGTTGGGTCAGGGATCTGTATTTATTCTTATTTATTTATTTATTTATTTATTTTTACTTATTTGTTTGTTTGTTTGTTTGTTTTTGTTGTCTTTACAGCAAAATAGAGATACCCGCCTTAAGGAAGTAAAAGACCTTAGACATTCAGATATCTAAGAAGAAAGGAAAACTATGCAAAAGACAAAATCAAGCAACAAACAAACAAAAAACAAACCGCAACAAAACCACTACCAAGCAAAGAAAGAGTTGATTTATGGTACCAATATTTTCCGAAGGGTAAAATCTCTCACTACCTAAACATTAACATCTCTTTGCTTCTCAGAAAAGTTGTAAGTTTGACTCAACTAAAACTCAAAACTGGCTTTGGAGTTGGAGCATGGCTCTCTGTCTCTCTAAATCCAAGCATATTGTTAAAAGAAAAATTCACCGTTTCTGTCTTTTGTTAGAAGAGCCACCTGGTATGGGACAGAAGAACACCAAAATCTAGGGACTATTGTCAAAATTCCTTTCTTCCATACATTCCATTTCTCTCCATACTTATTTTTGACTCTTTGGTATCTTTCTTTAAATATTTATCTTAAAATTTAAACTTTCTGTCTTGATATTAATAAATTTTAAGTTTTCCACAATGAGCAATAAATTTTCCTAACAGCAATCTCTGAAGTCTACAGAAAGAAGCTGGAGCTCCACAACAGTGGTTATACCTTTTTCATGTGATGGCATTGAGCTGTTTAGCACCACTCAAAGATCAGTTTTGGGCTACAACCTGCTTAAGTTGATTTTAATTTGTCCAGCTGAAATGGCCTTCTTACAATACTATGGCCAGAGCTTTCAGATAAAACTTCAGAAAAATCCTATTCCTTATCCATAGACTGTGGACAATTGTTACAGACAATACTCTTGAGACTTAACCATTTTAGTTTTAACAGGATCCAATAGAAATATCATCACCCCCATGACAGCTGGAAGTAATTCTAGAAAATGATGTCCCTTCTCCCAACAGGCTTTGTTTTCTCAGGTTTATGGATAATTGTTGTCTGTTAGGGATTAGTTATTAGTCCCATAGGGTTGGGGACAGAATAATAAGATTTAGATTCAGGAATCTATTTTGGAAAAGAAAAAAAGGAGGAATGGATGGGGTAGAATAATAGGTAGATTAGTGTATCTACTTGTGAACTGTTAGTTATAGAAAATTAACATTGGTATAGATTCTTGTATATTGATACATATGCAAAATTATTTTTGAATGCCTCTTTAATATAATTTGTATATTGATACAAATTCAAATTATATTATTATATTGGTATGTTTCTATTTCTGTTTGCAATATTTTGTACACAAATGTAAATTTATTTTGTCATGCTGTACATATGTATGCTTCTACCTCTGCTAAGATATTTTGTATATTGATGCAATTTAAGGATATTTGTCCTATTGCACTATGCATTTATCAAGATATTTTTATGTTGTTACAATTTTGAGGTCATTGTCTTCATGCTGCACATTTGCTTAAAGATTTTTTTGTCCATATATAAAACTTTAGTCTCTTAGCTATATATGTTTAAGAATTGCAGGTTAATAGTCACCCATGTTTATTATACTTTTATTTATCTTAGTCAGGTTCTCTAGATTCACAGAGATGTACTCTGCATAGGTGGACAATCTTCAAATACTTCAAAGACCTGTAGAAAATGGTATTTTGTTGCAGGGAAAGACCACTTGTTTCCCAGCTGCCCAGCAGCTTAGACCTGAAATAACCACACCGAAACTGTTTTACTTAAATCACTGTTTGGCCCTTAGCTCTAGTTTCTTATTAGCTAACTCTTACATATTATTTTAACCAATTTATATTAATCTGTGCTTTGCCACGTGGCTGTGGCTTACCAGCTAAAGTTTTGCATTTGTCTCTGGTGGCTCCATGACTTCTCTTTGACTTTGCTTTCTTCCTCCCAGCATTCTGTTTAGTTTTCCCCACCTAGTTCTGTTTTACCCTGTCATAGGCTCAAAGCAGTTCTTTATTCATTAACGTATAAAAGCAACACATAGACACCAGTATTTAAATATTTTAGTAACTCAAGATTCTGTTGACGTGAGACACAGTTGCTTCTGAAAGCCCTGTCCTATTCTGGAAAGAATGTTAGGCACCAAAAACAATTACTTGGAGCTTGTTTTCTTCTTGGAAAAATTAGTCTTTGAACAAAGATCTACCCTTGCTTCAACTGCTGAAAGTGTGGACACTGTCCAAACTGAACAAACAGGATATAACCAAAAGTAACCGCTGAACCTTGCCAAGACAGGGTAGGACAGTCTTTTAAATTTTTCTGCTTCTAAAATTGGTCTGTCAGATACTCTAGGCCTTAGCCAAAGTTGGTTGCCCCAATGTTTCAAGTGAGATTTTGGGTGACTGTCCAGGTAGTCAGCTATTCCTCTTATTTCCTATACCTTTTAGAAGTTGCTTGCTTGCACTTCCTGCTTACTTGGGTAATATTATTTTTCTTTTTAGGTCTTTGATGGGATTGAAGGCTAGATGTCATAGCTACTTTCCTTTCATAATTTAGCTAAAACATTTTAGGTACAAAACTTAGATTCCTCAAGATAGGACAACTATTGAAATAATCTCTATTTTACTAATTACCTATTGATTGGACATCTAGCATATGTTTCTTGATTGATGTTGTTCATGTTGGTTGTAGTTCTATTTTTTTTTGTGTTTGTTTTTTACCTTTCCTTTCCCCCAGACAATATTTGATATTTTTTCTTATTGTATATAGTTTTGTATTAGATAAAGATATCTTATTTAAAGATAAAGGGGAGAATTATTATGGGAATTCATTCGGTAATTAGCTTTTGGAATACAAGCCCTTTGAGAATGGTCTGAGTGGCTACATATTCACTATAAACTGCAAGAAGAAGCATACATATTCTCTTGCTCTGGTTCTTGCTTCACATGAGGGGAGACCAGGAAGGTGGAGAGACAGTACAAGGCTTCAACATTTTCTCTCTATCTCTGAGTTTGTCCCTTTCCATTGGAACCCTTTAATAAACTGGTTTTATGTAGCTCTTTGTGATTATTTAATATTCCTTTGATCTTATTTTAGAATGAATTGCCCAATTTACACAAGAGAAAAATGAAATGTGATTTTTAGAGTATATGAACTGATTTCCTGAATTGGAACCAAGGGGTTATTTCTTTTCCTTTTCTTTCTCTCTCTCTTTACTTTACAATGTCCTGTGTCAAAAGCATAAGTTAAAAAAGAATAGGAAACAAGACCTTCTAGACACAGCAGGACTGACTCACATATAAACTCACAGAAACTATGGCAGCATGCACATGATCTCAAAAATCTAAGATAGATCCCAGTGCTAATGGGGAACTATACATAAGCATCCATCCCTAACCTAGAAGCCCTGTCTAATTGATAACCACTGGAAAAGGAAAAATTAGTTTTTCTAATGGAGTCTCATTGGGTATATAAACCACAGTTAAGGGCAGGCCTTGTGCAATTGACGGTCAATAAAGTGAACTCAATGGTTTATTTTTTATAGGGTTTTGTTTTTGTTTGTTTTTTTCCAATGCTTTGTCTGGGCCTTTCTTTCTTTCTTTCTTTCTTTCTTTCTTCCTTCCTTCCTTCCTTCCTTCCTTCCTTCCTTTCTTTCTTTCTTATTTATTTCTTGATTTCCTTCCTTTCTTCCTTCCTTCCTCTCTCCCTTTCTCTCTCTCTCTCCTTCTTTCCTTTTTTCTTTCTTTTTTGCACTTTGAAAATTTTTTGCTTACATATTATACTCTCTGTTTTTTTATGGCATCTCTGTGTGTGACAATGTGTATGTCTTGGTTACTTTTACTGTTACTATGAAAAAATATTAACAAAAGCCTCTTAAGGAAGAGGTGTTTATTTGGTATCATAGTTCAAAAGGAAGCTGACCATGGCAGGGAAGGCATGATGGCAGTACTAAGAGGATACTGCTCACATTCTATCCAGCCAGAAAATGAAGAGTAAAGAATGCTGGTGCTCAACTCACTTTTTCTTTTTTATTTGTTTGGACATTAGTATGGGTGTTCACACCACAGTTAATTTGATTTAGTTATTACCTCACAGATATGTCCAGAAGTTTTTTTACATGATTCTAAATTTGTGAAGTTAGCCAATATTTACCATCACATAAATTAAAAACAGAACTGTTAGCACCATTGACTTTTAGGACAGTGAGAACAGTATGCAGAATGCCATGAACATTTGCTAGCACAAATAACATCAAAACTACATCATCAAATACATTTATAAATAATAACTCATCAACCCACCAAATCATGCACTGTATCAAGTAAGTGTCCAAACATTTTTAATGAATTCATCGAAGTATATCAGGTATCAACTTTTCAAAAATAAGACGTTCTCTCAGAATAATGTCTTCCAAAGCAAGGGATATTTCTGTCTTGTTTAAAAAAAATTGGTGAAACAGTACCATAACAATTTTCCACAAGTAGAAAATGAAACTAGATGCCTAGAATCATGTGATGAGCAATGAATGACATCATTTGAGGTAGCCTCAGAAACACTTAATCACAGTGAAAGTAGGCCCAGAGTCAGACAGTTCCTTCATTGCCAGAAGCATTCACATCTGAGGGTGAATTCTTCAGTCAATTTCTATAGTATTCTTCTTTTTAAGCATTCCAGATCTTAGTCTATTAACAGTCCAGGCAGCTCTGAATGCCTAGAGATCAATTTTCAGTTGTTGTTGTAGCTTTTGTAAAACCAGGGTCACAAAGAAAGCTCACCTCTGGAAAGGTCACATGGTAATTTGCAGACCTGGGTAGGATAGTTCCAGCGCCAACTGCCTGATGGACACAAATGAAATTGCTCTATTCTTAACACCTTGGGGACCCATTTGTTTACTTTGGTTTATTCTCTGAAGTCAGATGAAGCTCCTATTCCCAGTCAGTTAGATCTCTTGAATCAAACCCAGGGGGTTTAGATTGTTCTGTAACTTTCAATTCAATTGACACTTGCTCTTATTTATTATGGCAGTAGTTCACACGTTAGCTTCCTTTAAGAATACATAATTATGAAAGTGATTGTTCATTTTGAAGTGCTAAAAAGAGTAAATAAATTGGTGCCTATAAAAAGCGGCTTCCTATTGGTTTCACATAAAGGGTAGATTTTATAGAAAGCTGTAATTAAAATCAAAATTCTCATATTGTGTTTCTATTAGGAGGCTACAATTCCTGCTTTTAAAATGATGAGTTTGTAAAACAATGACTAAACTCATCTTGTTTGGCCCAAGTTGTTTTTGTTATTTTTTTTTCCTTTTTCTTTTTCCATAAAGCCACTGACGTCACTGTTTTTAAGTACCCAACTAAAACCTTGAAAATTTGCCATGTTGTGATGCCAAGGAGAAAAATAGAAATTAATTGTAGTCTAAGCATTAGCATTTAAGTGGAAAAGCTATGGAAACATTTGCTTAAAGAATCAGGACTTGGGAAAGGTAAGGGGAAATTCACACATCATTCTGTATTGCATGTTAAGGAGTTAGAAAAGGAGAAGAAAGGAGTTAGAAAATGGAGAAGGACATCAGTTTTGCAGCAGGAAATCTGAGTTTAAGTGTCCAGTTTCTCTTCCATCAGGGTGACCATGTAAGTCCAAGACCTTTGAGATGTTTAGTCTACTTGTGTATTCAATGGGAAGGTACTAAAGGACCAGCTTTCACTGCCAACTGAAGCAATCACATACAGAGTTCTTAAGAGTTTTTGCAGTTGATAACAGCTATTTAATTGCCTAGAAAGCAATGTCTTATGTATTCTCTAAGTATTTGGGATTAAATGCGTACGAGGTAAATGTGATAGAAGCCTGTGCCAGAGATTACAAATGAAGTATCCTGAAGTCTTAATCTTCAAACCTTACTATCTGTTCAATTTCTTCTTCTTCTTCTTCTTCTTCTTCTTCTTCTTCTTCTTCTTCTTCTTCTTCTTCTCCTCCTCCTCCTCCTCCTCCTCCTTCTCCTCCTCCTCCTTCTCCTCCTCCTCTTGCTCCTTCTCCTTCTAAGTTTTTGATAATAAATTATAAAGTAATTATTTTAAAATAATTCATTGGTTTATACATAATTTTATAATTTCTTACTGATGAAAGAAAATTTGTACACTAATGAGAGAGACATGTTGTCTGTTGTTAAATAGAGTTTAATCTTGGCTGAATATCTGTGACTGCAGGCCATGGAACATCTTCCATTCTTTCCATAGTTAATCATTATTAGACTTTGAAATCACTAGTTGTGAGAATGTCACATTACATAAATGCAAAGTACAAAGTGGCAGAAGTGTGTTGATGGTCATTTCAGAAATCTGTCCTAATCTTGAGCCAAAATTCATTTAATGATTGTTATGAAAGTCAAGCCAGAGGATGAGACCATGTGGATTGCTTCTATCCCAATATGGTATGATAGTCTGCACCCTCCTGCAAGGTTGCTGTGAACACCTTAGGAAAATTACTTCACTCAACTGCCAACTGAGATGAACCTAGCACACAGGTTATACCATGAAAGACCTAATTAACAGTGCCCCTGTACAGCAGGAAGAAGTTTGGAGAGAACTAACTGCATCCATATTCCCAGATATTGTTTATAAATGTTCTTTTACATTTAAAGGGGGATATGATATAGATATAAATAATTTGCATTGGTATAGATTTTGCTTTATTGATAGAGATTTAAGGTCAATTTTTATATGTATATGTATTTCTGCTCTTGATTAAGGTATTGTGATTGTGTAGCTCATTTAAAAATGTAATGTATAATTAGAAATATAGGTTAATGGATAATCATTGATAATAGTGAAGCTTGTAGTCATGTTAGATTTTCTAGATATGTAGAAATATATTTCAGTTAGATAAGCATTCTTCATATCTTTCAAAGACTACAGAATATGGCATTTAATGTTTTAATAATTTAGGGCTTTTCATGACAATGAGACATGTCTGCTCCTGGCAGCATCAATCTACTTCAAGAGGAAGATGGGCATCAAAGAGGCTCCTTATGGAGTTGGTTACCCATTTGGGCAAGAAACTGCTCTTTCCTGCACTATTACATAAACTGGACACAAAGAACCCACAGAGAGAGGACTAATGAACTTGCCTAAAGGTAAGATGATCCTTCAGGGTTCCTGATTCATGAAAGAGTCTGCGAGACATTCTGCAGGACACAGCAGATAGTGACTGAAATGTCTTTGAAATTTCCTGCTTAATGGAAATGTCTGCTGGATACTATGGACCTGAAGGCCAAAGATGGATGTCCAACAGTACAAAAAAACTTTGGGTGACTGTCCAGGCAGGCAGATGTCTCTGTCATTTCTAGAGTTTGGAAGTTGCTTATTTCTTGTTTACTTAGGTAGTGTTATATCCTTCAGGTGTCTTTGATGTAGTTGAAGAATAAATAGATAGTTATAGTTTTCCTTAGTTATGATGAAAGATAAAGTAGATATAAATATTGTAAGCGTAATTCTAAACTGTTTTGTTATATGTAATTTTATGTATATGTATGTTAAAGTGAAAGCCTTTCTTTTTGTTTAAACAGAAAAAGGGGAAATGATGTAGGTGCGTCTTCTATGTGTTACTTTCATTGGTCAAATAAAGAGACTGCCTTGGCTTTTGATAGGACAGCAGCTTAGATAGGTGGAGAATACAGAAGAGAATGCTGGGAGAAAGAAGCAGAGTCAGGCAACTGCCATGACTCTCCTCTCTGAGATGTATGTAGGTTAGAATCTTCTCGGTAAGTCACCACCTCATGGTGCTACACACATTAACAGAAGTAGGTTAAGCAAAACGTGAGAGTTAGCTAGTAAGAGGCTAGAGCTAATGGGCCAGGCAGTGTTTAAATGAGTACAATTTGTGTGTTGTTATTTTGGGTGTAAAGCTAGCCATGTGGGAGCCCAGCTGGATGAAAAGTGAGCCTGCTCACCTCCTCACTGCAAAGCAAGTCCCACACAAAAAAGTTCATGTTTCAGTGAGTCATATGCAGAACTTTGACTCCATAATTTTCTCATGTCAATTGTGCCTTAGAAACTTATGACATTACTGGCCATGTGCTATGGCATTGAGTCATACAAAAGACTGCTGATCTAAGGAACATAAACTTGTTTTTGAAGAGATAAGTGGATGAGAATAATTATACTTAAACATTTATAAATAGACAGTGTTTTGGTTAGAGGCTAAGGGTTTAATTTAAATAAGAGATGCTATAGAGAGCTACAGATATGGTTCATTGGTTAATAGAACTGGCTGTTTTTCCAGAGAACTGAAGTTTGATGCCCAGCACTGATGGCTCAACCATCTTTAACTCCAGTTTCAGGGAATTAAATTTTCTTTATTGGCCTCCGTGGGCCTCAAGTATGTATGAGGTACACAAAGATACATGCATGCAAAATGCCCATATATAATAAAGAGAAATTACTGAAAAAAGATACTGTCCTATTCCCATCATATTTCTGCTTTTCCATTGATTTGTATTGAGGACTTCATTTAAAGTTCAATTATAAATTTAATTGCTATCTTTTATTCTGAAACAGGAGAATAAGTATTTTATTTTACTGCTTTTTTGAAATTTTTACTTTTTAATCCTATTCACACCTAAATTTTCCTTTGGAAGTAATGAGTATCAAATTTTAAGAGAATAATCTATATTGTTCTTTTGCACATTTGTGGACTAACTACTGTATACCAAGTGCTAGAAAAATATGTGGCAATTCAAAACACTTTTTAACTCATCTCAACATAAAGGTAAGTTATTACTTTAAAGGCAAAAATCATTTAACCAGTTTCTCCTCAGAGGAAACTCTGCTAGACATCCATCATTGAGATGTTCTTCCAAGTGATTCTAGATGGCAGCAAGTTGACAAAACTTTGGATCACAGAAGTCAAGCTGTCTTTTTTTCAGACCACTTTAAAATGTTGAGGTTGTAACGTGTGCTTCCATTGTTCAGTAAGTGAAACAAGGTCTCAGAAGTACAGAAGAATAAAGCAAACAATCATATTAGTAGGTGATCTTGGCATCATTGTTTTACAGACCACCCACCTCGGGCTAAAGTCCAGGGCTATTGAACTGACTTTGCAGCACATTGCTCTTCACTAGTAGCCAAGAAAATATTAATAAATAGATGCAACTATAAATCAGCAATAGGTAAGGAAAAATGATATTGGGTATCCACCTAAAGTATAAAAGAAAAATATTTGTTATGTGTGAAAGAACAACACTGAAAAACAGAAACTAAATTTTAAATCTCTAGTAAAAAAGATATAGTTCGTTATAAGAGTATCTGACTTTACTTAATGCTATGGAATGATCTTTCTGTACATTGTGAAAATGTGTTGCTCTTATTGTTAAGAAAGAGCTAGCTGACTGGCCGATAGCTAGACAGTATTTTCAGGGTACAAAAAATGCTAGGAAGCAGGACTGGAGTCATGGGATTCCAGAAGATTGAGGGAGAGAAGTAGAAGAAGTGGTAGATGAATTTGCCATGTTGAAAGAAGGTACAACTATGTGTCAGGGGGTAGATAAAAATATGGGTTATAATTTAAGTTACAAAAGCTAGTTAGTAACTGGCCTAACCTATGAGCCAAACATCTATAATTAATAATAAGTATCTGTATGGCTATTTGGGGAATGGCTAGAGAGAAAGAGCTGACCATAGGTCCTGATGAAAAACTCCTCTACAGTGTGATACAAAACTATTTTATATTAAAATATAAGAATTTAAAAATAAACGAGAAAGACATTAATATAATTTTACATGGTGGTTTCACTTCTTCTGCCAATAATGGAACGGACCCTCTGTCTTAAACCTTCTTCATTTGTCTAGTCTTTCTCCTTCAGTAATGCCCTTACCTCTTATTTTGCACAGATTACATTGACAAGAATATCTTGAAATTTTTCGGTTTCAGATTACTAACTTGTGAAAAACACCATTAATGTCATTGTTTTTAAACCAGAAAAAAAAATCAGGTAGAAGAGACAGAAGTGTTAATTTCCATATTAAACATAAACAAAATGACACTCAAAGAACATATTACACTAAAGTTGCATAGCTTAGGCAATCCACTATTTGATGCTAAGTATCCCAATTCATATATTTTGTCCACCAGTTTTAAGCTCCAAACTACAATTCGGTATCCTACATTTTCAAGCATGTTCTTTTAATATTAACATTTTAATTAAAGTATGTGTCACTTATTTATACCACAAATCAGTCCCCTATTCTTCTTACCTCTTTTAAAAAATGATGTTACTATTGTGTATGTTTAAAGCACACATCTGTCTTTAATTATGTCTTCTAGTCCATTCGTCAGGTTTCAAGACTGTCATATTTCTATTCTTACTTTTGCTGCTGACTCTTGTGCTCTGTTCCTCAGATTGTCCTGCATCCTATACTGCACTACTCTCTATTTCTAGTCTATACATGCTGATCAGCTGTGGGTCTTTGTAGCAATCAGCATCTATTGCAAACTAAGCTTTGGAGATGAGAATTCAGAGATGCCTTAATCTATAGTTATAAAGGCAATAAGCACTTAGGGGGTAGTTTAATACTATATCATTTTAGTAGAATTAATAATAGGTTCTCACCGAAGTCATATGACCCAGCCAGCTTCAGAGTTTTGGCCAGTTAATAAAACCAAACATTACATCCAACCAGAAACTTCATGGTTTCTCTATGACATTCCTGTTACTATTACACCAGTTGGCACATTTTGTTATGTCAGTGACATCTATTACTTGCAGAGTTCAGAGCTGGATAAAACTTTTGATTACTTTTTTTAAAATCTTGGTATCATGTATATACAGATTCTCAACCCACCATGAAAGCTTTTTTTTTTTTTTTTTTTTTTTTTTTTTTTTTTTTTTTTCCCAGCTAGGATGACAAAGATAAAAAAAAAAAGCCAACAAATGCTGGAGCGGATGTGAAGGTCAGGAAAGGAAACATTTCTTCACTGTTGGTTAGCGTGAATGCTGGTATTGCCATTACAGAAATCAGAGTGGATGCTCCCACAGAAAACAAGCTAGAAATAGAGCTATTATATGATCTAGCTATTCTACTCCCGACTATCTCCCCAAAGGACTCTATCTCCCACTACAGAGATATTTGCTCATCTATGATCATTATTGCTTTATACACAATATTAAAAAATGAAACAGCCTAAATGTTAATCAATTGGTGAATGAACAATGAAAGTGTGGTAGATATAAATAATCACATATTATTAAGATGTAAATGATAATGAAATTATGCAACTCACTGGTCAATATTGGAGTTAGAAATAACCATTCTGAATGTGGTAATCCAGACAGAGAAGAGACAAGAGCCACTTGTTTTGCCTCATGGGGTATGAGATTTGAATCTTCAGATATGTCTGTTTAGAGTATTCATAAAAGACAGGAAACTAGTAAGGGGCTAAAAAGTATTTCAAGAGAAGGTCAGGTGGTATGAAGAGTGAAAGGAGAATAATGGAAAGAGAAGTTTTAAATGTGTCTGGGATGGGAAGGCAGAGATGAGAAGAATTAATTATAGGGAGGAATAACTGACACTAAGGACATTTCGAAAGGCAAAAAAGGAAGCCTAATGTTTGTAGAAGCTTCCACAAATGTAAAAGCATACAGCATAAAAGGAGTTTAAATGTAATGACCCTGAAATGGGCAGAACACACCTCTTCCAGACACTACAGTCTATCCAATGAAAAGACCAGTGCTAATTAATGGCCACTTCTTTTGAGTTGTTGGTTAGTGCAATCTTAGAGAACTCCAGCCATGACTGTCTATTGCTATTGCTCTTGGGGCTACTCTTGAGCAATAAGGAAACCAACACTATTATTAAATAGAAAACTTTTTAGGTCACAAAGTCAGGTGGGTGTGGTATGGAAACTGTGAAATTAAAACATCCCCCATCTTCTTTCTTATCACCCACATATCATGGGAAAATAGTGCCATAAAAGCTTTGCTTTGATATCATGGGCTCTGAATATGGCTGCTGAAAGTCTGCCACCTTCCCTGATCATAGGCATTATTTTGTAAATGTTAACAAAAAATTCCACGGAAGAAACCACTTGACAGATACTGTAGCTTCCCTACCCTCAATTCCCCAGCTGTGATAGTAAGCTGATTTTACATTAAATGCTGTGCTTCACAAAGGACCTCAGAGTGTCTGCTGTATGGCTGTATTATCAAATTTTTGCATAATAATTTTTCTTATCTTTTCCAGTAAAATTAAAAGGGAGAATGGGATGAAAATGGTAATGGCATAGTCAGAAGATGTTCACATTTTTCTATAATCTGTTGCAGGTGTTTGGAGTGTTCTTCCACTCAAAACTTAGTATTTATCCTCTTGAATTTAAACACAGATGTTTTGAGATTCTTGGATTTCTTTTGAGACTCTAAAATATTCCCCAAACAATGATACATATTCTCTATACCTTTTGAAAACTTTCATATGTTCAATCCTGTTTGGTTTTTGATGATTCTTGTAATATTTTATATTATCACTAAGATGTCTTAATATTAAATAATGGTCATTTTAAATGTGACTTATTATGTGATTTATAAGCATATCAATAGTAATATGGAAATCCATTTGAAAATAGAAAAGCATTATGTAAGAGATTTCAGATGGAAACCATATAATATAGTATACTGTTGAAAGAGGAAAGATCCTACTTGATGTGGGACAATGGTCTATATTCTGTCAATTATATTTTAAATAAATACTGATTGGCCAGTAGCTAGGAAAGAAGTATAGGTGGGACAACCAGACAAGAAGTAGAGGTGGGTGACAAGAAAAAGAGAATTTTGGGAAGAAGGAAGTTCCCTCTGCAGTCCTGGCCTCACCACAGAAGAAGCAAGATGTCACTGCCCAGCTGAATAAGGTACCAAGCCACGTGGCTAACACAGATAAGAATAATGGGCCATTATAAGTTATAAGAGTTAATAAGGGCCGGGCGGCGGTGGCGCACACCTTTAATCCCAGCACTCGGGAGGCAGAGGCAGGCGGATCTCTGTGAGTTTGAGACCAGCCTGGTCTACAAGAGCTAGTTCCAGGACAGGCTCCAAAGCTACAGAGAAACCCTGTCTCGAAAAACCAAAAAAAAAAAAAAAAAAAGAGTTAATAAGAAGCCTGAGCTAATGGGCTAATCAATTTATAACTAATGTAGACCTCTGTTTGATTTCTTTGGGACTTAACGATTGTGGGAACTGGGCAGGACAGAAACCCTGACAACACCTACTTGAGTTATGATTTAAGTGAAAGGTAGCTGTTTTTGATCTTATTTAAGATTGCAGAATCTCTGAATTCTGTATTTTTAGAAGTTGAGTTACTTTAAAATATGCATTCCCATTCATATTTTTATGCTGGTTAGCATAGAAATTATAAACAAAGTAATTTCTTTATTCCCAAATCAGAATTTGCATGCATTTGTTCTTCCAGCTATGATCTTTGGTAGGCCAGGGGACACACACACACACACACACACATGCACATATACACACACAGGACTACATACATACACACACACACACACACAGAGAGAGAGAGAGAGAGAGAGGGGGGGGGAATGAGAGAGAAAAGGTTTAAGAAATAGAAACAAATGAAGTAATAACTGTAGTAACTGGAAGTCTTTACTTCAATTTACTTTGCTTTCACAATAGAGCAAATGAATTTCACTCATTCATGGGGTTAACTTGATATTATCCAACTTATTCATCTATAGGATTATTAGTTTTCCATTTGTAGCAGAGAGATTTTCTGGAGAAGGTTCTTTGAGACTACACAAACATTTTTTTCTCTTCAAAGTTCACACTGAAAACTTTAGCTTACATTGGTGATAGTATTCATTACTATGGGTTGACCAGCTTCTAGTGATACTTACCAGATGACATGAGAAGGTAGAGAACTTTAATTACAGAATCTCATGTTGTTCTCATTAAAACACACTGAAGTACCTGAGGGATGAGAGCAATGGCTCAGCACTGAAGAGATCCTGTGATGTCCTTCCAGGGGACTCAAATTTGTTCTTAATCACCCATGTTGGATAGCTTGCAATCACCTATAACCTTGAGTTCAGGAGATCCAATCTTCTGGTCTCTGTAGACATCTGCACTTACACATGCACACACTCTCTCTACATATACATATAATTAAAAATAAAGTAAATCGTAAACTTGCTCTTAGTATCAGTTGAGTAGCCATTTAACAGAAATGATACCACACAAAGTGTTTTCTGTAAATTGTTCTAAAGAAGTGTGTGTGTGTGTGTGTGTGTGTGTGTGTGTGCTTGCATGAGTTTATGTGTTTCACATGCCTGCATGAACCCATAGAGCCAATAGGATAGCACTGGATTCCATGGACCTAGAGGTATAGTTGGTTGTGAACCAAAGTATGGGTGCTATAAACCAAACCAGAGTCCTCAACAAAAACAGCAAGTGCTCTTAATTGATGAGCTTTCTCTCCAGTCCCATTATGTTGAACTACAGTACCCAGTTAGTGTAGTTCATGAGCCACGTGTACACGGTGGAGCTAGAAAATTATAATTCTAAAACATTAGCTAATCAGCTATACTCCTATCATCCTGTTACTCAAGAGATGCAGGCAGAGGATCAAAAGTTCCAGGTCATCCTTGACTATCTAGTAATGTAGAAGCCAGTCTAGACTCGTTCTCAAAAAGTAAAATAAGCAAATGAAGACATTCCATAACATTTCTCTAGTTTACTGTTAAAGAAATAATGGCTTCAATAATGAGAAAATATGACAGAAACAGAAGCAGAGGGATATGAAACAAAATAATTGATGAGTATGCTTCAACAATGCCAAAGTCATGAAATGAACGGAGGGTGCCAAGCCATGCAGTAGGATCCACAGTGTGACCCTTGAACAGAAACGGCGACATGGAAACAGACAGTGGACAAGATGACAGTGAAATTTAAACAAAGTCAGGAGTTTATTTCATGGCATTGTATCAATATTAGTATCTTATCTTTAATAATTATACTGTCATTACATTTGATGTTAATAAGAAATTTAAGTGAGAAATACAGAGGAACTCCACTATCTTTGTTTTTTTGCAACTTTTGAATAGATATAAAGTTTATTTACAAGCAAATGTTTTGCAGTAATGTAGAACGAAGCGAGCGGCGGGGCTGTGTCCCGCCACCCGGCTAGCTTTGCCCAAAATAATTACACAGAAACTGTATTCTTTTAAAACACTGCCTGGCCCATAGTTTCAGCCTCTTATTGGCTAATTCTCACATCTTCCTTTAACCCATATTTAGTAATCTGTGTAGCACCACAAGGTGTGGCTTACCAGGAGAGATCTTAACCTGCATCCATCTCGGAGAGGAGAAGCATGGAGACTCACTATGGCGACTGCCTGAAGCGTCTCCCCAACTCTCCCAGAATTCTGTTCTGTCTATTCCGCCTACCTAATTTTCTGTTCTCTTAAAGGGCCAAGGCAGTTCTTTATTAATAATGAAAGTAACACATAGACACTCCTCCATCACAGTAAGGCTAGAAATATTTTGGGACTCCTTAGTCTAGGAGAGAAGCTTTCACTGTTACCTTGGTCCCTATCTTTCTTTCCTCTAGTGTTTTGATCAAATTAGATATTTTCTGTGTATTAAATAGAAAAAGCAATTTGCTAGCATTTAATTCTAGGTTTCTTTAAACTAGTAGAAACCTTCTCAAGAAATTTTCTGTTTCAGCAGATTATTAACTTGTGGATGCTAAGAAGAATTGAACCCCAGAGCACGTAGCAAGTAGTGGAGTGAATTTTATCACACAGTTGATTGATCTTTAGAAATAGTACCATTTAAATCAACATCAGAATTCTGATTACAATTTATCTTAGTTATTTTAAGTAGGAGTCTTTCATTAGACATACCCTACCAAGATAACAAGACAGATTTGATGCTAAAATATCATTGTTAAAACAGTGATATTCAGTCTGTTGTGACCTAGACCTTAACCTCCAATAACTAGGGGGTAGAAATTGTGGGAAATTTTCAAGTCTGTTAAATCTCTATGTAAATCTGTGGATTAGGATGAAAGAATGCAGGGAATGAAAGGTTTTCAGAAAGTAAAGTCAGCCAGAGACTTTGCCTGAGGCTTAGAAACTCCTACAGGAGGATGTGATGCCACCAGGAAATACAATCCATCTTTAGTGAGAGTTGGAGGAATTAAAAACAACAGCCAGGAAGACTGGGGATCGGATTGAGTTCAAGAAGTTTCGCAAATAATCGAGGCAATAAATATTTTAAAAACCTATTAAGAAGCAGCATTCTTCTTTGCTTCCTTAAGGCTTCCCATCACTCCTGCAGCCTCAGGCAATTAGTTATCATTGTCTTTTAATGTTCACAATGAGCCAATGCCTTTTTACATTATCATTTTTAGTCGTTATCATTTTACATTGTAGGAATCTTATAAAGGTGTCATTAGTGCAAAATCATTTTAAATTCTTAAATGAAAAGTGTAAGTCTTTACTTAGGCTCTAGGTAGAATGCCACTTTCCAGCTTTTTAGAAAAAAAGCAAAGAAATGATATAAGCTCCACATCTGAGCTTTAAGAAATAAAGATTTATTATGACAAAAATCTGAAAATATTGTTCAGGGTACCAAACTAGAAGAATAACATTTCCTCATTTCTTCTTCTTTGTTATTTCAAATAACAAAAGGAAATAATAAATGAGAAATAAAGGTATGGATTCTCCACTCAGAATTTGGCTTTGGTCTGAAATGCCATAGGTATGAATAATGGCTAAGTTAAAAAACTCAGTGAACTCTTTAGATGACTTCAAACCAAGAAAATGTTTGTGTCTTCAGAGGCGCCCCGTGCTCTCTTCTTTCCCTGTAGCATTAGCAAGTCAGTGAGAAAGAAACTGCTGCAGCTGAGGAATGATGTTTGAGAACGTAAAACAAAGCCCTTCACAGGAAAGACATCTTTGCAAAGGAAGATGTTCCGGATCTCTGTGGGTATCATGTTTTTCTCTCTAAGACAGGAACTGAGCCTGTCAGGTAGGACAGTGATAAAATACAGGAATCTTGTGCCAAATAATGTTTAAACTGGGTTAGCTTTCCAGAGTGTGGGCAGTGTGAAGGCTCAGGACAGTGAAGCTGTAACTCCTGAGACAGAATAGATCACTTTTGTCTCCAGGATATCTATCTTCCTATATTTCAACACAACTGAAATCAGTTATTAGTCCTGGACAGAGACACCTCCCAATAACATCCTAAGAGTAGGTTTCTTTGAGTTAGTGTTAAAAGATTCTTCAAGGTCGCAGTGGTCTGTGGCTGTTTTCATATTGCATTCACATTTATCTCTTCCTATATTATCACAGGAGGTTTGGCATAAAGCTAGGAGGGCTTAACAAAATTAGTGTGTGTGTGTGTGTGTGTGTGTGTGTGTGTGTGTTTGTATGTGTGTGTGTAAACTGAACATCAACTTATACCTATTTGGGAGAAAAAGGGTTGCTCCTAACAAGTCCTTATTCTATAGAAACAAATCTTCAGTAAAAACTGGGATCTGGGATCTGCACCCTTTCTGGGTCAATAGTAAACTTTCCCCGTCTCTAACCCTGACTCAAATTTCCATATAAAAATAGAAATCTATGGAATGTAATCTACAGGGAAATCAGTCAAGTCACAAGGAGAAATAGAAAAAAGTTTCTGGGTAAGTTTTTGTTCAAGTGGATGTATTATTGATTCATTTTGTATTCTTGTTCTCTAACACTTACAACATGATTTTCTGTTGTTTCATCCACATTAATGATAAAATCACACCTCACAACTTCTCAGTTTTCTAATCAGTAATCAGCAACCTAGATATTATAACCTGGAGCGGCATCACTGGCATAATCTTCAAGCTTGCAAAACTCAATCGCAGGTTCCTCTCCAGATCTACTGAGTCTTCATTTTAATGAGATCCCCTGGCAATCTTCCTTGCGTTAAGTCTTAAGAGGTACTGTCTTCCCCTATTGAAATGGATGAAAGATGTCTGTTTTCACTTGACATTTGGTGATTTTGATTGTCTTTTGATTCTCATCAATTGAAAGCCGAATTATGGTGTGTCAGCCTCAATAATATAGAGATTCTCCAGAGAATAACACTGTTTATTTGAGACAGGCAGAATATTAGAAGAGAAAGAGGCATGCTACAGTAAAACATCTACATTTCAAAGATGTAGCATAGATAAGTTTTTAAAACAAAGGGAAGATATTTGTATCAGATATTTGGGTACATTGATCTTGGAGGGCCAAGACAGGAGTTGGTGGCAAGACACTGATGTTCTAGAAAGAGCAATATTACCTGTATTATTATTGTCTGAAAGTCCATTAAAGATAAAATAAGGTACAGAAATGTGTGCACATGTTCAAGATATGTAAAGCAAGTGCTTGCATGTAGAATATGAATGTTCTTTTTTTTGGAAGAACTTAGATCAGTATCTCAGAGAGTTGTGCATGATCCCCCAGTTTTCTTTCTTTCATGTTGAAATGTATCTGAATTGGCAAGAATACTTTGATTTTAACTTTGTAGTGTTTATAACCATGTATAATGTATACATATTTGCATGTTTATTATTAAAAATTACAATTTGGGACCATACCACAAATAATTATATAAAAAGAAACTTATCAATAAGATGTGTACAAGTCTTATCTTAAACCTTGAATTTTTGAGTCAAGAGCCATGCCTATGGTATGAGCTACATAAATGATACAAAATGATAACATTTAAACAAATTACAAAAAATTATTCTGCTCAGTTAAACTGATGAGACATTCTCATATGTTTAAGATGAAGGAGCAGGTAGATTTTGTGAAATAAACCTCTTAGATAAATGTTGCTCTTCAGGTGTTCCAGATTTCTTCTACGTGTGGAGAACCAGTTGTCTAAAGAATTATAGTAAGTATATAGAATAACAAAAACAATGCAATAACTCATCATGAGTATCTCAGAGCTTGGGAGGTTTCATCATACAGGATGATGATGAAAATGAGGAAAAAACATGACAAAGAGATATGTGCAAAGAAACTCAGACAGAGATCTGTTCGAGGATTACAACTCGTGTGAAGAGGGGATAATGTGTGACCTGCATGACCTGAAGGAAGAGCTAGGTTTTGAGCAGAAGGAATCTGGTGTGTTTGAGAAGCAACAGTTATGTAAGAGGCTTATTTCACAAAATCTGCCTGGAGAATTACCTGAAAATATGTGAGGATGTCTCACCAGCTTAGCAAGGCGATATAGCTTCAGTACTTTGAGTACGCATAGAGCAACAGTTCTAAGCATCGTCCCTACCTCGTATGCTGATTTCTCTCTGTAGAGCGGCATGTTTGCTTTTAGAGGAAAGGAATAGGTAATGATGTGTGGAGTGTAACCAGAATGCTGCAGCCTCAGTCTTCTTAACCGAGAATTGTAGAGGAAGTGTTATAGAACAACAAAAACCATGCAAATTATGGTGCTATGAAAAGAAATCAAAACTTTCTTAATACTTTTTCCTAAGTATAGCTGCATTTGTCTTCCACAATCTCTCTCTCTTTTTTTTTGGTTTTTCGAGACAGGGTTTCTCTGCAGCTTTAGAGCCTGTCCTAGAGCTAGCTCTTGTAGACCAGGCTGGTCTCGAACTCACAAGTGCCTCCCAAGTGCTGGGATTAAATGCGTGCACCACCACCACCCGGCTGTCTTCCACAATCTCTTAGGCCCTAGCTATTGTTATATCTGTATCTATATTTTGCATTCAATTTTTTTATTAATTATGATGCTCATTCTTAACATTAAGTCATATAGACAACCATATGGTATATCATTAATAATGATAATTTCATGTATGGGATGATTTAATTGTTCTTTAATTATGACTTAGATAAATCATTGTAGAGTTGTCAGAAACTAGAATCATTTAGTTAATTAAAAAAACAAAAACACATTGCCTGATACTTGTTTTACATGGGACGTATGTGCTATCCTCACCACCTTCTAAACTTTAGTTGATTGCTTTATACTTTTTATTTTCTGAAGGAATAATAAATTGGTATATTATTTTACCTCAGAGAGAATAAAATTATTTCTCATACACAGAGAGAACTCATTCATTGCTGAGTTCCTCTTGTCTTTGGTTTTTATAAAAGACATGCTCAAACTTTTTTAGCTTCTTTTTTTTATTGACTTTATTGAGCTCTACATTTTTCTCTGCTCCTTTCTTTTTCTCTCTCCTCTGCTTCAACCCTCTCCCATGGTTCCCATGCTCCCAATTTACTAAGGAGATCTTGTCTTTTTCTACTTTCCATGTACATTAGAACCCTCTCTTAGGGTTCTCATTGTTGTCTAAGTTCTCTGGGATTGTGATTTGTAGGCTATTTTCTTTACTTTATATCAAAAAGCCACTTATGAGTGAATACATATGATAATTGTCTTTCTAGGTCTGGGTTACCTCACTCAATATGATGTTTTCTAGATCTATCCATTTTCCTGTAAATTTCAAGATGTCATTACTTTTTTCTGCTGTGTAGTACTCCATTGTGTAAATGTACCACATTTTCCTTATTCATTCTTTGGTTGAGGGGCATTTAGGTTGTTTCTATGTTCTGGCTATGATAAACAATGCTGCTATGAGCATAGTTGAGCACATGTCTTTGTGGTACCACTGAGCATCCTTTGGGTATATACCCTAAAGTGGTATTTCTGGGTCTTGAAGTAGGTTGTTTCCCTATTTTTTGAGAAATTGCGGTACTGATATTAAAAGGGCTGTACCAGCTTGCACTCCTACCTGCGATGCAGGAGTGTTCCCTTTGCCCTACATCCTAAATAAGTTGTCATCAGTGGGGTTTTTTTTTTTGCCATTCTTTACAGGTGTAAGATGGAATCTCAGTTGTTTTGATTTGCATTTTTCTGGTGCCTAAGCATGTTGAGCATTTCCTTAAGTGTCTTTCAGCCATTTTAGATTCCACTATTGAGAGCTCTCTGTTTAGGCCTGTACCCCAATTTTTACTGGATTATTTGTTCTTTTGATGACCAATTTCTTGAGTTCTTTGTATATTTTGAAGATCAGTCCTCTGTCTGATACGGGATTGGTGAAGATCTTTTCCCATTCTATAGGCTGCTGTTTTGTCTTGTTGACCATGTCCTTTGCTTTACAGAAGCTTTTCAATTTCAGGAAGTCCCATTTATTAATTGTTTCTCTCAGTGTTGTGTTGCTGGGGTTATACTTAGGAAGTGGTTGTCTATGAGAATGCATTCAAGTGTACGTTCCTAAGTATATGAGTGTGATTGGCTTTATGTTGAGGTCTTTGATCCATTTGGACTTGAGTTTTGTGCACGGTGATAAAATGAAAAGACAAAAATCCAGGATAGCCAAAACAATCCTGTACTATAAATGAACTTCTGGAGGCATCACAATCCCTGACTTCAAACTCTGTTACTGACAACAGTCTGGCATTGGCATAAAATCAGACAGGAGGACCAATGTAACTGAATCTAAGACCCAGATATTAATCCATACACTTTAGAATACCTGATTTTTTACAAAAAAGCAAAAAGTATAAAATGCAAAAAATGCATATTTAACAAATGATGCTGGCATAGCTGGATATCAACATGTAGAAGAATGAAAATAGATTCATATCTCTCAGCCCGTTTCTGTATATACTTGAAATTCATTCACAACTAAAGGCTGCACTTCCTAGTTCATTGCTGCAAACTTTATTTCACATGTTAGTTACTTGTACCATTGCTACATAAAAACACCTTAAGGAAGGAATGTTTTATTTTAATTCACAGTTTGAATGTTCAGACCATCAACTCAGTGAAGGTATGAGGCGGAAGTTGAATAAGTTCCATAGGCTCCTGAGAAGGAGGTACATTCTTTAGTTTGGGGGTGGAATAATCTGTAGATATTTGGTAGGTCCATTTGATTAATAATGTATTAACCTTCAGTATTTCTCTGTTTTGTTTTTGCCTCAATGACCTCTTGTTTTGTTTAGGATATGAAAACAGATGCTAAAAACAAATCCCACACTAGTTCAGAACTGAGTATAATAAGGGGTTATTTATTTAGGGGTATATTCACAGATCACAGTCCTCTGCATGAACGGGGAACAGGAACCAAATCCAGCCACCAGAAGAGAGAGAGTTTGCATGCCTTACATCGGCATTTATAGTATAAGAGGCCATGCCCAAGTGGGCTGGTATCTTAAAGGCTACCAGCTGAAGGATTTCCTACAGCAAGGGTAATGTACTGAACTCACTCATTATCCCTGCATTGGGTTAATCTTGGTTTTACATCTAGATTTTTTAAAAGTAAAATTGGCTATGTCTATGTTTGGTGAATATATATTGAGAATACCCTTTACATCCTTTATCTTAAGGTGGTATCTATTATTTATAGTAAGGAGAGTTGTATGGGGGCAGCAATACAATTACATGCCTTTCCCCAAGGCATAGGGATCATTTTGGAAAAGAGGGCAGAAAGACTGCAAGAATCAGAGGGGCATCCATGGGCACTGCAAAACTATATGCTTGGCATGGCAGTGTTATTGCATATATGAATCCACATGGCTGTGACTACTTACTCAAGAGCCTTGTTAGATCAATCCAGAAAAGTCCTAGCATGAATGTGGAAGGGCCTCATGAAGTCCCTCCCCTAGCTGAGGAGCTACTGGAAACTGATGGCTGTTGAGATAGGCAGGGTAACTTTCTTTCAGGGATACAGCCTGTTAGAGGCTCTCTATGGCCCTGCAACCATGAGCATATAGACAGCACCAAGTAGATTTAGTATTCTTTATTGTTTGTGTGTTTATTTGTTTCACACTGGAGTGGAGGGGATAGTGGTATAAATAATAATGGATGAATTGGAGGAGAAGGATATAAGGTGTATTTGGTCAATACATTTATTGTTTAAGAATTTGTGATTCTTAAATGAAAAAAGCAGTTTAAAATGGACAAGGATATAAAATCTATATGAAAAACATGGGGAGAAAAATGACAAGAGCCTGAGATTACCTACATATAACACTCTATACTATATATAAATAAATTTTGGAAAACAAAGATATAGACAAGTAAATAAATTATATGGGAGAAAAACATTGAAATAATACAAATTATAATGAATAAAAAAGCAGTTGTGAAAATGTATAAATGAATATGGCCTAAAATGCACTAGCTTATCAGTGCATGCAGGAAAAATAGAAATACTTAATAATACACTGCCAAAGAGAATTTTATAGCTTTCAAATTTTATTTTCAATTATAAATAATAACCACATGTATTTGTAGGGAGCACTGTGACGTTTGTTGTCAACATAATTTTTGACGTGATCACATTGCAGAAGTGAACACATCCAGCATCTCACACATTTATTATTTCTGGGTTTGAATGCCCTTCTCTGACACTAGGCGTGTTCCCTAGGCTGTACGTGCATGGCCTGGAGACAAGAACCCTCACCCTCTCTTCAGGATGAGGTTTTGCTAGTATTTGACTAAGTCCCTCTCTGCCAAAGTGCTATGACTATTGAGCCTGCTTTATCTGCCATGGGTGGTGTCTTGCTCAATGATATGCTCCTTATATTAAGGCAGTGGTGGTGTGTCTCAAGCTATTGTGTGCCTAAATCTCACAATGCAGAAAACTATAGCCTTAGAGGCACACAGAAAACTGTGCTGCAGTAAAGCTGTGCTGTAGGTAAGTGGTAATGAAACTGAAATACAAGTTAATCTTGTTAGAGGCATCTCATCTTCTCAAACAGAGAAGATGCTGAACACTGGCCTTCCAGACAATGCTGCCTGAAGTAGAGATCTGGGTAGCATAAATATTTGACTTGCTACCAAAGCTCAGGTTTATGTAGATGATGTACCACAGTCGCAGAGGCCTGTACAGACAAGGGGTGGAAGGTTATGCCCCAGCCCCACTCTAAAGCTACCAATTGTGTTGAGCAAAACTTAAGTCTGTCACATCTGCTCCACATAATGCCAAGAAAGTGCTCGAACCCTGGTTTGGATATGTGACATTTGATTTCCAACTGGTGGTCTCAATGCCATATGCCTGGTACTGAACTCAATGGTAAAGACTAACACAACTGTTTCTCCATGACTCCCAAGGCCTTAAACTTTTGCTCTTGCTTGGCTCTGTGAGACTGAAGAAGTGCTATTAGGGGCCTGCAGAATCCTGGCTATGAGTTCTTGTGGCATAATCTGCTGGCATTGGCCTGATGAGAGACATTGTGGGGTTCTGATTGACACTAGTTTTCACTGTGACATACTGGATTTTATGTCTTAAACCTGTCACTCTCATAATCAGGAGCATCTCTTTCCATTTTGTTGCTTAGAGTAAATGGGAGTGTATATTACTCTGTCCTGTCATTCTTAAGTCACCCTTGCTTCTGTATAATAAAAGGAGTCACTGTTGTCTCTCACTTTGTTCCTATAGGTCTTGTGAACAGTGTTTGATGCATGAATATCTGTCAGAATTGCTCTGTCTCTGGAGAGATGATCCTCCATTTACGGAAGACTTACTTGGTCACTCTTTCTGATTCCTGGCACTGCATTTTAATTGTCTATTCTCTTCCTTACTTATAGAGGCAGAAATCCACATCTAGGACTTCTCTCAAGTAGTCTTGATTGACTCGCACATACTGTGTCCCTCTGTCCCCAAGAGAGGAGCTTTGACATGCTGCTTCTCTAGAGGGAGCAATAAAATTTGTTGTGTAGACCAACTCATTTCTAAAGGAATCGACATATCTAGACTCACGTCTTGAGGGAGACATGGAGAATGGCAATCTGCTACCCAAGCTGCTACTACTGTTAAGGGTAAAATTCATAATTTATAAGTTTTCCAAACAAGGGGCCACATGAAGAGCACATCTTTAGCTTTTCTAAGGAGGAAGAAGTGATGCATTTTTCAAGCCACTTGTCTGCACTGCAGGGTTCCAGGTCTAGAGAGCACTCCTGGTCTATAGAAATTCACATGTGTGTAATGCTGAATCTCACTGACGTGGGAATTAAAAACGATCCAACAAAGAATCTTAGAACTAGAAAACTGCATGCTATTTCTCAATATTTCTTTATACAGAAAGAAGATGAAGGCTGGAGATTCTTATCATGATGTGGAGCACTGTCTCTAGCCACAAGTCATGACTCAGTGTGCTTTAGATTTTCTACCTGGTAAAGAGGTCTCTCATCATCATGCTCTGGTTTTCTATATCTGGAAACTGGTTCCAGAGTAGAGGTTTGTTTGGTGTGTTACTGGGTGGGATGGATTTAGAAGCATCCTCTTCTATCATGTCCCCAGTCTCATTCCCAGGATTTATACTGATGAATTGAAAGCAACATTTTTTAAGTCTTTCTAGGAATTAGGAATCAAAGATTATAAAATATCTACCAAAGTTGGACATTGCATCAGAGAATTGAGCATGAAGGAAATGTAATGGAGTGCTGTCTAAATAGAAAAAGAATGACTCTTTTAAGAGCAATAAATGTCCCTTGAAAGAATAAATGAACGTCCATAGTGATTGAAGTCAACCTGTGAAATGATGGTTTATGTGTTTCAAGAAAGAGTGAGAAATTTAATTCAAGTTTTACAATTCCTCAAGAAACACACACACACACACACACACACACACACACACACACTCCTGCTGAATTCCAGAATCATGTGTTGCTATGATACACTAAAATAATGGTTAATTGTTTTACAAAAATATTTATTATACAGAAAATATATATTGGAATCTAAAAGAACTGAAGTCATTCAATTTGCATATTAATTTCTTTCAGACCTGACTGCTTTTGGATGGTGCCTTAGTCAAGAGGGTCTCAGAGTAGATGTTAAAACACATTATGAAAGATCCTCAGTGATTTATAGGTATTTCATGGAAATTTTAATGTGCTTTTCTTCTTTTGACTTAATCACTCAGTATAAAATTTCCTTAAATTGCCACTTGAATGTCAACTTTTTAATATATTACATTTTTGAACTTAAAAAAAATGCCATTAGTATAAAGTTAAAGCTAAGTAATGGGCCAGTATAAATTAAAGTATTCCTTTTTTCAGTAATAATTATGAATTGAATGCATAATTATATTTTATATTAAGAAATGTACATATACATGTAGTACTTAAAGTAAAAGAAACCCTGTTGATATTGAATAGTGATGAAATAAGATTTCTTCCAATTTTCCTATTATCAGACCAGTGATTTAAGAACGCTAATGGAGGAAAATAGTAGAATATAAGTAGAATGAAACTAGCTAAATGAATACTGGCTGCCATAAGGCATGAGAATGAAGGGGCATAGGAGTTTGGGGAAAATCAGGGAGTGAAAGGCAGGGCTAATCCAAACGAAGAGGGTAGGAAAAAACACATGAAAGGCCACTAGCTTATAACCAAACTTAACAAAAAAAGAAGTGTAAAGACAGGAGAACATGTCCGTAAAGATAAAAGAGGGAGGGATACTGAAGGTTAAAGGATTAAGTGGAGAAGGGAGAATGAGGAGAAGAGGGATTCATGGGTGGGTTAACTAAAACTAATGACCTACGAAAAGGCCTTAAGGAAACCTAACAGTCAGTAAGCTAATTTCAAAATACAACTTTGAAAAGTTTGAAGGGAATTGCCATCTATAAGTGGTCACTGTTGATCTCAGAACACATGTGTTAGTAAACAAAAATTACATAAGGCGTGGGAGAGCTTACTATGAGTTACTGGTTCAGGAGCACCCTGAAGCTTCCAGAGCAACACAGGCTATTATTATTGCTCTTGTTCCCACTAGCACTTGATGGTAAGATTCAAATCTTGAAAATACCATACATTCTGACTATAGATCCACCTGTAATCCTCTGCATTTCATAGTGACAGCATGTACCTTGCCGACTTCTGGGTGAGGAAAGACCCAGCATGCTGCAATATTGACCAATCGGATCAGATTTTCATACTGGCACAATAGTGTGGTGACTATTAAGGACTAATTAACAACATTTTTGTTGGGTTTGAGGCCAGTCCCAGAAGAGGGAACTTCATTCTTTGTACTGGAATCCTGGTTAAAAGTGTATGCTTCTGGAGCTCATAGGCTCTAAGGTATAAAAAGTATTTTCATTCTGCTAAATAATCACACTACCAAATTAACTTTTAAATGTTTATGCTTATATCCATAAACCTGGTCCTCTCTCAACCATTGTCATACAAACTACATTTTGCAATCAATAGCAGTCAACTTGTAAAATGCTGAGATTAGCTGATTGAGTTCTCCACCCCACATGGGACATCTTTACTACCCAACTTCTACCACTAAGTCTTAGGGAGCACTGTGAAGAAGGAGGCAGAAAGAATGTGTGAGCTAGAGGATGGAGAGGGGTGTTGTTGAAGGTTGTCTTTTAGGCATAACATGGCCAACACATTCATGCATTCATTGTAGCTGTGGTAGCCAGTTAAAACTCTGGCATAGCTATGGTAACACGTCTCCAGGCCTCATCTCTTACAGAGATGCTCTTGGTAGTGTATAGTTTCTTGGAAGGGAGAATCGCTCTGTTTTAAAGGTGTAGTCATTAGTAGGTTTCTCACATTCTAGTAGACAGCTATCCATGGGAGTATTGATGGCACAAACTGTACCTAGTAGATTATTTAAAAAGTAGGCATGAAGTTGGGGTGAGAAATGTCTTGGACAAGCATAGGAGAAGTTGGAGGTAGGAAATGAACATAGAAATGATTGTATTTCATTGAAAACATATATGAAATTCTTCAGAATAAAGAATATGTACATCATGGCTTTAATTGAGAGAAATTAAGAAATAAAATTGATTTCTTTATGCTGTCAATAATGATGATACTCATCAATTCTCTTTCTTTATATCAAACTGCTAGCTGAATATAGAGTTTAATGATATTCTGTTTTGGGAATCATGATCCTGAGGCATTAACTTTCTTACAAACAGGCTTGTGAAAATTAAGAAAAACCTATGTGTAAGAGATCACATCTGCCTCACTTTAGGGCAGTGACTGTTTTGAATTCCAGGAAATACACTTACTTTCCCTAAACTGAGGACAAAAAGGTCCACAGGCTTTGAACTACTCACCAACATAAATGCTTTATAGAAATGAGGATTTTTTTCTCATTTTTTTACTTCTTGTTTCAGAGGAGTCAGTGGCTGTACTTGCTCTGAAGTGAATTTAATTCTTTGTCATCTCATTTCCTGAGCAATGCTAAAAGTGGACCATGTCCGCTGGTGACTGCAGTTACCTCTGGAGTCATATGTTAGCTCTTCTCTGTTAGTAGTATGATAAATAAAGCAGTATATGATTTATTTAAGATTATTCTAGTACTTCTGCCAATTTTACCAACACTAGGGAAGAACGAGAGAAGGACTTTTCTTTTGAAGGGGAGCCTCTTGTTGAGCAGCAGTACATCAACGATATATTTTTCTGCTCTTTGATGCATGCTTTAAGCAGGTATTGCTGGGCACCCCAGTGTCAACCTCCCCTTGGAAGTTGCCGCTACTGAGAAGAATTCACAGTCTGAGCTGGAAGATGATTTCCTATTGCTTATGGCTAAATTCCAAGATTGTGGCAACTTCTCTCCAGCCACATTTCCCAGTGAGAATATTTGCTAGGAAAAGAGCTAATGCATTCAAGTAGTTTAGAGATATTGCTAAAGGGGCCAGAACTGGAGTGGGGTGATCTAAACTTCAATGTAGAGCAAGAAATTCAGTGATAAACTATGGTAGAGGATAATAGGAAATCCCACAACATAGTGTTATTCTTTCAGGTAAAAGCCTACTCTTTCATGAGTGTTGTTGCCTGGGAAATTCAAGTCCTTGAAAGGACTTGAAACCCCCTATTCATGTTGTCTGAGGTTTCTGTCCCGCCTGGTCCCCCAGACATTTAGTCCCCCCCCCAAAAAAATTACACAGAGGTCTCCATTAACTATAAACTTATTGGCCTATTAGCTAAGGTTTCTTATTCACTCTTATAATTTACATTAGCCCATTATTCTTATCTGTGCTAGCCACATGGCTCAGTACCTTTTTCAACGGCATAGTCACATCTTGCTTCTTCTGTGTCTGGGCAGGACTGCAGAGGAAGCTTCCTTCTTCCCAGAATTCTCCTCTTCTCATTGACCCACATCTACTTCCAGTCTGGTTGTCCCACCTATACTTCCTGCCTGGCTACTGGCCAATCAGCATTTATTTAAAACATAATTGACAAAATATAGACAATTGTCCCACCCCATACTTGGGTTGTTTAAGAATCCTTTTCTTCATCAGGATTGGCCCTCCAACAGTTTTCCTTCCTCTTTTCACTCTTCCACATTATTAACATTTTCTTTCATGGATTAATCTATTGACATTTAAACTTTCCAATATTTCTGTATCTTAGAAAGAATTATATTGGCCACAACTTCACTGTTCATCCTTACAGTAAAAGCAAAATTAATCAATAGTCATGGCTACTAAATTCTTTTTTTAAAAAAAATCTTCAAACTGAGTTCCACAGTTAATATTAACTTATACTTCTCGTCAACACAGAGGAACAGTTTTTTAAAAAATATTTATTTATTATGTATATAATATTCTGTCTTTGTGTGTGCCTGAATGTCAGAAGAGGGCACCAGACCTCACTACAGATGGTTGTGAGACACCACATGGTTGCTGGAAATTGAACTCAGGACCTTTGGAAGAGCAGTCAGTGTTCTTAACCTCTGAGCCATCTCTCAAGCCCCAGATTCTTACCAGATTCTTTGAAGTCATGATCAGATGGCACACCCACTACTCTAATTGACTTTTTATAATTTTATTATAATATAATGTTATAGTTTTTGTTTGAATTGATTCCTAATTCATGGTGCTTTGGAAAGTAAGAGGTCCATTAAGAGATGGAGCATACTAGAAAAAATTAGGTCATGGGAGCATGTCTTGGATGGGAATATTGTACCTTTTGTACCATTAGGCTGCTTTGAAGTGAACATATTTCCATGCCACTTTCTCACATCACAGTGTACTCCTTAGCCAAAGGCCCAAACCTCATATATAAATTTGAATCTCTGAGAGTATGAACCAAAATATATCTTCCCATTGATAATATCTCATTAAATAGTGATTCTTTTGCCTTTTTATTTATGGTTTAGAAACAGTGTTTCCCTGTGAAACAGTCCTTGCTGTCCTGTAACTCACTTTGTAGACCAGACTGGCCTCAAATTTACTGAGATCCATCTGCTTCTGCCTGCCGAGTGCTGAGATTAAAGGTGTACACCACCATGGTCCAGCAACCATTTTAACGTTTTTGCAGTCAGATACAATACACTGTATAAGGGAAAAGTGCTGTAAATTGGACTTTTATGTGAGGACAGTGTGGGAAGATATTTCTGACTCCTGAGATTAGCACTGGTATCTCAATGAACTTGTGCCTCTGTTCTGTGAACAAGTGATTTTCAGTTCTGCACCTTCAGTAGATGGAGCAGAATGGCAAGAGGGTTCAACTGGGAAATTTTCCATACTCCATTATTTGAGTATTTCTTGACTTCTCTACACCAGGCATCCCATGAAAGGGTAGAGTCACCTGAAGGTCAATATTTACCTCTTCCCATGTTAGTTAGAGTATAATATTCTTAGCAGTTAGGCATCTATTAAACAGTTTTGCTTGTGGAAGGACCTCAAAGGACAGAAATCTATAAGGGTATTCCAAAATGATACATTTTCCTCTCACCTTGAAGACAATATGAATGAGTTTTCTTTCATTCATATCTAAAGAAGATAGATCACTAGGGGGCAAAACCCTCCAAAGTATGGGGTGCACTCTGATAAACTGGGTCCCTCCTGAGTTTTTGCCTTCCATACTTGTGTACAGTGAGCCTCCAGCATTTTTTTCAATTACAATTTAGCTTTTCTAATTCTGGCATTAGTTCCCACAGAGATTTCTGCCTCTGGGCTACTATTTTATACATTTACTTACCAGATTTAGGGGAAGTGATTTGCCTTGCGACCTCATTACTATAACAGATCTAGAGATGTATCTTAGATTTTCAGCTTTTGTTATTAGGATTAAATGAGTACTTTAAATTTTTCTCATGTTAGATTAAAATTTCTAAGTCTGTGAGTTCAGTTTTATACTGTTTTATGGACTTTAAAACGTTTTGGATAATTCAGAAGACAAAATAGATTTATAGATTTGAAAAAACACTTATTATACCAACCTATCTATGCTCAGGAAGTTTGAATAGTTAAGCATGATATTTTAGAATAGATACTGTGGTTTAGAATGACTTTTGAATATTTTTTCTAGGAATTAATCTCAACTCAATTCACGAAGTCAACAACTCTTTGTTGAAGAATTTTGAACAAATCCAGTCTTTCTACAAACAAAATCTGTATGTATACCAGAGAAATGACACAGCATAGGCACTTGGTACTAAGTATGACAATCTGAATCAATATCTGGAACCCATACAGTTGCAGCAGAGAAAGGACTTCTATAAGATTCCCTTTGGTCTAAACATGAACATATATGCACATATGTACAAATACCACACTAAATAAATAAATAAGTAAATATTAAACTTTACCCATTGAATTTGATTACATAATAAAATAAAAAGTGATTACATAATAAACCATCCATTTACATTATTTATAGTGTTTAACTTTTCAAACCAATTTATGAAATAAAGTTTATAATATCCTTACTGTAAAGATTAAGTTATAAATGCCAATATTTTTGCCATGGCCCATCCTTTAGGCGGCCCTTTCTGTGCTTCTCTCCGAATTACTGCATGCTAAACATAGGGAGGAGATAGAGGAGAGATGTTATATCAGACAAAGTGGTGTATTTCTGCAGTCACAGCACTGGGGAGATGAAGGGACCAGGAGAATCAATAGCTCAGGACTATCATCATATAGAGCAAGTTCAAGAACAACCTGGACTACACAAGACCCTGTCACAGAAAATCAAAAAGTAAAAATGGAAGGAGAAAGTACCTCTAGAAAGATATAGACGACACGAAGATCAAAGGCCTGGAATGGACCAGTGGCTCTCAACATGGGGAACAGGACACCATTCCAGGGTGCTAGTCATTTCCTGAGTGTTTACTAAGTCAGTAAGCATAACTTTAGAGATGCTGAAAGTGTGATTTCAGCATCTGAAATGTGTTCCTATGAGTTTTGTGAATATTTCCTATTGATGTAGTATGTCAGTCGCTTTTAGTCTGTCAAACTGGAGTTGGTGCTTATAGATATACAAATCTGATTTTTAATGTAGGTTCCACTTTAGTATGACATACAGTAAGACTCAAAAATAGCTAGTTAGAAATGACCAGATGTTGTAGAATACTAATTTAAGATGTGTTACATTCAATTATACTGCAGAATATTTGATTAAAAATGCGAAGATGTGTTAAGTTCTTTTATGTTGTATTTGTTTAACTCTGTAAAGTTGCTACTGTGCATAATTTTCTTCATAAAACACCCGATTGGTGGAATAATGGGCTGAACATCCAATAGCTAGGCAGGAAAGGGATAGGTAGGGCTGCCATGCAGAAAGAATAAATAGGAGAAAAAGAGAAGAGGACTAGCAAGAAAAGAAGGAGGGGGGACATTAGGGTCCAGCCACCCAATCACACAGCAAGCTATGGAGTAAGACATAAAGAAAGATATGTAGAATAGAGTAAGACAAAAGTCCAGAGGCAAAAGGTAGATGGGATAATTTAAGTTAGGAAAATCTGGTTAGAAATAAACCAAACTAAGGCTGAACATTCATGAGAAAGAGTAAGTCTCTGTGTGATTATTTGGGAGTGAGTTGGAAGGCCTCCCAAAGAGTAAAGGGTAAAAAAAGTATACCAGAAGACTTGTATTTATCATTACATTAACATTTAGATGGTTAAAATAGTATCATTTTATTTGGAGCTTATTATAGAATATGATCTTATTCTCCAGATGTACTCACTGGACAGTGGAATTGTAGCTTTCTCTACACAAAAGAGAGACTGAAAATTGTATTGTAAGAAATGTAATCAATCCAGATCATATTTGTGACCACATGTCTGATCATATTGAATTTCAACATTCATTGAATCTTTTCAACCACTTAGAAATAATCTGCTCAGGTTTGGACACAGTTTGTCCCCTGAGTAGCTCACTTACTGGCAGGTTTATGATGTGACTTTCAAAGATGAGGCTCTAAGAGGAGATAATAAGAACATAAAGTCTTCACCCTCATTAATGAATTAGTTGTTGCTCTCTTATGAGAGTGGGTCAAATCATGTGACTCATAATTAGTTCCTGTGAGAATAGGCTGTTATAAAATGAAATTGCTCTGAACAGTTGATTTTTTTGTGGCCACTCAGTTCCATTTCTATATCTCTCTCATGCATTCATGACATCCTCATTGTACATTTTGGAGCCCCCCAACCCCCCCCCCCCCCCCGCATACATTGAATTTCTCAAATGGCAGGCTAAGTAAGTGTCTTTACTTTATAGTCAATCAATTTTGGTTGTTTTGCTATAGTAATACCAAAAACACTTAGTAAGGAAGTTGATAAGGAGGAATGAGATATTGTGATAGCAAGACCTGGAGACCTGTAAGCAAGGAAGTGGCTTTGGAATTAGGCAATGGGAAGAGGTTGGAAAGGTTTTTAGGAGAAGTCTAGCAAAGGGTTATATTACCATACCAAGGACGACATTATTACATGAGGAGGGTCTAGAATCTTTTCTAGAGGACTAGGAAAGAACTAAAAATTCTAGAGATGAGCTAAGTGGAGGTGAACAGAACACCAATAGAAATGTGCACAGTTGTGGTTCTGCTGTCAAGATCTCAGATAGAGATAAAGATTTTTTTTCTGCTGGAGACAGGAGGAAAGAACACCCTTGTGCTATCAGCACAAAGAACTTAGCTGCATTGTGTTTGTGCTATGGGAAGCCAAAGTTTTAAATCATGAAATTGTTGAAGAAAGGTTTGAACAGCAAAGTATCAGGCATTGCTTGGCTACTTTTAATTCTGTGTTTGAATGAGTAAAAAAGGAATGGCTTGGAAAAAAAAACACAATTTAAGGGGAAATGATAGGGAAGTCACTAAGATTATAATGTTCATAGCCTGGTAAAGAAAAGAGCAAACAAAACAATAATGTAAAGGTGAGGTCCAAAAATGAGATAAACTGAAGCCCACTTTTGTATATCAGGACACTGTGGCAGACAACTCAAGGCTGGTCCAGAAATATGAGAGACTTCCTGTATGAAACTTGTCCAGAATTCTGGACTCACTGCCCAGGGATGCTTCAGGATTCTGATCATTACTCTTTATGGAAGAGCTCAGCAGTCATCCTAGCTGTGGTGTTGGTGGAGGAAGGCCTGTTTGTTTGTCCAGGCTGCCCGGATAGCTTAGCCCCAAAATAACCACAAAGAAATTGTATTAATTAAAACACTGCTTGGCCCATTAGCTCTAGCCTCTTATTGGCTAACTCTCACATCTTGATTTAACCCATTACTATTAGTCTGTATATCACCACATGGTAGTGGCTTAAGGGCAAAGATTCAGCAAGTCTGACTCTGGCAACAGCTCCATGGCATCTCTGACTCTGCCTTCTTCTTCCCAGCTTTCTGTTTAATTTTCCCCACCTACCTAAGTTCTGCCCTATCAACAGGCCCAAAGCAGTTTCTCTATTAATTAATGAAAGCAACACAAAGACAGAAGGACTTCCTACACCTCTGTGGTTCACAGCCAGGTGTAGCCTGTGCTGCTGTTCCTAGTGAAGCAAGCTGCACACTCTGCTGATATCCATGTGGTACTAATTCTGTGGACAATGAGAGTGAAAGAACCATGGGATCATGGTTAATTCAGGGATGTCTAGAAACTAGGCATGTGTGTAGAATTGTCACAGGGAGTTATGGAAACTAGGTGAGGAAATCCACAGGGTCCCATCACGAAAACATGACATCAGTCATTTGAGCTGAATCCAGCAAAGGCAAAGGGTCCACTTATGCAGAAAAGAAGATGCCGTACCTGCAGTTCTAAGATCTGCTGTGTGACATTCGAGGCTTTGACTTACTTCGGTTTTATAATGCCGTTGTATCTTTCTAAAATTTTTCACTTTGGGGCCAGAATGGTTCTTATACCTTTTAGATGATCATATCTCAGAACTAAAGACTTGGTTTGCTTGTTTTTTTTTTTCTTTCTACAGGTGCTAAGATAGATATAAGCAGTTTGCCTTGAAACTCGGATGGGCCTTGAACTTCTCAGGGGTGTTGGAAAGGCTTAAAGCTTTGAAAATGTTTGAGTAGAATAAAAAGAGAATTCTGCAGAGGATGGAAACTTTGGAGAAGGGGTGAGATATCTTAGTTGGAGATGATTTTTGTCTCAGAAGCTCATGTGTTAGAAACCTGGTCACCAGTGTATGATGCTAAGCTGGATAGAGCTTTTTGTTTTCATTTTTTATTTTTGAGACAAGGTCTCATTGTATTTCATACTATTACTTTGAAATCTCCATCTTCTCAAAAAAGCTTCCCAAGTATCTGATACCTATGACCATGCCTTGACTGAGGTGGTGGACCTCATACAATGGAGTCAGATATAAATCAAACTCTGTGAGCAAATTAACACTGCCACAGGGGAATGTGTAAAGTCTTAAGAAGTTAGTTTTGTTACAGTTATAAGCAGGCTTAGCAACTACTCTAGATCTTTTTCTACTGACACCATGAAGTCATCTTATGCCCCCTGACATCCTCTTGATGCCATTTTCTAATAACGCCTCATTAGAGCTAAACTGGTGATGTTTTCATCTCTTAAATCTTAACTGTGAGTAAAACACATTCTTTTTTTTTATAGAGTGCACATCCTATAACTGTGTTATAGCTGTAAAAAATGAATGTAAGCACCAGGACCTCTTTCACATAAAATTTGACTAATTAGGATACAGTTCAGAATTTGCATTAAAGACTGTGACCAACTCTCAAATCAAAAAATAACCTTGCTAGTGGTTTTCTTAATACTTCAGTCACATTTTCAACTCCAAAATCACAGCATACCTAAAACTTGAGATGTATGTATAAACAGCTCTATACTTTTCATATATCTCTTGCACTACATTATAATCTCTGGTTTTGATGCAATACTTAATAACCTATGCAAACAGAGAAGATAATGGAGATCATCATTACCAAAAAGTGTGTAAAGTCTACTAGTCTCATTCTTACAAATTCTGTCTTGCCTTAGGGTTTCTATTGCATGAAGAGATACCATGACCATGAAAACCTTTTATAAAGAAAAACATCTAATTGTGGCTAGCTTACAGTGTAGAGATTCAGTCTATCATCATCATCATTATCAGGCATGGTGGTGTTCAGGCAGACATGGTTTTGTAGAAGGAGCTGAGAGTTCTACATCTTAATCAACAGGAAACATGAAAAGAGATTGACACAGAAACTTTTGGGAGCATTTGAAACCTCAAAGTCCACCCAGTGACACACTTCTGCCAACAAAGCGGTATCTATTCCAAAATTGTACACCTCTTAGTAGTGCCATTCTCTATGAGCCTGTGGGGGCCATTTTCATTCACGTCACCACCTATCTCTACAACTTATTGCCCATCTCTGTGTCTCCTTTTGATCTT